>NC_138977.1:165582205-166034705 GCF_964341445.2 Mesoplodon mirus
GAAAGAAAACTACAGGCCAATATCACTGATGAACATAGATGCAAAAATCCTCAACAAAATACTAGCGAACAGAATCCAACAACACATTAAAAGGATCATACACTATGATCAAGTGGGGTTTATCCAAGGAATGCAAGGACTCTTCAATATATGCAAATCAATCAATGTGATACACCATATTAACAAATTGAAGGAGAGAAACCACATGATAATCTCAATAGATGCCGAGAAAGCTTTCAACAAAATTCAATACATATTTATGATAAAAACCCTCTAGAAAGTAAGCATAGAGGGAACTTTCCTCAACATAATAAAGACCATATATGACAAATGCACAGCCAACATCATCCTCAATGGTGAAAAACTGAAACCATTTCCACTAAGATCAGGAACAAGACAAGTTTGCCCACTCTCACCACTATTATTCAACATAGATTTGGAAGTTTTAGCCACAGCAATCAGAGAAGAAAAATAAATAAAAGGAATCCAAATCAGAAAAGAAGAAGTAAAGCTGTCACTGTTTGCAGATGACATGATACTATACATAGAGAATCCTAAACATGCTACCAGAAAACTACTAGAACTAATCAGTGAATGTGGTGAAGTAGCAGGATACAAAATTAATGCACAGAAATCTCTTGCACTTGTATACACTAATGATGAAAAATCTGAATGTGAAATTAAGAAAGCACTCCCATTTACCATTGCAACAAAAAGAATAAAATACCCAGGAATAAACCTACCTAAGGAGACAAAAGACCTGTATGCAGAAAATGATGACACTGATGAAAGAAATTAAAGATGATACAAATAGATGGAGAGATATACCATGTTCTTGGATTGGAAGAATCAACATTGTGAAAATAACTCTACTACCCAAAGCAATCTACAGATGCAATGCAATCCCTATAAAACTACCACTGGCATTTTTCACAGAACTACAACAAAAAATGTCACAATTTGTATGGAAACACAAAAGACCCTGAATAGCCCCAGCAATCTTGAGAAAGAATAATGGAGCTGGAGGAATCAGGCTTCCTGACTTCACACTCTACTGCAAAGCTACAGTAATCAAGACAGTATGGTACTGGCACAAAAACAGAAATATAGATCAATGGAACAGTAGAGAAAGCCCAGAGATATACACACGCACATATGGTCACCTTATCTTTGATAAAGGAGGCAAGATTATACAGTGGAGAAAAGACAGCCTCTTCAATATGTGGTGCTGGGAAAACAGAACAGCTACATGTAAAAGAATGAAATTAGAACACTCCCTAACACCATACACAAAAATAAACTCAAAATGGATTAAAGACCTGAGTGTAATGCCAGACACCATCAAACTCTTATAGGAAAACATAGGCAGAACACTCTATGACATAAATCACAAGACCCTTTTTGACCCATCTCCTAAAGAAATGGAAATAAAAACAAAAATAAATAAATGGGACCTAATGAAACTTAAAAGCTTTTGCATTGCAAAGGAAACAATAAACAAGACCAAAAGACAACCCTCAGAATGGGAGAAAATATTTGCAAATGAAGCAAATGACAAAGGATTAATCTCCAAAACATACAAGCAACTCATGCAGCTCAATATCAAGAAAACAAATAACCCAATCCAAAAATGGGCAGAAGACCTAAATAGACATTTCTCCAAAGAAGAAATACAGATTGCCAACAAACACATGAAAGAATGCTCAACATCATTAATCATTAGAGAAATGCAACTCAAAACTACAGTGAGATATCATCTCACACCGGTTAGAATGGCCATCATCAAAAAATCTACAAATGATAAATGCTACAGAGCCTGTGGAGAAAAGGCAACCCTCCTGCACTTTTGGTGGGAATGTAAATTGATATAGCCACTATGGAGAACAGTATGGATGCTCCTTAAAAAGCTAAAAATGGAAAAAAAACAAACAAAAAAAAACTAAAAATGGAACTACCATATGACCCAGCAATCTCACTACTGGGCATATACCCTGAGAAAATCATAACTCAAAAAGAGTTATGTACCAAAATGTTCATTGCAGCTCTATTTACAATAGCCAGGACATGGAAGCAACCTAAGTGTCCATCAAAAGACGAATGGATAAAGAAGATATGGCACATATATACAATGGAATATTACTCAGCCATAAAAAGGAACGAACCTGAGTTATTTGTAATGAGGTGGATGGATCTAGAGTCTGTCATACAGAGTGAAGTAATTCAGAAAGAGAAAAACAAATACTGTATGCTAACACATATATATGGAATCTAAAAAGAAAAAAAGGTCAGAAGAACCTAGGAGCAAGATGGGAATAAAGATGCAGACCTACTATAGAATGGACTTGAAGATGCCGGGAGGTGGAACGGTAAGCTGGGACAAAATGAGAGAGTGGCATGGACATACATACACTACCAAACGTAAAATAGATAGCTAGTGGGAAGCAGCCGCATAGCACAGGGAGATCAGCTCAGTGCTTTGTGACCACCTAGAGAGGTGGGATAGGGAGGGTGGGAGGGAGGGAGATGCAAGAGGGAAGAGATATGGGGACATATGTATATGTATAACTGATTCACTTTGTTATAAAGCAGAAACTAACACACCATTGTAAAGCAATTTTACTCCAATAAAGATGTTAAAAAAAAAAAGCAGGCTTGGTGTGAAGATATTGGTTGTGACAGATAATAATATCAACAGCACTAATGAACTCATGAATGTGCTGTGTTTTATGTGGATTCCATAATCCTCACTCTAGCCCCATGACACAGGAACAATCAGGTGCATCTACAGATAAAGAAAGGTCAGAGAGTTTAGTAACCTATCTGAGATCAGACAGTGAGCAGAAACTTTTTTTTCCTCCTGTGAAATGGGACACTAATAATATCAATATAACTGTTAAAATATTTAAATAAGATCACATCGCTAAGGTTTTAAGGGCCATATTAATGTTATCTAGTATTATTTTGTCAATAATTCTTCTCTAAAATTTGACTTAGCAACAACAACAACAACAAAAGATTTTAATGATGGGCACATTTTTTTTTCTACAGAAAATAGATATTTTCACTCCTTAAATGCATTTATTATCCAAAGTAAAACTCTTTGTGCTTAATTTCATGATCTTTCATCAGAACCTTTAATTTAAAAAATGAATATGATGGGGAGCTCAGAAATCTTTTAATTTCCCATCAATTATACATGCATATAATGCATAAGCAAATATTGCAGGACCAAAATAATACTTTATCAGCATTTTTCTAAAGAATGTCAAGAATTATAAATTTGAATATTTGTGGTAAACACTCAGGGAAATGTCAGAAACATTACTTCTGCAAGGCATCGTCTCATTGTCAGCTCTTTGTAATCAGTTTAATTTTTATTGAGGAAAAGCAACAATCACAAATCAGCCTTCTTGTGTCTTGTATTCTTACGGCTGCAAATGAGGCTTCCTGCCGCTTCAATTTCATTTTGTAAAGGCACCATGTTGAATCATTCATTCTTAAGAATGTACTACATTCTCATCTCCTCTGGTAGGAAAAAAATATAAATCAAATTGGAACCTTGGGCTGTGAAGTAATTTTTTTTCTTAAAATGCCATCTGTCAGGTTCCACTTCAGAACATCCAGAAATCATTAAAGGTGAGGAAAGGAGGGAAGGGGGAGGGTAGTGACGCATCTCAGTGTCAGGGTGTCTTGTCTTAGCAGTCTGTGTTGTCACAGCTTTGCAGGCCTTTACCACCCCCGCCCCCCATATTGGATTAATGACTCAACCTCCTAACTCATCTCCCTGTCATCAGTCTACCCACACATCAATCTAGGCAGTTAGAGCAGTCATGCTATAATGCCCATCGGACCATGCTTCTTCCCTGCTCCTAATCCCTCAAAAGGCTTCCCATCCTTGGGAAAATGTCAGGACTTCCTGTAAGACCAGCAAAATCATTCTCTCCAAACACCCCATGTGCCTCTACAGCCTCATCTCTCCACACTACCCATCTGATAAACCATACTACTACTTTGTTGAACTATTGAAGTCACCTTAACCCTAATCTTATTGTTTTGGTAACCTCCTACTGAGGCAAAGTTAGGGACTCAGTTTGTGTTTTACCTCTTCGAAGTCCTCCATAACCTTCTCTCTGACCACCAGTCACCATAACTCTTCCACCTCAGCCAGGAGACTGAATAGGGTGCCCTACAAACGGGTTTCAAAAGTCTTCGATAATTATCATAAGTTAGAGTTGTTTTTTGCCTTGTTTTCATCTTCTGATAGACTTTGCTTAAAGAACACAGATCATGTTATATTTGCCAGCATAGGTGTAGTCCCAATATTACAAATATGGCTGGCAGGGAAAGAAAAGTCATATATAAAGGTATCTGACGTGAAAGAAAGAAGGGAAGGAAGAAAGGAAACATTTAAGAAAGGAGGGGACAATAAAGGACTGTGGTGTGGAGTGAAGTATAGTGGACTAGATGACCAATGTTTAAACTATTTGAGCATACGTTTCTGCCTCTGTAAAATAAGAGCTAAAGAATCCCTAGGGTTTATTTGAATTTGAAAATTCTGATTTTATGACTCAGTGTCAGCTGTCCCAGGGTGATTTTAGCAGCAGGAAAAGGCAGGACTTCTGGTGAAGCTGGACATTCTTGTCTTAGTCTGGAAGCTCAGGAACTGCCTTGACACACAGTCTCCATTTAAATTTTCCCAGGTACAAAAATCTTTGTGAAAATCTGCAAGCTAACACTGGTGTTCTGAATGCCCCACATTTGTCACCATTGTCAGACACAACCCAACCCCTTCCAGGCCCTTTTGAAACACCAAACAGTCTAAGTAACTGAGATCACACCTGAAAAGATTGGAACTCCCATGAAGCTTGACACTACGCCATCTTTATGCATTCAACAAACATTCATTAATAATCTATTTGGTAACTAGTACTAGACTAGACACTATTGGTATAATTAAGGGCAAGATCTAATACCTTCCCTCCTAAAGCTTTAGTTTAGGATTAAATATAGATACACTAGGCAAGTGTATCTATCTTGATGATTTTTATAACATCACAGAAAACCCAACTCGAACTGGATAAGCAAAATAAATATATTGGCTATGTAACTGAAGACCCTGTCAGAGGTCCAGTTCAGGTATAGATTGATCCAGGTACTCACATGATGATTATAAAGAAGAGACATGCCTGAACACACACACACACACACACACACACACACACACACACACACACACTCCCCTTTCTCTTTCTTCACTATAAGATGGCTACTTTAGCTCTAGCTGCTATATCTTTCCTGATTTATGTACACAAGAAAGAGAAAGCTACTTGCCCAATAATATTTTATGGCCCAGAATTGAGTTTCATTTGGCTACACTATCCTGATTCGAGTCAGAGAAAGGAGAGGGGTAGGGCTCAATGATTGTCTTAATCTGGGTCATGCAATCCTGGACCTCGGTTAAGACAATCATTGAATCCCTAGAGTCCTGGGATAAAGTCAGCTTCACCTAAAGCTCATGGGCTCTCAAAAACTAAACTGAAACTCTCCTGAACCAAGAAAATTCTGGGCAGCAAAACCCAATAATATGTGCTGCTAAAATGTAAATGCTGGTAAGTAATAGGAAAGAAGCAAATTCGTGTGAAAAAGAAAACTGGAGAAAATGCCTAACTTAGAGAAAACCTGGGAAAATCTCCCTGAAGAAGTAAACTTTCAATAAGGTGGGATATTTTGAAGGACAAGAAGGAATCAGCCATATGCAAATTCCTGGGACTAATATTCCAGTCAAAAGAAATAACACAAATGTCCTGAGTCTGAGAGGTTGGCCACTTCTGGACACCATGAGACCAGGGTGGCTGTACTGAGGTGAGACAGGCAGGAAAGGGTCAAGCAGGAGGTGAGAGGCAAGGGCTCAAGCAAGGAGGATCTTGTGCCACATAGGGAATTTTAATTGTATTCTGAATATTATAGGGAGTCACCCATGGTTTTATTTCTTTTAACTTCCTAGTATTGCTGAGCTAATTATTCAGCATATCATTATATTTTACTTATTCTATAAATAAATGTATTGAAGATGCCCAGAAATAAGCATGCTTCTAGCCTTCAAGGAGTCTTTACAGTCTAAAGAATGGGAGAGTGACAAGGCAACAACATGGAGAAATAAAAAGAGAAGCAGTCATATCTGAGCATCTTGCAGGTACCAGAAACTCTGCTAGGTACGACATCAAGATTTCCACAAATTCTTACAACCAATAAGCAAGATAAACATCATTTTTCAGAAAGAGGACATCCAAGTATCCAAAAGCTAAGGAACTACCCTAAAGTCTTACCCAGAGATTAAGTGGTAGAGATGGGGTTTGAATTTAAGCCTGCCTGACTCTTAATAACAGGAGACCATCTCATATTGTTAGGAGATTAATTAAGCAGTCATTTACATATAGCTTCTGCTAGTTCTCACAAAAATTCCACAGTGGATAGTACCTTTTCTTTAGTGATAAAATCAATATGAGCTCAAATAAATAAATATATTCCCAAGGTCACAGAGCAAGCACATGGCACAGCAAGATATCAAAAGCAGGGTCCAAAACAAGGGTTCTCTTTGTCCTTCCATGCTGCTTCTAAGATCCCTACATAAAAAGTGCTTTGCTGATTCAGAAAAAATGAGGGTGCATGTCCAGCTGAAGAGTTAAGGGCAGCTCCTTGTTTGAAAAGCAACTTCCTAGTGAGGAACTGAGGGGAACTCAAGCAGTTTCTGCCACTCTTCTCACTCCAGTGGGTCCTGAAGGACAGAAATTAAACATACACAGAGCAGCTGTCCTGCATGGCCCTATGTTCACTAGGACTCTTGCCCCTTTGCAGCCTCCTCTCCTTCCCTGCTGGCTGTCAGGGAAAATTTAGCTTCCAGTGAAGGGAGAAAAGTAAGAACCTGATGATTCTGGCTTCTCCAACTAAACGCTGAACCAGTTTCACAGTTTATGACTCTATTGCTCCAGTTGCTGGCATCCCCCATGCTCACACCCCATAGGTACCAAAGGGGGAGGAAATTAGTGTAACAACTCAGGGTGGCCTGTATCACCTCCTGTGATTAGTCCTTTGTGGATGCTTCTTCTAGTCTTGCTTTTCCATAGGGTGTGGCCATTCACTTGTGCTGAGCATCACTGGGCTGAGTGTCCACAGTGAACAAAACAATAGTCCCTTCCTAGCTTCACAGGGCTCATAGCCATGGAGGGAGAAAATACCAAGAACTTATTTACAAAATAGAAACAGACTCATAGACTTTGAAAACAAACTTATGGTTGCCAAAGGGGAAAGGTGGGGGGAGGGATAAATTAGGAGTTTGGGATTAACATATACACACTATTATATAAAAAAATAGACAATCAACAAGGACCTACTATGTAGCACGGGGAACTCTACTCAATACTCTGTAATGGCCTATATGGGAAAAGAATCTGAAAAATAATGGATATTTGTCTATGAGTAACTGAATCACTTTGCTGTACAGCTGAAATTAACACATTGTAAATCAATTATAGTCCAATATAAAATAAAAGTTAAATTAAAAAAAAGAATTACAATTCAGAGTGATTTTTAATTTATTTTTGTATTTTTAACAGGGCAGGTTGCATTATGTCCATCATTGGCCCTTAGAAGAGTCTCAAGATTATGACCACTCTCTCCTGCCTAGACACTAAGGGGTCCAAACCCAGCCTTAACCCCTGTGCTTTCATCTCCATGTAAACCACAGGGAACACATGTCTTCTTTTGGGTTCACTGAGAGCACAAATTAAATGAAAACCTTTCAATAAAGATTTATTACCTTGAAATCAGAAAGTACCTGTTACAAGGACAGATATCAATAAACTACGTTCTGCAAAAAAGGCATTTACAATACAGAAAAGACATATCTGGTGCCTGGCACACAGTCACATTCCCCTTGGTCACCCCTCTAGTGCTCACAGGAGAACATCGAACTTCTCAGTTTGGCTACCAGCCTTTCTGTCCTTGGATCCCGGTCTGTATTTCCAGCATCTCTCACCACCACTTCACCCATACAGCTGCTTCTCTGGGCTCCTCAGCAATTCCCACACCTCCTTCCCAGGCTGCCTTAGCCTATCTTTCTAAAAATGGGTTGTTTTATGATCAAGTTCAAATAACACCCACTATGCAAACTGTGCTCTGAATTTCCACAGGCAATATTCATAGGTCTTGCTTTTGTGATCCTGAACTGGCTCTTTAGGCTGCTAATATGACACTTATCAAATTATAACCCAGTGAATGTATATGTGTTCTTCATCGTCTGTGAATCCTCCATACACCTAACATACAGCACAGTGCTTTCCATCACACATGGCAGGTGCACAACTCAATGATTATATCCATAACAGTGGGGTAAGATTTTATGATCTATTAGATTATGGATTCAATAGAAGGTCACATGGCACAACAGCAGCTTGACCAAGGGTATTATGTACAAAGGGAAAAATAAGAAAAAGGAAGTGGCCTGGCACACTTGTGTAAGCAGACACAGTTGTTTGAGAAATTCACAAAGCAAGCCTCCCAGTCTTCTTTGTTCATCTATACCATGGTTGGAGGTCAATTTCTCAGAAATAAGCAGACAATAACAAAAAATACAGATGAGCATAAAAACTGAACCATGTGGTTTTGGTACTAAGAACATTTTTATCACAAGTGTAGTATATGTTTATCATAAGAAATTTAGAAAATGGAGAAAAGTAAAGAGAAAAAATAGCATTAATCCTTCCACAGAGAGATAACCACTATTAATAATTTAGTGTGTACTCTCCATGTTTTTGTTGGTTTGTAGTATCTAAAATATACACTCTATCTCTATCCTTCCTTCCTCCCCCTCTTCTTTCTCTGTCTTCCTTCCCTTCTTCCTACCTTTCCTCCCTTCCATCCCTTTTTCTCTCTTTGTATATATTAATATACATAGTTTTCCAAAGTATAAGATGCTAAACAGTGTATAAAGTGCCCCCCTTTTGTGTAAGAACCAGAGAGAATAAGAACATACATTTGCTTATGCTTATATATTTATAAAGGGTCTAGAAGGACACTTAAACTAGTAAAAGTGGTTTCCAGGTGTAAAGGACTGGGGAAAACTAGGTGGATGAGGCAAAATTGGAAGGAAGAAGTTTTCCCTTTTATTGAGTATCATCTCATACATCATTCTTTGCTCTTCCATCAGGTGAATGTATTTTTAATAAGAATACTAGTTGTGGCAAGTCACACACTCCCTTCTGCAATGTGCCCTTGCTACTCCCCATCTAGAGGGGAGCCTGTTTCCTCTGTCCTCTATGCCTTCTTGAGTTAAGAAGGACCCTGCTTATCCAACAGAATGTCTTGGAAGTGATGCTGTGTCAGTTCTGGATGCCATCAATTGACCTAGAAGCTTCCACTTCTTGCGTCTGGGGAGCTGGTGCCCATGTAAAAGTGAAACTACCTATCAACCACCATGCTTTGAGAAGCCCAAGCCTGGTCCAAGAAGCATCAGGACCCTAGACACATGAGTAAAGAAGCCACTGGGTATCCAGCTAGGCCACACCTTGAGCTTCAATCTCACTACAACTGCAAGGCAGACACCAAGAGAGAGTTGCCCAGGCAACCCACAGAAAGCTGTGAGTCACAATAAATGGATTTTATTTTAAGAAAGTACCTTTTGGGATGGGTTGGCATGTAGCAAAAGATATTCTGAGCAGAAATAGTACAATTCCGGTCAACAAGTATTCACCATGTGCCCTTTCTGCTGTTCAGGCTCTGAGAATTTAGATTTTAGGACTGGACTGCCTGCACTCAAATCCTGACTCCGACTCTCTTATCTGTATGACTTTGGACAAATTTCTTCACCTTTCTGTGTCTTCATTTTCTGTAAAAAGACGACTATTAAACATACATTTAAAGGATGTTCTGAAATTTTAGTAACATTTAGAATAACACCTGATACATAGTAAGTGTTCATTAAATATGAGCTTGTTTTATTATGTGCAAAGAATTGTGAAAAAATTGTCAATTTATTTCTTAATATTAATCTATCCCTCAAGTAAATAATAGGCATTATTCCTGAAAATACTGTGATAGATTTTACTTGCCACTTTTTTTGTTTGTTTGTTTGTTTGTTTAGTAAATTTGAATCTCTACGTCCATCAGTGCAATTGGGCTGGAATTTTATTTTCTGGACTGTCTTTCACAAGGCTATGTTTGCCTCATAAAACACCCTGATCTGAGATAATTTATATAAGTCATAACTTATAGATTTCTTAAGAGTTGGAAATTCACAATAAAAATGCCTGGGGATTTTGACTTTGAATTTATTACTCTGAAAACATGCAATGCATTAGCAATTTATTCTAATGATGTTGGGAAGAAATAGAAGGTGTTTAAATAGGTAGTATCACGCTTGAATCATTTGAAAGGTATTTTACCAGTAGTAGCATGGAAGAGAAATTCAATGGCAACATGAAACCTTTTGCCAGTGTAGGTATGGTCCTATATTTTTTCCTGGCTGAATTACAGATTCTTGTTTCTTTACCCTTTTCACTGTGAGTGCCACAAGGCCATATCTAAAGATTCTATTTATGAGTCTTATAACATTAATTTGATGGCTGAGACTTTCTGATTTGAACATTAATTATTCAGCCTTATTTTAGTATTTCTTTCATGTCTCATTCTACATATCACTGATTTTCTCTTTTGTGATATTTTTATTATTTTTCTTGAGTAATGAAAATATATTTGAATCAACTTCTCAAATACTGATGTGTTTACTTTTCCTGCAGAAACCAATTCTATCCACTGTCTCCATCACTTTTTTCCTCAAGAAATTTTGCCTCTCAACTTTCTAAAATGTTCTGGTTTTAAATCATCTCATTTTATGATCATAATTGTTTCTGTATTGATTTGATATCCTCTCAAATCCTATTGAGAATATGAATGAGCATATCCTAAAGAGATCTCAAAGTGTTTTTTTTTTTGCTTTTTCCATCCAATTTCTTACCTCCCACACACATTTTTTTGAGTTATTTTTCCTCTCTTTTTTCATAGCCTTAAATTCCAGAAGATAAATGTACTTAATATCGGGAGCTGACACTGCTTCTACAAAAGATGGTGCATAGCTGTCTATATAACATTCTGATTTTGACATTTGAAGTTAGGGATAATAAGGGAAAACTCACTGCCTGGGAGTTGGAAGCCATGAATTTGTGACTTACGCTTGCTGGTCATTTCCCTTCTTTGAGTTCCAGGTTTCTTTCTGGCTCAACCAGATTAGGGCAAATGCCCTAATGCTCCCCCGCTCCTTCCTTTCAGACTGATGGGATGGATCAGATTGATTTGATTTTTTTTTCATTTATAGACTTGATATATCATTGGGAGTATAGACAAGGAGATACAAATAAGTGTTACTGCAGTAGGGAAGTATACTTTTCCATAGCAATTTTCTTTTCCATGAGAAATTTAGGAGCTCTGTGTCAGCGGGCATTGCCTCACTTTCTCTAACTGACACAAGTACCAACAAACCTTTGGTACCAGCATTGACAACATCCTCCCCATTCACTGAGTACTATATCCCAGCTGCCTTTGGTCCCTGGCATCCAAGAAGGTGAATGCAGCACTGACCAATAAAGTAGCTACTAGCCACCAGGATGTGGCTATTTAAATTTAAATTAATTAAAATTCAATAAAATAAAAACTCCAGTTCCTCAATCACACCAGTCACATTTCAAATGCTAAGCATCACATGTGTCTAGTGGCTTCAATAGCCAAGATGTGAAACGACCCTGAAAATGCCCTTCAGCAGATGTATGGGTAAAGGAACTCTGATATATACCTATAATGGAATATTACTCAGCCTTAAAAAAGAATGGAATCCTACCATTTGCAGCAACATGAATGAATCTGGAAGATATTATTCTAAGTGAAATAAGCCTATGACAAAAAGACAAATTCTGCATGAGTCCACTTATATGAGTTACCTAAACTAGCCAAACTTATAGAAGCAGATAATAGAATGAGGGTTCCCAGATGCCAAGAAGATAGGAAAATTGGGAGCTATTGCTCAATGGGTATAAAGTTTTACTTATGCAAGATAAATAAGTTCTAGAGAGCTGATGCATAATATAGAGTCTATAGTAAACAATATGATATCATGCACTTAAAAATTTCTTACAAGGGTAGATCTTATCTTGTGTTCTTATTGCAAAGAAAAAAGAGAGAGGAAAAAAGAAAAAAAAAGTGACACAGAAAACTTTTGGAGGTAATGGGCATGTTTAATACATTGATTGTGGTGATGGTATCACAACTATATGTATATATCCAAACTCATCCAATAGTACACATTAAGTGTACGTTTTTTAATATATCAATTATACTTCAATAAAGCTGTTTTTTTTAATGGAAAGTGTCTATTAGAATATCCCTATCATCTCAGAAAGTTCTTTTGGACAGTGCTAGGCTAGAGGATTAAGTTTTAAACTCTTGCCGCTAACTTGACCTCAGCCCAGCCAGTACCACAACTCCTGCTCTTACGTCCTAAGAGTTTAGTGGAATTATAATGGGCACATCTCCTACCTACTCTCCAGGTGGGCTTCTATATACTTCCAAGGTAATCTTGTAGAAACTCCTGAAAGCTTGTGCCAAGTGGATGGTCCTTTTACCTTACTTCCTCATCTCATAAAAATCTCAACATATTTTATTTTATTTATATATATATTTTTTTTGTGGTATGCGGGCCTCTCACTGTTGTGGCCTCTCCCGTTGCGGAGCACAGGCTCCGGACGCACAGGCTCAGCGGCCATGGCTCACGGGCCCAGCGGCTCTGCGGCATGTGGCATCTTCCCAGACCGGGGCACGAACCCGTGTCCCCTGCATCGGCAGGCGGACTCTCAACCACTGCGCCACCAGGGAAGCCCTCAACATATTTTAATGGGAACTAAGGTTGAAGAGGCCATTTACTTTAAAATCTGCCCTCAAAGTGATAATTCATCCCATAAATTAGTTTGCAAGGGAGAAAGAGGGGACATCAGGACAGCCAGTCAAATACTCTGGTTTAGCTAAATGAGAAACCTAAAGTTCAAAGAAGTGATGTGACCAAGGCAGGGTGAATGTCAGTCATGAAGGCAGGCCTCCAAGCTACCAGTCACTGTGCCTTCCCTATGCCATGTAAGGCTGAAGAGATAAGCTGGGACCACATGATAAGAAGCTCAACTGTCCCATCTGTAATTTAAATGATGTCAGCAATTCATCATAATAATGATAATATTAATAAAATATGTCACTTTTTTTTTGCAAAGCACTTTCACATCTATTATACCATCTAACACTTAATACAATCTAGTAAGGTAATAGAAGCAGACAAGACTCCCCCAACTTCACAGATGAGTAAGCGAGTCTCAGAGAGAGTGTGTGAATTGTTCAAGATCATGTAACAATTAAAGGGTCATAGAGTCAAAGCCAACATCTTGTCTTTATAAAGAAGCATGACAAAGAAAGACTGGGATAACAGAAGGAAAGGGGTAACAGGAAAGGATAAGAAAAGGATTGAAAGGAATCTAGGAATCAAGAACTGGAGGAATGTAAAATGCTAAACAAAGGAATTCTTCATGTAAAAACTCAGAAACGAAAATATCAAGAGGCAGATGAATGGCAGGATGGGTAAAGACATCCTAAAAAGTGGAAAGGAGAAAGAATCACCTCACTGAATTATGTAAAATCTTCAATTTTTTGTCGACCTCCATATGCACATTGGAGACAGATCTAGATCTAATACATATCTGGCAATGAGTCTAATCTAAAAGCTATCTAGGAGATTCTCCTTCCTAGGTTTTCATTTAGTTTTCTTGAGAGTATTTAGGGAAGAGAAAGAGTGAGGACATTTCCATAAACCAGTGGTTCTCAACTGGGAGAGATTTGCCTCCAGAGAAAATATATGGAGACATTTTTGATGGTCATGATTTGGGAGAAGGTGCTACTGGCATCTAATGTGCAGAGGCCAGGGATGTTACTAAACTCCTTACAATGCACAGGGAAACCCTCCACAATAG
Organism: Mesoplodon mirus; assembly: GCF_964341445.2. Taxonomy (NCBI): domain Eukaryota; kingdom Metazoa; phylum Chordata; class Mammalia; order Artiodactyla; family Ziphiidae; genus Mesoplodon; species Mesoplodon mirus. Next base: position 165,596,260 of record NC_138977.1, read on the forward strand.
TGAATTATCCAGTCCAAATGTTATTAGTGCCAAGTCTGAGAAACTCTGTCCTAAACTGACAAAACCAGAATCATGGCTGGAGGACCCCGTTGGAGCTTTAATTCTGGCTGAGCCCTGACTGTCTGAGGCAGGGTTTCCAGAGAAAGGGACAGGGGATGACACTAAGGACAAGGTCCTTTCCTCAGCAACCTGGCTGTACCACCCCCTGAGAACACGTACCCTAACAGGATCAATTGATTCCCAGTGTCAGAGAAAGTGTGACCTTCCAATCCAGTGCTGAGACGGGGAGCTCCTGGGACTAAGAATGAGAGGTAATTTTAATAAACATAGAATGTCTCATGAGAGAGCAGAGATGACTGCATGGTTCTAAAGCTCCTATAGTAAAAGCAGTAGGTTTTCAGAGGAGCCCTGGATTGGGAGTCAGCATGGCCATCTCCTGGCTGTTCCCCTAATAACCGATTAAAGGGTACCAGTTTTGGGAGTAGAGAGGCTGGAAATCAATTCCTCTCTCCTCTTGCTATTTTTGGGGCCTTAAACAACTCTCCTACCCATTGTCATTTTTTTTCCCTGCGTAATGGGAAATAATAAAGTCATGACAATTTTCAGGGGAACATGAACTATACTAAGTCACATAAAGTTCATGATACTAATTCATGGCTTATCCCCATGACTTTTTCACCCTCCACTTTCACTGAGCCAAAGGTTCTTTAATGATAAAGTCAAATCATTGAGCTAATTCCTTTCCAAAATCCTCTCTAGCCTGAAAATTCTCAAATGTTATGAGACATTCCTGGAACTGTTCAGCTTCTGGACTGTTGATTTTTGGCATTGTCATTCAGAGAATCAGAGCTCTCTATCTCCTACATGAAAGATTTTTCTATCAGCCTTGAAATTTTGCCCTACTCCAATTTGCAGGCTCTGATGCCAGTTACACCTAACTCAGGTGTGATCTATCCCTGACAGCTGTTTACATCACTTCTAGCCTATCTCGGGCCTGGTGGGAGCACACACCACATCTTCTTTCTGTTACAACCACATTGCACACTGTCACCTGAGTACCTGGCATATTTCAAATAGGAAGACCTTGTGTTACAGGAAAGAAGTGGATGATTTATTATAGGAGAGTAATTTTAGTAGAATTAAGTTTTCACTTTGAAATTTAACAATATAATTATTTTTATTATAGAGAATGCACATAAGGAAAAAGAAGAAAATGAAACTGTCCATAATTATACCATCTAGAGGTCACTAATATAATATTTATGTATAATTCATTTCAAGTGATAGATAGGTCATGCTGTACAGTTCTATAATCTGCATTCTCCCTTAGCAGTATATCATGAATATTTTCGATGTCAATTCATATAGCCCTGCTCTCACCTTTTAAATGGATTCAGGATGTGCTTTTCCAGAATGTGCAATAATTAATTTGTCTAATTTATATTGCTGGCATTCGAGTTCTAATTTTTAGCTATCATCAACTACATGAAAAAATACCCTATACCTATATTTTTATATATTTGTCTAATCGTCTACTTAGGATAAGTTCCCATTAAAATGGAAACTCCATGTGAAGAAGAGAGAGCCTTAAAAATCTTGTTCATCACTCTATGACATAAATCACAGCAAGATCCTTTTGGACCCACCTCCTAGAGAAATGGAAATAAAAACAAAGATAAACAAATGGGACCTAATGAAACTTCAAAGCTTTTGCACAGCAAAGGAAACCATAAACAAGACCAAAAGACAACCCTCAGAATGGGAGAAAATATTTGCAAATGATTCAACTGACAAAGGATTAATCTCCAAAATTTATAAACAGCTCATGCAGCTCAATAGCAAAAAAACAAACAACCCAATCCAAAAAATGGGCAGAAGACTTAAATAGGCATTTCTCCAAAGAAGATATACAGACTGCCAACAAACACATGAAAGAATGCTCAACCTCATTAATCATTAGAGAAATGCAAGTCAAAACTACCATGAGATATCATCTCACACCAGTCAGAATGGCCATCATCAAGAAATCTAGAAACAATAAATGCTGGAGAGGGTGTGGAGAAAAGGGAACACTCTTGCACTGCTGGTGGGAATGTGAATTGGTACAGCCACTATGGAGAACAGTATGGAGGTTCCTTAAAAAACTAAAAATAGAACTACCATATGACCCAGCAATCCCACTACTAGGCATATACCCTGAGAAAACCATAATTCAAAAAGAGACATGTACCAAAATGTTCATTGCAGCTCTATTCACAATAGCCCAGAGCTGGAAACAACCTAAGTGTCCATCATCGGATGAATGGATAAAGAAGATGTGGCACATATATACAATGGAATATTACTCAGCCATAAAAAGAAACGAAACTGAGCTATTTGTAATGAGGTGGATAGACCTAGAGTCTGTCATACAGAGTGAAGTAAGTCAGAAAGAGAAAGACAAATACCGTATGCTAACACATATATATGGAATTAAAAAAAAAAAGTCATGAAGAACCTAGGGGTGAAACGGGAATAAAGACACAGACCTACTTGAGAATGGAGTTGAGGATATGGGAAGGGGGAAGGGTAAGCTGTGACAAAGCGAAACAGAGGCATGGACATATATATACACTACCAAACGTAAGGTAGATAGATAGTGGGAAGCAGCCGCAGAGCACAGGGAGATCAGCTCGGTGCTTTGTGACCGCCTGGAGGGGTGGGATGGGGAGGGTGGGAGGGAGGGAGATGCATGAGGGAAGGGATGTGGGAACAGATGTATATGTATGACTGATTCACTTTGTTATAAAGCAGAAACTAATTTAAAAAATAAATAAATAAAAATTAAAAAAAATCTTGTTCATCTTTGTATCTTTAGTGTCTATAGTGTCTGGCATACAACACAATCTCAATATATATTTGTTGATTAAATAAGAATGTTTGAAGTGGAATTTTTGAGTCAGAGGATATGCATATTTTATATTGTAACATACATTGTCAACTTGTATATAGAAAAATTTTACAAATATAACTCCATCAACAACATCTGTAGATACCTGTTTTTATTTGCTCTTGCCAGTATTGGAAATCATCAATATTTCAACCTTTGCTAAAATTATAGGCAAATGATTATCTCACTTTACCCATATCTTAGATTTCTTGTGATATGGAATGTATTTGCTTATGTTATTTGCCCTGTATATATTTTATTTATCTTTTCATGTTTTTTGCCCACTTTTGTACTGAGGTTTTGTCTTTTTCAAATGTATTTGTAAGTACTCTTTATATATTTGGGATATATTAACACTCAGTTTGTCATTCATGTTAAAGATATTTTACTTAGTGCTATCTTTTAACTTTATCATATTATTTTTATACATATACACACATTGTTTGAACTAAAATATTTTCATCTATTTCTTTGTGCTTGGGGAGTGGGTTGCATAAACTTAAATGCCTTCAGGACCAGGCTGGTAACAGAAATGTGTAAAAGGACTATATGTAAGACTATAATATTTTGTAACTGAGACAAAGGAGAAATGGCTTGCCTTTGGGTCTTACATTTCAATTCTTTTATCTCCTTCCTTCCTTAGATTCATACTTTAAATCCATCTGAAATTCTATTTAAAGGATGGCATGATAGATGGATTTGACTTTGGTTTCTAAATGAGTAGTCATTTGCCTCATTACCATTTTCTGAATTGTCCCTCTTTCCCCAGGGATTTCAAAGGCCTGCTGTTACTCTATACCAATTTCTCATACACACAAAAATCAGTTTCTGTGTATTCTGTTATTTCCCATCAATTTCTCTATCTCTAACTTTGTCCATACCACCACCTCTCTATTCTATTTGCTATATCTCTACAGTACATCTTCAGTAGAGCAATTCCTTAAGTCACCCTACACAGTTGGTATTGCTCATGGGAAAGGAATCATCTGTTGGTTTAGCTGGGAGCTGGCTGGACTAAGATGGCCTCAGCTAGGCTTGTTCACATACTGGTCATGGAGTCCAACAGAAAGACCAAAAATAATATTTCTTTAGGCTTGGTCTTGGAATTAGCAAGACATCACTATTGCCCCATTCTAGTGGTCAAAGCAAGTAAAAACAATCTAGTCAAAATTCAAAAGGAAGAGAAAGTTTTCCTGGATTGGCTGGAGGAGATGTAAAGTTTAACTGCAGGTAGAAGAACACAATTTCAGACATTTTGGCATTCAACTATTATACTAAGTAATGAAGGAATGACTTATTTCATATACCCACATACACACACACACACACACACACACACACACACACACATTTTATGAAGGCTTGAACATCTGAGATTATCTCTAAAATGCCCCATGCTGCTGTTTTCCAACACAGTTTAGTGCTATCCATGCTGGACGTCTATTTATTGCTTGTACACATTGTTTCTTCAGTCTGATATGCTCCCTGTATGTTTTCTCAAAGAGCAATATTTGGGGACTTCCACTTCTGGGAAGAAGGAGTAGATGTAATTTTTCTTATTTCTTCTGCTAAGTACAATCAAAAATAAAATACTTGTGTGTAAATTTGGCAAAATATGTGCAGGACCTGTATGCTGAAAACTAAAAAATGATGATAAAAAAATCAAAGAAGTTTTATATAAATGGAGATGCATATTGTGCTCATGGATTAAAAGACAACATAGTAAAGATGTCAGTTCTCCTCAAACTGATGCACAGGTTTAACTTCATTCTTATCAAGACAACAGCAAGGTTTTTTATAGATACAGACAAGATTACTTTTACATTTATGTGGAATGGCAAAAGAGCTAGAATAGCTACAACAATTCTGAATAAAAAATAAAATAGGATTAATCACTCTACTTGATTTCAAGACATTATATAACTACAGTAATCAAGATTGTGTGGTATTTATGGAGAGACAGACATTTAGATCAATAAAACAGAACAAAAAAAGTAGAAATAGTGCCTCACAAGTACAGTCAAATGACATTTAATACTCATTTTGTGTGACAGACTATTAATATCCTAAATATATTAAAAGTAATCACAAATGCAAGATGCAAAAGTAATTCAATGGAGGAAGGATAGCCTTTTTAACAGAAGGAACAATTGTACATTCATAAACTAAATAAATAAATAAATACTTTTGAACTATAACTCATACTTTTTATAAAACCAACTCAAAATGGACCACAGATTTAAATGTAAAACATAAAACAATAAAAAAATTAGAAGATATTATATGGGAAAATCTGTGACCTAGTGTTTGGTGAAAAGTTCTTAGACATGATACCAAAAGCAGAATCTACTTTAAAAAATTTATAAAGTGAACTTCATCAAAATTAGAAATGTTTGCTCTGTAAAAATTCTGTTAAGAGAATAAAAAGTCAAGCTACAGACTTGAAAAAATATTTGCAAACCACATATCTGACAATGGACTTATATATAGAATATGTAAATAACTCTCAAAGCTCAAATGAAGAAAACAAACTATCCAGTTAGAAAATGGGCAGAAGACATATCTTTACCAGAGAAGAGACACAAGAAAAATAAGCACATAAAGATGTTCAGCATCACTAGTCATTTGGGAAATGTAAATTAAGATCATAATGAGATATCACTACACACCTACTAGAATAACTGAAATAAAAAATATAGTGACACTACTAAGTGCTGCTGAGCAGGCGTAGAAAGTAGACCTTTTATACATTTCTGGTGCTAATGTAAAATAATACAGTCACTCTTGAAAACAGCTTACAATTTCTAAAAATACTGAATGTACATCATTTCAATGATCCAGCAATTGCACACCTGACATTTATCCTAGAGAAATGAAAACTCATATCTAAACAAAGACCCTGTAAATGATTGTTCATAGCATCTTTATTTATAATAGCCCCAAACTGGAAACAACCAAATTTTTTTTCAATAGGTGAATGGCTAAGTGTGGTATATCTATACCATGTGCTATGGACTGAATATTTGTATCCCCCCCGCCAAGATTCATATGTTGAAACCCTAATCCCCAATGTGATGGTATTTGAAGATTCAGCCTTTGGGAGGTAATTAGGTCACAAGGGTAGATACGTTATGATGGGATTATTTCCCTTTTAAGAAGAACCAGAGACTTGCTTCTTTTCCCTGCCCTATGAAGATTCAGCAAGGAGGCATCCATCTGCAAACCAGGCAGAGAACTCTCACCAGACACCATATAGGCCAACACCTTGATTTTGGACTTCTCAGCTTACATAACTGTGAGAAATAAATTTCTGTTATTTAAGCCACCCAGTCTACGTTATTATGTTATAGCAGCCTGAGCAGACTAAGACATCATGAGTACTACTCAGTACTGAAAAGGAAAGAACTGTTGATACATGGAACAACTTAAATGATATAAAACTATATGCATATGTAGCACTAATTTCAGAGTATTAGTTTTGATATTATGCTACAATTATATATGGTTTTACCATGGAAAATCTGGGTCTTTTCTGTATTACCTTTGTGAATCAGTAATTATTTCAAAATAAAGGGATTATATATTTTTTAAAATCTTGACTCATTAGCCCTGGGAATGGCTGGTTGTCCGATACTACAGCTCGCATCTTCTTCCTGAAATTTACTGTCTGCCTTGGCTCTGTGGAGATCAGCACCGTTCTCCTCCAGTAACCATATTCTCTTCCCACTGTCATAGGATGATGGGATAGATTTTAAAATCACTTTGGAGAGTTGACTATCTTTATGTTTGGACTCTAAACCAACAACAAATATACCATCTTCTCAATGTATGTACTTTCGTATGTCATACCATTTATGGGCCCACTTGGAAGTAATATACAGTTTATAACTGTTTAACTATATCAGATCTAATTTTGTGTATATTACACTTCAGCTTGATGCCAAAACTCATGTTGTTTCCTCTTGCAGTTTTACATGTGCTACACAGTCTGGGTGTTTGTGTCCTGCAAAATGTATATATTGAGTACCTAATACCCAATGTGATAGAATTAGGAGGTAGGGATTTTGGAGGTGATTGGGTCATGAATGGAATTTGTTCCTTTATAAAATAGATCCCAGTGAGCTCTCCCACTCCTTCTGCTATGTGAGAACACAGTGAGAATATGGTCATCTATGAACCAGGAAGCAGGCTTTCACTAGACACTAAATCTGCTAGTGCCTTGATCTTGGACTTCCTAGCCTCCAAAACTGTGAGAAACTAATGTGTTGTTTATAAGCCAGCCAGTTTATGATTTTTTGTTACAGCATCCAGAATAGAATAAGACATCATGCTATGGTACTCCTATAAAAATATAAAAATAGATAAAGGAAGCATCACAGTTTGTAGAAAAGACCACTGAACTAAAAATGAAAACCTTAAGTTCAAAACCTTTAACGCTATTTAACTATATTATTGAAAGCAAGAGATCAACATATTCAGAATTTTAGAAAGATCACTCGAAGTATTTGGGGAAGATTCTGGAGGGGAAGAGACTGAAGACAGAGAAGGAGCTATGGAAAGAGTTCAGAAAAGATAACAATGGAGTACCCTTTATCTTTGCTAATGTTGAACTTCCTGTCTACAATTTTCTACTCCATCTCAATTCAATTTAATATATGTTGAAAAATGTGTCAAACACTGTTGGTTGCCTACCCAACAAGAATACCTGATTTTGTTTCACCCTGTCCCAATGTGACTCAGAGGCAAATCCTGATTTATTTTTACCCAAACACAGCAGTATTTTCCTACAAACAATTATTGGTTTGAGGGAGGTCTATGACCCAATTTTAGTCAATGAATTATAGAGTTCATGTTTGCTGGAGGGTCTTCCATGAAAATTCCATAATTCAGACATAAAGAGTAGGAATAAATAGTCCTTATTTTTCCCCTGAAAGTGACCATGCAGGGTTCCGGTCAAGGACAAAGTCAAAGTAAAATTGAAAGATGGAAATAACCTGGGTATGTGATGAAATTGCTGAGACATTGAATAACCATTCTTGGAGCCACACTATCTATAGACATGAGCTAATATATGTGCCCTACCGTTTAAGTCAGTTAAATTGAGTCTTCTGATAGTTGCAGCCAAAAACACCATTACTGATATAAACAATTACCATAAAGCAGACACAGTGCTATATGTTAGAAACCAAAGTAAAGTTGTCATAAGCCTTGACCCCCAGGAGCGTATCATCTTTTGGAGAAGTTTATTGTCCGGGTGCTTAGTGTCAAAATTAATCCTCTACTTACAAGCTGTGGTTAAATTTCTCTACCTCTTATAAGGCTTACTCACATTGATTTTATTTATTCATGGATTTTTTAATACCAATTTTAAAGTACTTATTCTAGTCTGTCTTGTTTTGCCAGTAAATAAACATTTCCCTCTGGTGGAGGACAAGGGTGAAGCTATCTGGGGGTTGTGTATTGCTTTGATTTGATTTGATTTGATTTGAGGTGGGGAATTCAAATTATACAATCACGTGTAGCCTATACATAATCACAGCCCTGACTGTAACTCAGATGATTTAATCTTCTGGTCCAGACCACAAGTCTACAAATACCACAAATAAATATTTAATAGAGGAAAGGTTAACTACTCAGTAGACAATTGATGTTTCAGCTCTTGTTTCATTCCCTTTGAGGTCAGTGCCACAAGGTCATCTTCAAACTATCCTCTTTATCCCTCTGCACATTTATATGGCACTAGCTCTCTGTTGACTGGAAATGAGCATTGTGTAGCCTATTATCAAAATTACAAATTTGATTCTGTTGAGTTCTTAAAGAAAGGGTACACGATCACTGATTCACTTCTGTTTTATGCCCGGGCTTACTCCATCTCACACAAGTTGGGAAGTCTGAGTTTAAGGAAAATCTATAGGAGTGTAGTAGTTTAACTGAGTATAATCATTCCATCTGCTGACATGGAAATCCCTGGAGTTTGGTTCTCATAATGAAATTTAAAGCCCAAAGCTATCAAATTAAAATGGAGAACTTTTTTGTTCTTCAGGTACAGGAGCAATTGTTGCATCTTAAATTGGGAGATCACCTAAATAAAATAAAACACTGAGCAAAAAAATGCTATGCAAAAATATAAAAAATGGTTGTTTGAACTAAGAATATATCATTTTAGGAAAAGGTTATAGTGAAGATTTTTACCTCATAGAGTAAGCTTGCTCATTGTAAAGAGGAGGTTTTAGATTTGGACAATCTGGTTTGTTGTCCTAACGTGACCAGCACCACCAGAAAATCACCGTATTCTCTGTGGTGTTGGTCATCATACAGAGCCCTAACCTCGTGAGTCACTTAATTATTTTGCTCCCACAATGACTCCAGCCTTTGAGTTTAAGAATGCATGCTTTCTTTTTTTGCAATTTTTTTTTCAGTTTCAAAATTATACCTTCCAATCAGCAACTCTTCTTTGAGTTGCTCTACAAAGTGTGTTAAACCTGTTTGTAGTCTTCAATCTTACAGAGTCTCTGTGACATCTCCTGCAGCTGAACCAGCACTCAGAGGCCACAAGGGATCAATGATCAAAGTCTCTGTATATGGAAGCACTAGGATTTCCTCTGTATGAAGCCCTGGGCCCAGGTCCTCCAAGATAATTGGATTTTCCCATCTTCCTTCAGCATCTACTCTGGGAAAGAAAATTGATTGGATGAAAGTGAAAACCAAAGAGAGAGTAGAGAAGCAATCAGCCCCTAGCTTTTCTTCTTCCAGTTTAACTCTGGACCTATCTTTTGAACTTGATATATGATCTGGGTCTGCTCAGCTTCCACCCTGGTACTCTTTAAAGATGGTGGCCAGATTTGCCATTTGATACTCTCAATTTTGGTTGCCTTAGGTTTGAGAGACTATTTTTACTCCTGCTTGGGGACAAAAATACGTGACCTGGTTCCCCCAAGGACAATATTTAAATGGAAAATTAATTGATAAGAAACAAACAAGAAAGATAGTAGGAAATTGTCAAGAATGGAGTTGAAGAGACTCCATGCTGATATCATTGGAGTGAGTATATTGGTCAGAATAGTTATTTGAACAGCCTTTAGTAGACACTTAGTGGACAAAGGTCAAAAGAATCAATGATTTATTTTGCAATATTTGTCTGAATCTCACTTTTTTGATTCTCTAGCCTGCCTTCTTCAAGAGTTCTCTCATTGACATTCCCTTGTCATAAGCCACATTATATATTTAAGTAACTTTAGAGACACTTTTGGATTGTGGCCAGGGGTCCTCATTCTACTCTTTGGAGTAAAGGGTTATATGGTCCGGTTGTATAGTTTCCCTATCTATACACAACCTATATGCAGCTTGTGGAGTTTAACCCTATATGTACAGAGCTAGGGTTTGGTTCTTGGAAGCCAGACTGGATTACAAATCTTACCTAAGGCAGCCAGGAATAAAATGAGTTAACTAAACAAAGGAATAAAATTTGTCAACTGAACACAGGATCAGTTGGAGGCAAACTCTTTAGACTGTGTCACAAAAATCAATGACAGTTGTCTAGTCGAAGGAAGAACATCTTTTTGGTTATCTACAGCTACAGAACCACCCACACCAAACTTAGTGGCTTAAAGCAACAACAATCACTTATTTTATTCATGAATCAGCAATTTGTGTGGGGCTCAGGTGGTATAATGGGAGCTGGAAGATCCACTTCAAAGATAGCACATGCACATGACTGGCAAAGTTATTACTTGTGTTATAGGTTCAATTGTCCCCCTCTCCAACTTCATATGTTGAAATTGTAACCCTCAGTACCTCAGAAGGTGAACTTATTTGGAAATAGTATATTTACAGAGGTAATGAAGTTAAAATAAAGTCATAAAGGCAGACTCTAATCCAATAAGAGTAGTATCCTTATAAGGGGAAATTTGGACAGGGGGAAATCTATGAAGACACAGGGAGAAAATGTACATCTACAAAGCAAGAAAAGAGGCCTGAAACAGATGTTTCCCCTATAGACCTAAGAATGAATCAACCTGATTTCTTGTTGGTCTTAAGGTCAGACCAACACCTTGGTCTCAGACTTTCGGCCTCCAGAACTGTCAGACAATATATTTCTGTTGTTTAAGCCACTTGGGAGCCCTAGGATACTAACATAGCTAGTTATTAATTTCTCTGCAAACGGACTTCTCCCTGGGGACACTTGAGCTTCCTCATAGCATGGTGGCTGTTTTCCAAGAATGAGCATTCCAAGAGCAAGAAAGTGGAAAATGCCCGTTTCTTCCAGCTTGCACCCAGAAACTGGCATGGTGTCATTTCCTCTGTATTCTATCGGTCAAAAATCAAGAGGCCGGATTCAAAGGCAGGGAACTTACTCCTCCCTTTTTGTTGGAACAAGCATCAAATAATTTGATGTGAAAACCACCTCAAGCATTGAGACTGGCAAACAAAGTCAAGAATGGAGCATCTCTAACATGCCTTGTAAAAGATAACAGCTAACACTTAACTGAATACTTACCAGGTCCTAGGCACCATACTAAATGCTTATGTGCTTCCTTTCTTTCTACTCTCCTCATAATCCTATAATATAGATATTGTTGTTATTATTCCCAGTTTGGAATCAGAAAGATCAAGGAACTCACCCAGAGTCACACAGGTAATGATAGTCAGAATTGCCATTTGAAACCAAAATATCTGACTTCTGAGCTTACACTTTTAGCCACTGTGATACTGCTACATGGATCTTCCAGGATGACTAGACTAAGAGTTTCTATATTGGAGATAACTCTGACTGAGACCTTCAAACATGCAACTTCATGTTTCCAAGCTTCTCTTCCAGAACATATTACCCATATCCTCTGGTTTAAAAAGAAAATGCAGTGAGGTTGATGGACCTAGAGACTGTCATACAGAGTGAAGCAAGTCAGAAAGAGAAAAACAAATACCATATGCTAAAACATATATATATGGAATCTAAAAAAAACTAATAATAATAAAAATAAAAAATAAAAAAAATGGGGTAGGACAGGAATAAAGACACAGACATAATGAATGGACTTGAAGACATGGGGAGGGGGAAGGGTAAGCTGGGATGAACTGAGAGAATGTCATGGACATATATACACTACCAAAGGTAAAATAGATAGCTATTGGGAAGCAGCCACATAGCACAGTGAGATCAGCTTGGTGCTTTGGTTCTTTGTGTCCACATAGAGTCGTGGGATAGGGAGAGTGGGAGGGAGACGCAAGAGGGAGGGGGTATGGGGATACACGTATACATGCAGCTGATTCACTTTGTTATACAGCAGAAACTAACACACCATTGTAAAGCAATTATACTCCAATAAAGATGTTAAGAAAAAAAAAAAGAAAGAAAATGCAATTCTGTTCTCCTCATTTCATTTTTACATAAAGAATAAGAATGAAATCTAGCAAGTTCTATAAAACATTCATAGGTTTAAAGAGGACAGATATAGGCCAGATGAAAAATGTGTTACTTTAAGAATAAACTCAAGTGCATCAAGTTTATAGGCACTGGTAAGAGAATAAATCAATTTAACTCTGTATCCCATCATTCTTTACAGGTTTGTAACAAGGTGTACTTTGTTAGATTTTAATCTGCCTACATTTGAGCCAGCAAAGCTCTCCACAATCATCTTTTAATGGCATTGCAATTTATAGACAGTAACTAATTTCAAACTTCATAGCACTTGGCTTTTATGATTATTTCAAATCATTTAAATGCAAATGAACTTCCAGGGAGAGAAAACATCAAATGCCCTTGAGTGGCAACATGTAATCGAACTGTGCACGGCAGCCACCATAGGACTCTGAAGCGGTTAGATAGGGTTGGATGGTAAGGCTGTATAAAAGTGTTTGCCTAAATCCAATTTACTTTTCATTCCATATTGTATTCTATTTACCCATTTTGTCATTTTAATATGACTTACTTAATCCTCCTCTGAAATTCCATCCACTCCTCACTGAAAACCTAACTTTGAGCTAGAAAAAGGAGGAATGACAATGCAACATTCCAAAACAATAACTGATAACACTTAGATACCTCCTGCTCCTCTAAACCTTTTTGCAGTTGATGATGTTACTGCATGAGGCAGCCGCAAACATCTAAGCATGCATCAAACTATTGCTTTTTTTTCAAACTGAGCGTGTGTTTCCCTGCTTGATCAAGTAATATTTTCTGCACAGAATTGTTAAACAACAATGTACACATAGTGCTGGGACACAGAAGGCTGGCCCCTATATGAATTCATCCTTGTTTGGTAGTTCATAAAAGCAGTGGAACTATCACTATCACAGCAGAGTCCACTTAGAGAAAAGCTGTGGATGGTAAGGTGCCCTTCATGGAGGAGGAAAGATGATACTTCATTACCTCACTCTACCTAGTGTATATGAAACTCTGGATTGGGCGTTGGGGGTATAAGCATAAGTAATGTATTATCCCTGGTCTCTATGAGTTCACAATATAATAAAAGGAAAAAGATGTTGTTAAATAGATGTATCTCAAGAGCTACACAGGACTGTAGGACCTTGGCCATCTCTGAGTCTTAAAGAACATGGAGGCAAAGAAGAGGGTGCATTATGTGGAAGATATTACAGAGAACAGCTTGAGTACATCCCTATTTTTACTCCCAGTTTTGGGGACTTTCCCCTCACAATGCTCATCACATCTAATTTTTAATCATTTTTAACTACTGGTCCCCCTTCTAGAGTGGAAGTGCCATAGAGACGAGGACTTTGTCTGTCTGCTCAATTCTGTATCTTGCAGCTTAGCACAGGGTCCTGCACATAGTAAGAACTCCATAAATATTTGTTGAATGCAAGCACCAAAGTGAAAGTTTCTTTCTAAAGATTTTAGTCACCATCCTGACAATCGGTTTTCACACCCATCACGTGATCTCCTGCTTCTCCCTTTCCTGCCTGTGCCCATTCCCCCTCCTCCATGTTTGCCTCTTCTGGTCTTTTTATTTGGACCACAGGCCTCACTCTTCCTGTGTGGTCCTTCAGTGGCTATTTCAATGATTTGTTTTGATCATAAGACTGGCCAGATAATGCCACCTCTAATGATCTTTACTCCTCTGAATTTATACAACATGTGTTATCATTTTCATGCCTTTCAGCATAAAATTAGTGTGTTGTGTTTGGCTTCATGAAGTGTTTGTTTTTGTGTTGTCTGTGTGTGTGTGTTCAACACGAAAATCCTCATGAAACTCCTCAAAAGTAAAGACTATTAAGTCTTTTATGGTTTGTTCTCCACTGTGTAGAATATAGTGCCAACCTCTATAAAGAGAACATCCAGTCTGATAAGCCGTTATGGCCACCTCAACACTAGACATTCCTCTCCATTTTCTAGAAAAGCCGAATGACTAACAGAGCATGAAGTGTCTTGCCCAGCATCAAATAGCAGGTGGGGATGTCAGGATCCAGTATTCCTTCTCCCCAGTTCTAATTGTCACCATTCTTAGATACACAACGACGGGACATGTGAAATATGAGAATTTGAACCACTTAAAATCCATAGCTCTTCAACATCAGTTACTTCCCAGATCTGGGCCCCCATCGGTTCACCTCCAAAATGAAAATCTGGATTAGGGGACTTTCTAAATCCTCTCACAACCCAGAAGCTCTGGTTTCCTTTTTCTGAGTCAATGGTTTCTGCTGCCAAGGGAAAAGAATAAAAGATTCTGAATTACAAAACTGAACATTGCGATATATGACATAAGCTAACCTTCATATTATAACATAGTCACTGTTTTACTTTAACTTGTGCCCCAAAAATGAACTAGGTTGGGATACAGTATGTGGATATCACTTTTAATCTTTTCTAAGGAGCGTAGAATTCAATTAAATAGACTGACAAGTGATACAAAAATTACAGGGAGAAAGTGAGCCATCTATTCAAGGAACGTAGCACCCATGGACAGGTTCATTGTGTGTAATGTGCCTCTTAGCAAAAACTCCATCCACTATTTTGACAAGAATTTCAAAAGACTACCATAATAATATTTGGAAAAGATTGTGAAAGAAGATTAGTTGGACATTGAAAGTGTTTCATTTGGGATCACAGATCGTGAAGGTTGGTATAGAATAACAGCTAAAAGCGTAGACTTTGGAGTCACCGAGATCTGAGTTAAATCTGGACTCCATAACTTCCAACCTGGATCAAGTTATTTAACATCCATAAGCCTCAATACATATACCTTCAGGAAAAGGTAAATAAAAATATTCCACTCAAGTGCTTTGTGTGTGGTTTCAGTTATATGATTTGTGCAGCTCCCAGGGCATAGCAAGTGCTCAATAAAGTTAATATAACAGGAGATCAATATTTATTAAATTGAATTCACACAGTTTTAAAAAGGTATATTGCTGAGACAATTGACTCAAATCCTTTCTGGAAGTCAGAGATTGTAAATAAACCACAAAGAATGGAAATTGAATGGAATGAGAAAAGGAAGTTGACTAATAATCATCACGAATATTTGCAAAGTTTTAAAAACCCTCTTCTGTGCTTATCTCACTGGATAGTCTCAGCAGTCCTTGAAGTGGGCGGAAAAGGGGTTGTGATCCTTACATTAGAGATGAGGAAATTAGGTGGCATGGTTGCAGTCACCTAGTTACAAAGATGTGGTGCTGGTTCTAATACCAGCTAATTCTAAGTCCCCAACTCTTCCAAGGCAAATACCCTCAAAGTTTGTGTCAGGAGACTTTCAGGTAAAGAGCAAGGACTGGATTTCAACCAAGGTCAACAGGGGTTATACATAAAACTTAGAAGGGAAAGGATGATGAACTATAAAAAGGTGATAATTGTAGGACAAGTTAACACAAAATGTGGGTATAGATGAGGCATGAGAAAAGTGTCAAAAGAAGAAATTTCCAGGAAGTCCAATCCATAGAAAGGAACCATTGGTTGTGGTTTCAATGTGTGCACTAGGACTTTTAATTCTCATTCTGGAGAATGAGATGTGAGCATGAATTTAATACCTGCTCCAGAAAGAGGGTTTTTTTTTCCTGACTTGAGATGGAGGAAGGAAAGTCTCCATTCCCTGCCCCCATCTCACAGTGCATCCTAATACAGGCCAGACACTTTTTCAAGGGCTAGACGTACAGACATGAAAAGCTAACTCTGTTAACATTGTTGAGACCTAGTAGGGAAACCAAATAAGGAAAAGGACAAGTCTAATAATAAATGGCAAAAGACTGTAATAGAAAAAGGCATAGGGTTCTCTGAAATCAGAGTGGAAGGAATCTGTACAGGAAGACATCAAGGAAAATTTTCTTGACCAGTGACGGGTGAACTGATACACAGGGGAGAACAAGATCAGCAGGGGAGGAAGCTGGAAATAAAAAAAGGTACAGGAAGAAAGAGGACTCCAAGTTCCAGGCAAAGAGCACAGTCCATGCCAGAGCATCACAGTATTGGGTGGGTTTATCAAGGTTCTATATGCCTGTTTCTAGTCTGCATCAAGAAAGCCACCTAACTGGAGATATCATTGTTTCTACTCCACCCTTTGTCCTTCTAAAGTTACCCTCTTCATACATGGTGAAAAACAGCCACTGTATTTTGTCCCATGTGGCCTGACCTCAGCTATCCACAGCCAACAGATCAGGGTGGGCACGAGGCCCATGGGCAGAATAGTCATTACATCTGAAGTATGACACATGGACTGGAATGAAAAGACAATTCAATCTGATACCTCATTCATTAACTTAAAATAGGAAAACAAAGGGACCAAATTAGTGAGTGATATGAGTAAAAGCCATCTGGAGTCATCAGAAAGAAGAGTCAGAGATGGAGGGATATAGGAAGACAAAGTCATATGGAAGGCAAAGTTATCAGGGAGAGGAGGAAACATGAACAAAGAAATTCAGCTGCTAGAGAGACAAAAGTAAAGTTATAAACAAAGAAAGATGTCAAGGCTTCATGTGAGAGGAAAGAGGGATCTGTTCCCTCTTAGCCCCTGGCATTATTACCACATTACATGTTATTGGAGATATAGCAAAAGAATGTGAAAATTACTGCGAAAATTCTGAGTCATCATTCTTGACAGTTTTCTAAGTAGAGCCTATATTTGGGGGCCAGACAAATTTACCACAAAAAGAGCATTCATATGACAATATTAACAAAATGTAAGTGTGAAACAAACAAGTAAATGGGAAGCAAATATTTGAATCATAAGATTGGTAACTAATTTGCCCCTGAGCTTTCTGGTAGCCAGAGCAAAAAGTGAAGCATGCTAAGATACTACATTTTATTAGCCTAAGAGAAAAGTCCCAGATGCTGAAAGGAAACAAAATTTTCCTGCCTCTAACTTCAAAATGGATTTCCACGTGGTTATTCTACCAGCACTACGCACTTGTGCAGTAGACAACATCCTCCATGATAAGTTCAGAGCAAATGCAGAAACGCTTCTGAAATGATGCATAGTCTTAAAGCATAACTAATTGAAAGGAATCCTGGGATGAAGTCATATGGCTCTGTAACCATCTGGTGACTGTAACTAGAACTCAGCGTGTTCTGAGCTCTGGCCAAACTCTAGCCTCAATCATTCCACCCTTACTTTTTTTTTTTTTTTTTTTGCGGTACGCAGGCCTCTCACTGTTGTGGCCTCTCCCATTGTGGAGCACAGGCTCTGGACGCACAGACTCAGTGGCCTTGGCTCACGGGCCTAGCCGTTCCATGGCATGTGGGATCTTCCTGGACTGAGGCACTAACCCATGTCCCCTGCATCGGCAGGCGGACTCTTAACCACTGCACCACCAGGGAAGCCCCACCCTTACTCTTATTCACCATGCCCCAGAGGCAGGTGTTCAATAGAATGTAACCTTTAAGAGGGCAGTAAATGTTGTTCTGTTTTGTTCTGCTGAATTACCTAGTGTCCAGAATAGGCCCTGGTACACGGTTGGAACTAAGTTTACATGCACTGAACTAATGTGGAATGAATCGTTCAGATCTCAACCTTTAAGCAGCAGTAGATTCCCTTGGCTAAATATCCTAGCAAATATTTTTCATTCATTGAAATTACATCCCTGAAGTCGTCCTTTCTGGAAGACTGTAAACTCTTTGAAGGCAGTGTTACTTCCAGCTGTATCCCCAGGCTTGGCCCCAAGCCCTGTATTTAGAAGGTGTTCAATACATAAATGATAACTAAGTGACAATAGGAATGAATGGCCTGTGAGTCACTATTGAATCATGTGATGCAGGTTCTAAATGCAACGTTTTTAGAGATTTAAAAAAGATGGAAGGATTTCAGGACAATTGAAAGCAAAGAGAAGGGATGTAGTGATGATGTAGGAGGAGAAGGGTAACAAGGAGAGGTAAAAAGAGGTCAAAGGCAAGAATAACCAGGATAGGGCTGTTGATGATGAGAAGTAGGGGGAACCCATATCTATCACCTTAACTGATTTTCCCAATTCTGTGAACCCTGGATTATAACTCATCTTGTAGGTAAAGAGGCTAATAGTCAAAGGGTCTAAGATATATTCAATGAATTACACTGAATATATGAGGGCTACTATTGTTAAAGCCTGTGCCAAAGAGCCACTGAATCCTATTGACAAGTCTTCAATTTTCATGCTTGGAATGCTTTGGAAGGTTGTGGAACTCGCAGCAAGGGCTGATCAGGGTGAGAGTAGAAAAAGGTGCAGGACATTGTTGTTTTCAGTTACTGCACCTTCTCTGCAGACCGACCAGGCCAATCCTGGGAGGCACACTGAAGTCAAGGGCCTAGTAAGTGTGACTAGCCCCCTTCCTCTGTAATTAACCACTGCAACCAACCCTGCAGAAAAGACCTGGAAAGGCCAAAGTTCAGATCAGCCAAAGACAAAGACAATAAGGCTGGCATTTGCAAGGGCTATCAGACTACATGAAGATTTGTAAGAGGGAGGGCCTGTCTTGCAAAAGTCATGCATTCCAGTGTTCATTGCAGCACTATTTACAATAGCCAAGACAAGAAAGCAAACTAAATGTCCATCGATAGAGGAATGGATAAGAAAGATGTGGTAGATATATACAATGGAATACTACTGAGCCATAAAAATGAACAAAGTAATGCCATATGCAACAACATGGATGGACCTAGACATTGTCATATGAAGTGAACTAAGTCAGACAGAAAAAGACAAATATCATATGATATTGCTTATATGTGGAATCTAAAAAAATGATACAAATGAACTTATTCGCAAAACAGAAATAGAGTCACAGATGTAGAAAAAAAAACTTATGGTAATTGGTGGGGAAGACCGGGGGAGATTGTGATTGACATATACACACTACTATATATAAAACAGATAACTAATAAGGTCCTACTGTATAGCACAGGGAACTCTACTCAATACTCTGTAATGGCCTATATGGGAAAAGAATCTAAAAATGAATGGGTATATGTATATGTATAACTGGCTCACTTTGCTATACACATGAAACTAACACAACATTGTAAAGCAACTATACTCCAACAAAAAATCAGCTACCTCATCAGAGTGGAAATGGCACATGACATCTGATGCCAAGTGAGGGCTGCAGGGGCCCTGACAGGTGGTCTGTTTGGTGTTAGTGAGCCAGGTGACCATCCCACATTGACACCCAGCTGGAATCACACTGGGAGTCTGAGAGAAGGGACTCCACTCCCTGAGGGCATGCAAAAACTTCTCCCAGCTCAATACAGTGGCATTCAAGAAGGTAAACACAAAAGCATTCTGCCTAGAAACAGCAGCATCCCATGAAAAATGCAGTTATTTTAGCATGTAGCATATTACCCTCCTATATGTAGAGTTCAGGGGTCCTTGACATTTTGTATGCAACAAAACATTTTATTCAAGCAAAAGCTTATTACGAGCAGCAGTACATCAAACAAAATCTGAGTGCTGTTAACTGAAAGAGAAATGGGGACCAGAACCTTTCCTTGAACCCCTTCAATCCTACAGGTGCTTCAGAAGCACTTCTAGTGGACTTAATTTTTAAAATACTAGTGTAATAAAAAGAATTTCAATGTCATGCTTGCTTGTGTAATTATTTGCTTAATGTCTATTTGCCCCACTGTACTATCACCTTCTCCAGAGCATCAACCACATCTGATTTTGCTCTATGTGGCATTGCCAGCACCTGGCACAGTACTCAAAAACAGTGCTTAAGACAGTGTGTGGGAAAATGGTTTGTAAATCCTAAACACAAGACAGAACAAAACAAAACAGAAAAAAACTCTAAAAGGCTAGAAGGGAGTAGTCTCAATTCACTCATCAGAATCTATTATCAGGATGCAATTATGTTCAGTCGAGTTGAAAGTGTTTTCTCAGTAAGTTCACTGGCTCCCAACAGACAGACAGAGAATTACAGTTTGACTGATGCCTGACAGACACTTGAAATGACTCCCAAGCCTACTGTTGCTTGTGATCATTTTAAAAATACACATCCCTCTCACTAGCTCCATGTTCCACAACTCACTGTTTGTGAGACATCCATTGTCTCCAAGTTCTCTGTCTCAAACACCTGCTATAACTCCTTTCAAACTGCCACACAACAGCAGAATGTAATTGCACTTTCATCTTCCTTAGGTATCATGTCTAAAGAAAAATCTGCGTTGGGTCTATTCTTCTGATTAGATGAGCACTCCAGCTGAAAAAATAAATTGAACTTCTGTCTTTCTGTGAAATCCAATATTTCACAATATACTTTTTGACACAGCTCAGATTGCATTGATATGAATTAGAGTATTGTAGCCCACCAAGAGAACATTCCCTTTTACTACATGACATGGATAAAAAGGTTTAAAAGCCCAAGGCATAAACAAAATCTTGAGCCTCCATTGCTGGCTCATTGACATACTGGGTATTAATTAAATCTTCAGAAAATGTTTTGCTTCGTGCATGAGCTGAAGTTACATAATGATAATGACCAGTAATACTTGGGGAGCATCTTATAGTGTCATGTGTCATGAGACTCGTACTGGGAAATCCATCAGCCACGACTCCCAGCCCAGTCGGGAGACACACCCACACAAATTCCATCTGTGGTCATTCCTTCCATGGAGGTGCCTTCTTCGTTTTTTGGGTTTTTTTTTTTTTAATTCTAAGATATTTCACTTTATTTAAAAGAAACAAATATACAGGATATAAAGTATGTGATATTTACAACAGTACAGTAAACAGGTTGGTTTCCAGTAGGATCAGTAGTCTTCAATGAGTATAAACTCCCCTTTCTCCTTGACGCTAGACCCAGCTGGCAGACAAACAGCAATAGTTGTTGGGATGGGACTTCAAAATAGAAAGTCCCCCTGGATGGGGCTAAAAATCAGGTAGATGCTAAAATGTCCACGAAGGGGTCTGTTGGCAGGAATGACTTTGCCTCAGTTCTTTGAGGACTTGGCAGAGAGAATGGTGAGGGATTTGCTCGAGACTAACACACAGACCACCCTGAGCCTAGAAATCTTCCACTCATGGAAAATTCCTTTCCAGAGAGAATCTGCCTTTACCCATACCCACCTGGCCACTTTCAGACTGCCCACTCTAGGAGAGAGTGCTTCTAGAACCAGAGCTTGGTGTCTTAAGGTGGAGGACCCAGGAAACTCCCAGCACTCTAATTCCTCATCCAAGTCCCTGGAAGAGCACAGCAAGGACTACATCCTAGGCCTTGGCCTGGGGTTGGAGCAGCCAGGGCTGGGATATAGGCATCTCATGGCATTTGCACTCCTGCTCCAGGTGCCTGACAACCTTGGACCCACTGAGACCCAGGCCCCAAGGAAGCTGTGGGCTCCCTGAACCAACAGCCCATTGCTACCCATACTCTGCTGCTTCTCAACTCTCTCTCAAATACAGCTGTCTTGGCAATGGATCTTGGCAGACCAGAGTTCAAGCAACTAATCAGGGCCCACACTCTGAAGCCGAGCTTTTCCCCTACCTAGTGCCCCCTTTCCCTCCCACCACCCACCTCCATTCTGAATTCTTCACTGCCCACCCACCATGGAGGCACCTTCTGCCTGGAGGTGACAAGGAAGACCCCACCACAGGGGAGGAAATATTTGAAGGGAGACTTGAAGGGCCAGATGACTTCACTCAGTGGCACTGGGGAAAATACATTTCAATCAGAGGGAGAAGAATGTGCAAATGAACAAACAAAGAATCTCTCAAGTGTCTGGTTTGTCCATATTTTTCCAAAAGGAGCACAAGAATGGAATAGTCCACCTGGAATTGTCCACAGTGAAGAAATGAGGGGCTGTAACAGTCAGACTTTGCTCTTTCAATCCACCACTTCTGCTGGTGTACATAAGGCTTGCCACTCAGCTAAATCCTCAGTCATTTCTCAGTGAATAGCTGCCTGGTCAGGCCTCTGCACTACTTCTTGAGGTTATGAAATGCAAGTTTTAACCTTTTCTCGTGAGCAATTTCACCTTTACTATTTTTTCAGAGCATTCGTGCCTCTGGAGATTACTTTCACCTCATCTCTTTCATTAATCATATGAACTAAAATCCCTCCCTCTTTTTGTCCTATTAGCAACTTTCATAAGCCACTTGTCTTCATCTCTGTTCACATCCTTTAAAAAGTGTTCTCCAGGGCTTCCCTGGTGGCGCGGCGGTTGAGAGTCCGCCTGCCGATGCAGGGGACATGGGTTCGGGCCCCGGTCCAGGAAGATCCCACATGCTGCAGAGCGGCTGGGCCCGTGAGCCATGGCCGCTGAGCCTGCACATCTGGAGCCTGTGCTCCACAATGGGAGAAGCCACAACAGTGAGAGGCCCACATACCGCAAAAAAAAAAAGTGTTCTCCATAATGGGATCAGGAAAGCCCTGTGGAACCCCAGCGGAGGGCTGACTTGGGGATTGAAAAGAATTGTTCATTAGCAGACTCTGTGTAGTATTGACCTACATCTTGACTGTGACTTCCAATATTACTCTTTAATCACATGATTTCTACCAACACAATGCAACACAGTGAAAAAGCACCCGAGAATGAAACAGGACTTAAGTGTGTATTCTGACACAGCCACTGTCTGTAGGGAGAAGGACAAGGCATTTTTTTCTGAATCTCAGTATCTTAATCTCTAAAATGGGAACAAAAATGCTTTCATCTGATGAATGGTTTGAAAATGTAATTCACTCAGTATCTCGAGTCTACAGACCCACAAACATACATATGCCTATGGGTGCTCATACTAATCCTGATACTGGCTAATGCCTAAAAAATAAACACTGCTTCTTTTTATTTCTCAGTGTTGAATAATTAAAAATATTTTCTTTCATTATTTGTTTAATACCTCTGGGACATTTTGTCAGTGACCCCTTTCAAAACATCTTCTATTTTGCAATAATGGCTTACTTCATTGTGGAAAAATGAGGGCTAACAAAACAGATTGTACCTATTCTTTCATCAGAAGTAGATTGCTGTTCATGAGTACTTTGTTTGTTGGTTGGTTTCAGAGCTCGAGGAATGAGTGCTTGCAGACCATACAAGGAAATGCCCCCTTCACTCGCTCCCAGCCCTCTTCCTCCTTTGAATGTCCAGGAATTGCAGTTGTGTTTGGGACAGAACCAACTTCTTGTAAGGCACTCATGAGCCATGTCAAAATCAGAAAACAAGTTTTATAGACAGAACTGAGATCAAGTTCAGGTCCACTTCTGAATCTGTGTGAAACCTTGGACCAATTATTTCACTTTTCTGAAACTTCTTTTTTTTTATCTGGAAAGTGGGCACCATATTATCTACTTTTCATCATGGTTAAGAGAATAGTATTCTTCTTAAGTACAAGAATACACTTAAGAAGGTAGTTGCTATTGATAAAACGGCTCTGAACAAATGTCACTCTCAGTACCTCCTGCCTAGTTGGGGAAGCTCTTTTCTAAAATGAGAGTTAATAAGCCAAACTATTGTTTATTGAGCTTTTGCTGTGTGCAGGTATCATATGAGATGCTATGGGGAAAAATAAAACTCAAATCATGTCTTAAATGAACTACTGATCTCATACGGGGTATTATTCCCAAGAAAGGTGTAGGCAAAGGACTGTGAGATTTAAGTATGGAGAAGTCTTCTGCTTGTGTGAGGTCCCTGTAGAGAAAGACTTTGAACTTAGACTTAAATGGCAGACAAGGATACACCTAAGGAGATGGATGTTAAGGTAGTTTAAAGCTGCTTGGTTGCATGTACCACAAAGCAAAGAAAATAACAATTCGATTCTCTTAAGGAAAAGGGATAATTTGTTGGAAAGATGCACAAAGGAAGAATTTGAATATCAATCTTGAGGAGAGCCAGGAACCAGGCCCTGTGTGGAGATGCTAGCAACAGAAGCACATAACGCTTCTTTCTAAGATGTAACCAAGAAATAACTAGTTTTCAGTTGCATTTTAGAACTAGACATCTCTGCTCCTCTGTTCAAATTCTCAGGAGAGAAAATCCAACTGACACAGAGTATATTAGTCAAAAGTGTCCAATATGGGGAGGGCATTGTCATTAGAAATACCTTTGTAAGCAGGGCAACAATGTCAGTTTGTGTTGATCATGGATCAGAATAAAGGAATGCATTCCAGGGAGGGGTGAGAAAGCTCAAGAATAGAGAATTGGGTGAATGGCCAGATTGTAGGTCTTGTGAAAGAGAGAACAGAAGGTGTAAGCCTAGGATATGCATCTATTCCAAATGCCTTTGAGATCCCATGAATAAAGAGTGAGCAAGAGACATGATCAGAAAGGAACAGGTGGTATTTCTCCAGATTATTGCAAAAATGTTTTTATTGGTGGAATCCACTGGACTAGTTACTGATCACTGGGATAAAAATTACTCTGAGAACACTGTATGGCAAAAGTAGAATGTGTTCAGTTTCATTCCACCTCCTGGATTGAGTGCCTGCTCAAAGTAAAGAATGAAGTGCTTCAAACAGTTTGAAAAACATTTCTTGAATTGAATTTATCATAACCTGAAAAAGCATGTTCTGATTTTGTCTAAATTGAATACACTCTTTATTGGGATATTTTATTTATTTCCCAGTTCTGTCTAATTCTCAATCATTTGCTCAATGTATTCTTTTGAGAATCTGAGCATGCATTCATTCACTCAATAGACAAGGATTGTCTGGTTCAAGATAGGGGGCTCAATTCCTACATTTACTTTCTATCTCTCCTGAGACTTCACTGAAATAAAGCTCAAGAAATACATAAAGGAATATTTTCATATCAGAAAACAAGGGACTGGATTATGAGGGGTCACTACTGATGACAGGGAAGAGATTTCAGCAAATTATGAAATAAAAAAAGATGGAGTTAATGGATGGCTATTTAGATATAGTTACAATCCAGGATATGCTGTTAGGAGGTTACAGTGGAGGTGAGAGCTGATCTTCTCATAGGTCCCAGAAAATCCATGGCTCAAGTTCAACAAGGACAGTGGAAGATAAGAATGAGAATAGAAGATGAAAACAGGGGAAAGACTGATGGTTTCCCATTGTTATGTAGCGGGTTCTGTTGTCTGAAGAGATTGGATAAACCATATGGGAAAAGCTAAGTTTTCTTATGTGGGTATTGGCCAAAAATAATTGCTTTCTCAACTTTTATTAAGAGCCCAGTAACCCCAAAGCCTTTCTTCTATGCAGTGATCCTAAAAATTTGTTTTGCCTTGATGTCTCCTTTCCACCCAAAGCTTCTACTCACATGTGAGACTTTATAGGAAAAAATGAAAAGAAAACCCACAGTAGCTACTCAGACCTTCTTCTTAAATGTAAACATAAACTCAAAATCACCAGGTATATAAAGAAAAGCAGCAACAATGGGCTCAAAATTCTAATGAAAAAAATGTCCCCTCTTTAACCTAAAAGATAGTTAAAAGAGTCTTTGTCCTTTAAAATGGTCATTTAACCCATTAAATTTTATTATACTCACATTTTAAATTTATTTCTGCCATTTTAATTGTATTTGTTTTCTTTAATTTTCTTGATTTCTGTTAAGAGAGTCATATTCTTCCCCCCCCCCTTTTTTAATATTGCCTCTTCCATGAGAGCTGTGTAATTTACATTCCCATAGTAATTTTGGAGAATACCCTTACCCTCCCCCTAACATAATTACTAGGGACTGCCAGTTCTCTAAATTTTTTTGATAAACTAAGAGTAAAATAATATACAATTTTATTTATTACCAATAAAAATTCATATTGGTCATTGTGTATTTATTTTTGGTAAGTTGTTCATATATCTTTTCCTCTTTTTTAGTTTATAAGTATTAACTTACATATTTTGTATATTAATTTTATGTTATTTTAAAAAGTTTTTTTCTCAGGATGTCACTTATTTCTTAATTTTCTGTTTGTTGGCTTTTGTAAAACAGAAGTTTCTAAATTTTTAATAGGTAACACTTACCAATACTTTCCTTTATGTCTTCTGAGTTTTATGTCTTTGTGAAGGTTTCCAATTTCAAAATTATTTTAAAAAGTTACCTTCTATTTTTCTTTTTTTCCAATACTTTTGTTCTAATTTTTATGTTTATTTTCCACTCTAAGATACAGAATCTGGCATTTATTTTTTTATTTTTATGAAGATCCATTCTAAGTTAATTTTTAATATAAATCAACTTTTCTAAAAATCATTTTTAAATGATAATTTTAAAACATTTCTAAAATTACTTATTGACAAGTCCATCTATTCATCAGTAATTTGAAATTACGGTTCCCACATGAAATATAAACATGAAGTCTGTGGAATATATACATGAGTCTGTGTAGTCTCTATTCAGAATAGAGAAAAGAGAATAAGCCCATTGGTTTATTTGTCAATTCTTATGCTAATATTATATTGTGTTAAGTACTGCCATTTTGTACACTGTGTACAAATATCCGATGAAACAATTGCTCCTTTGTCATGATTTAAGTTACATTTCCAGATTAATTTTAGAATTGACTAATTCTATATATTATCCTATTCGGTAATATGTCATAGGATACAGGTAAACACACAAAAACTCAATCATTATTTCCTTATACTTTCAGTAATCTATCAAAAACCAAAATTCAAGAAACCATTTATAATCATTCTAAAAAAACTGATATACTTAGGTATAAGTCTAACAAAACACAAATGACATATATATCTAGAAAAATTATAAAATCCTGATGAGAAAAAGCAAAGATCTAACTAAATGGAAAGATATATAACCTAAATGGATTGAAAGAGTTAACATCATAAAGATATAAATTCTAACCAAGTTGATCTATAGATTTAACACAATTCCTACAAAAATCATACCAAAAGTTTTATAACTGTAGGCAAAACATTTTAAATTTTACATAGAAAGGCAAAGAATAGCTTAAATCATTTTGAAGAGGAAGAGCAAAGTGGATGGAGTCACATTATCCAATTTTAAGACTTAAAATGTAATTAAAACACTGTGATATTGATAGAGGAGTGAACAATAGACAATGGAACAGTATAAAGAACCCAAAAATAGATCCACAAAACTCTTCTCCATTGATTTTTGACAAAAGTGCAAAAGCAACTCAATGGAGGAAGGATACTCTTTTCAACAAATGGTGGTGGAACAATTGGACATCAAAGGAAAAAGAAACCTCAAACTAAACCTGATACTTTCTACAAAAAAAAAAAATCCTCAAAAGGAATCACAGATCTAAAAGTAAAATGTGAAGCTATAAATCTTTTAGAAGAGAATGTAAAAGAGAATTTCTGTGACCTAGGGTCAGGCAAAGAATTCTTAGACATAATGATGTATGAGAGATGTAAAAAATAAAAGTGGATAAATTATACTTAATCAAAATTTAAAATGTTTTCTCTGTGAAAAAGCTTGTTAACAGAATAAAAATACAAGTCAGTGAATGAGAAAACCTATTTGTGAATCACATACCTGACAAAGAACTTCTACTCTCTCTCTCTCTCTCTCTCTCTCTCTCTATCTATCTATCTATCTATCTATATATATATATTATGTGTATATATATATATATAATATATATATATTATATATACTTTAAACTTGATAGTAAAAAAATGCAATCCATTAAAAATGAAAAAACAGGGCTTCCCTGGTGGCACAGTGGTTGAGATTCCGCCTGCCGATGCAGGGGATGCGGGTTCGTGCCCTGGTCTGGGAAGATCCCACATGCCACGGAGTGGCTGGGCCCGTGAGCCATGGCCACTGAGCCTGTGCATCCGGAGCCTGTTGCTCCGCAATGGGAGAGGCCACAACAGTGAGAGGCCCGCATACTGAAAAAAAACAAAATGAAAAAACAAGGCTTGAACAGACACTTTATAAAAGAAGATATATGAATGATAAGTAAGCTTGTGAAAAGATGCTCAACATCACTTGTCATTGGAGAAATGCAAAATAAAACTGTAGTGAGATACCACTAAAAATCTATTTAAATGTCTAAAATAATAATGACAATATCAAAAGCTGAAGACCATGTGGAGAAACTGAATCTGTCATACACTGCTGGAGGGAATGGAAAATAATACAGCTACTCTGAAAAACAGTTTTATACTTTCCTTTGAAGTTAAACATACATTTACCACATGACCAAGTAATGCCACTCTGGGGTACTTATCCAAGAGAATTGAAAATATATGTTCACACTAAAGCAGATACACAAATATTCATAGCAGCTTTATTTGTAATAGCCCAAGACTGGAAACAATCTAAATGTCCTTCAATGGGTGAATGGTTAAGCAAACTCTGGTATATCACACAAGGGAATACTACTCAACAATAAAAAGAAACACATTATTGCATGGATAGATCTCAAGAGCATCATGCTGTATTAAAAAAAATGTACCCTCAAAAGGTGGATCATATACTATGATTCAATTTATATAACAACCTCCAAAGAGAAAAAAATTATACAGATAGAGAATAGATTAGTGTTAGTCAGTGTTAAAGGAAAGGTGTGACTACTAAGAGATAGTATAAGGGATTTATTATGTAGTGAGAGAATAATCCTATGTCTCACCTGTGGTGGTGGTTATACAAATCTATACAAGTGATAAAAATTCATAGAAGTTATACATATAAAACCATATACATATTTTTAAAATGAGTGCATATAAAAACTTGGGAAATCTGAGTCAGGTTTGCAGTCTAGTTGTATTAGGCCAATGTCAATTTTCTAGTTTTAATAATATTGAGAAAAGGCAAATAATGGGTACATTGGATCTCAGTGTACTCTTTTGAAACTTCTTGGGAGTCTATAATTATTTCTTAATGAAAAGCTAAAAATGTATGTAAATGGAATTGCACTGTATGTATTATTCTGTAGCTTTTCTGTTCCATCAACACTGTATGTGAATTTTATCCAGGAGACTACCATAGCTCTTATTTATTCATTTCCACTACTGTATAGTTGTCCATCATTTATTATTTATCCTCCCATTGATGTACCCTTAAGTCATTTCCATTCTATTCTGTTGTTGTCATTGTTTTGCTATTCACAATGGCAATGCTATGAAAAATGTGGTGCACACATGAGATCATTTCTCTGGGGTATGTATTCAGGAGGGGAAGTACTGGATCATACAAGATGGACATTTTGAAATGCACTCTCCGAAGTAGTTATACCAGTATGTATCACAACAAATAGTTATAAGCAAACCTCTTTTTCAACATA
Organism: Mesoplodon mirus; assembly: GCF_964341445.2. Classification (NCBI taxonomy): domain Eukaryota; kingdom Metazoa; phylum Chordata; class Mammalia; order Artiodactyla; family Ziphiidae; genus Mesoplodon; species Mesoplodon mirus. The sequence goes on from NC_138977.1 coordinate 165,625,766, forward strand.
TCAAGCTTGTTCAATCTGTTGCTAGTTTGAGGATGAAAATTGGTATCTCATTGTTATTTACTTTTGCATTGTCCTTATTATGAGGATTGTTTCAAATATTCAGCAGTTGCCCTGCCTGCCTCTTCAATCTCATCCCCTACTGCTCTACCCCGTTACCAGTTATACTTCAACAACACTGCCTCCCTTTCATTTCCCTGTACAGGCAGAGAGGCTTTCTGCCTTAGGGACTTTGTACTTGCTCTTATGCTACTTAACCCTCTGCTTGGAACAGTCTGCCCTCAGGAAGTTTCAAGATCAGACTCTTCTTTCCTTCTGGTCTCACTTTACCTCCTCAGAGGGGCCTGTCCTGACTACCTTCATATCACCCTTTAAAATTTTTTGAATGTATTTCATTACTCTCTAAAACAATTGAGACAATCTTGATCATTTTTATGTTTAAAAACTTGGCTTCTCTCCTTCTAGAATGTAATAATCTCCTTGGGAGGAATGACTTTGTAAGTTTTGTTTATCACAGTCTCTCTTATACCTAGAATAGTGAAGAGGTAACAGCATGTTTGTGGGAAAATTATGAGGCTTGGAAACAGCTTGGCATGCTGGAGGAATGGAGCATGCAAGACCAGTTTGAAGAGTATAAAGTTGTTTTTGAATGTGATGGTAACATTAAAAGAACATGAAAAGAGCATAAACAATCCTATTTATATAATAAGATTTATGTAGTTCTTCTGCACAAGCCATAAACACTAAATTTCTCATAATAGGCTTGTTCTCCTCTGGATCATGGGCCTCCAGAGAGGTTGAGCAGTGGCTATTCTGAGATTTTCTATTACTCTTCTATAATTTGGGGTCTCTGTCTCTGAGATTCCATAGAATCTTATATGTTGCTTTATTACTTGTTTTCCAAGAGTTTATTTTCTAACTACTTCTCAGAAAAGATACCCGCCAATTTTTTTCAGAATCCTTACCTGTGAATTTTGTTCTAGTTTGACAGTTTAGCAAGGTATCAAATAATAAGCTAAAATTATTTTTTTTAGAAAATCAAACTGAAATTATAGAACACAAAATCAAATAAGAAGACAACACTAAATACTAAATTGTTGAGATGGTCTTAAAGGCATTTATTAGAAAACTGGAAAGAGAATAAATGATTAAACTATTCAATTCAACATAGTAAATGAATAAGAAAGTAAATAACAAAAATGGAAATTAAAGATAAAAACATGAACTATTAAAATAGAAAAATATAAAAGCTGAAAAAGAAAATAGGACATAATAATACCATGAGTTGAATTTTTGAAAAGTCAAAGAGAGAGAGAGAGAAAGAAGGTCTGATCAAATAAGACAGAGAGAAACACCAGATAAGGAATATTGAGATAGGCAAGTGTTTCTAATTACCAACACAATTTTTTAATTACTTAATACAAATAAGCAAATTTATTATAAAAATTATGTAAATTTTAATATCCAAATCTAAATGATTGTACAGATCACATTCTCTAATAACTACACTGTACACTTAATCGTATATATATATATATATATATATATATATATATATATATATATATACACCCACATAGAAATTTTAAAAGATTCTTTTAAATAACTCACCTAAAATTATATGCAATATTATATCAATTAATTCAAAATCTAGATGACATGTACAGAGTTCCTAAAAATTAGAAATTTCTGAAAATCTTTAGAAGGAACTGAGCTCAAAAATGACAGACTAGTCAACAGCATCAAAAGCTTTACATTTCTTCTTGTCACAATCCTAGGTCTTCAGAATTTGGCATCCTTTGAGATGATAAAAAAGAAATTTCTTCGTGAGCTTCAAAGTTACTCTTTTATTTTTAAGGATTCATTTTATAAACGTCTAATCCCTTTTAATCTTTCTTGGCCAAGGATATGAATCCTTCCTAACTCCTTAACTTTTCTGTGTTAGAGAGTAAACTCTTCTTCCCCACTTCTTAAATTTCCTAATTTTTGCATAATTGAATAAGTTAGCCTATAATTTTTGAGTTCAGTGTAATGATCCCACTTGGAGATATAAGCTACTATCTCCAATATCACCTTTATTAGATAAAAACGATATTTTGATTGCTTATCTCTTCCTTTTTGTTTTAGTTTTAATAGGTTCAGAGATTGAATAGAGGAGATAGATGTTGTTTATTGGGTCTTTTTGAATCCTCAACTACTGCTCCAGCAGTAAGAACAATAAAGGAAGGACTTTACCTGTCATTCTGTCTTAAAAAGGCAATTGCATCCAGTTGGGTTTGAAACGACTAGTTCACCAGGCCTCTGACCACAAACAACCCACCTAGGAGGGAAGAAAGCAGAAGTGAAACTGGTGCACTGCTACATAAAAAAGAATAATTTTCTATTTATTTAAGCCATTAGACTTTGGGGACTCTACACATCAGAAGCTGCATCCTGGTCATAACAAATGAGTTCCATGAATTAAATTATTTTTCAGTGAGATTTACAACTAGATAGACGTGCAAAGAATTACCAGAGTTCCTTGTAGGAAGCCAAGGAGGCAATTGTGTAATTATTTCATGATAGATGTGTTAAAAAATATTTAATTATATTTATATTTTCTTTTCAAAGAATGTGAAAATTAAAAAACAAATGTTGAAAAACAATTCAGTTTTCAAGGTGAAAGAAGGTTCTGCAAATGGTGTATTATGCCACTTCTCTAAAGGAAAAAATGAGGGGACTTCCCTGGTTGTGCAGTGGTTAAGAATCCACCAGCCAATGCAGGGGACATGGGTTCGAGCACTGGTCTGGGAAGTTACCACATGCCGTGGAGCAACTAAGCCCATGCACCACAACTACTGAGCCTGTGCTCTAGAACTTGCTTACCACAACTACTGAGCCCACGTGCCACAACTATTGAAGCCCATGTGCTTAGAGTCCATGTTCTACAACAAAAGAAGCTGCTGCAATGAGAAGCCCACACACCGTAATGAAGAGTAGCCCCCGTTCGCCACAACTAGAGAAAGCCTGTATGCAGCAATGAAGACCCAACACAGCCAAAAATAAATAAATAAATAAATAAATAAAATTTATTAAAAAAAATAAAGAAAGAAGAAAATGAGAAAGTACTTTAGCAATTGCAAGTTTTCATTTCTGAAGTTAATTAACACTTCCCAATGAATGGTTTGATCATCTTATGAACAGTTTCTTTATTAATATACAGAGAGCTATTATAAAAAGCATATTCTTATGTTAATTACTTAGTTAACTAATCCAGGTGCAATTAAACTCCTAAATTCACATAGTATTAATTTTTCTTAATGTGGTCTCATAGACATTAAATTTCTTCACAAGTTAACGTTTACATGGGCTTTCCCACCATTTTGATATTTGGTATGGACCATTGAACTTTTAAAATGCACAAACTCAGAAATCATGAAGAGTTAGAGGCCTTTCATATAGTTTTATAAGTCTTATTTATCATAAGAGCTCAATAAATAATAATATCATCAAGCAAGTAACAATTGGCACTGTAAATAAAAGTACTTACAACTTCCTTTTTGGGCAGCTAATAACATGATAGAGAAGAAGGGAGTATAATGTGCTGAGTACATGGGGACAAAAGGAAACCCCCTTTGCAGCTTGGAAATTTTAAAACTGAAAAGATAGGTGTTCCCTTTTCCTTCCTGGGGCCATTGATAGTGGTAAAGCCAAAGATGGTTCCACTCCACATATCAACAACAAGGTGGTGGGCATGGGATCATAACCTGACTGAGCACAAGGATTTCTTGAGGCAGACTCTACCATCCTTTTCTGGATCTCCCTAGAGGCATGGAGGAGATCTGAATAGTTTCTATGGGCCATGTTCCAGGGGTGAAGATGACTAAGCATGAGAACTATTATGACTCATTTAATAATGATAATATAATAATTGTTATAATACAATGTAAAATTATATACTCATATTATTTGTAATATATATAATATGCCTCATATTATTATACTCATTTGCCAGAAAGTTACCACAGAAAGGGAACAGAGGCAGAGATTGTCCAAGCCACACATCAGGTGGTGGTAGCAGCTAAATCTCAGAGTAGCAGCAGCAGCAGCTCTAGCCATATAAGAGGTGGGGATTGAGTCAACAAAGGAAAATGGCCAAATTCTCCAGGAGGCATTATGATGCATTATGTAACATCATGGTGTCAAGGTACAAAACTGTGCTCTTTGATGGCCATTTCTCATTAGTAACCTCTGCTGCTGTACTCATGACCTTTAATCACATAGTAAGCAACTATGATGCCTCCTGGGAATTTGACTCAAAACTAAGTTTTCAACTAGCAAGTGATTGAATTGTACTCTCACACTGTCTTGAAGAATAACTGGGGGACAGAGTAAAGATGGTGGACTAAGAGGAGGTGGAATTCACGTCTCCACACAACTAGGGCACCTACTAGGCACTGGTGGTGGACTATGGACACCTAAGGGGACAGGAAGAACCCCCAGCAACAGGGTAGGATGTGGGAGGTAGTGAGGGGGAAGGAGAAGTGGAGGTGGGACAGGACTGGCATTCCTCAGGAGAGGCTGGGGGAGGGGGAGTGATCCCACAACCGGAGGGGAAAAGGGGGGAACCATTGGGAGGGAAGAGGATCCAAAGAGTGCATGGCCAGTATTTTCCCTGACCACTTGGGCCCCTGGGAGCCTACTGAGATCCTGGGCCTCATCTTCTGCCCAACAAGGCCCCCTCCAGCTACATGGGTCTGAGGGAGTGGGAAAGAGGGAACAGGGAGTAAAAGTAAAGGTGAGACCTATGGGACTGGTACGTCTAAGGGTTGTCTGAGGGAGAAGAGGAGTTCCTACACCCAGCAGGACCCACCCACAGTTAGGGATCCAGTTGCAACAGAGGAGAACCTGTGAGGGGAGCGGAGGAACAGAAGGGAGGGCGGCCAGCACTTTCCCTGCCCACTTGGGCACTGGGGAGCTTGTTGGGATTCTGGGCCTTATCCTCCACTCTCAGAGCCTCCATCCTGCTCTGCAGAGCCCAAGCCACACGCCTAGACCCACTCCCAGGGCCCTACTTCGACATGCCACACTCAGAGACCCCCTCGAGACCCCTTTCAACTCCACTGGGCCTAAACCCCACCCAAACAACCTCACCCAGGGCCTTACCTCCAAAATCCGTAACTCCACACTCCAGAGGCCTTCCTCTGGACATGCTGCCTTTCTCCTTCCATACAGGTCCTAAGCCCAAGCCCCTCTCCACACTTGAACATCACCCTGTATAGGCCCCAACCCCAAGGGCTTTTCCAGCTGCATGGGTCCTGAGCCTAGGTCCTGCCCCACCTTAAACCCGGCCCCTGCCTAAGTTCCACCCGCTTGTCTAGACCCTGCACTCCCATAGCCAAAGCCTCTTCCAGCCATTTTTCTTTCTTTTTTTTTTCCCCTTTTATGTTAGGGGGGTGTTTCTGTTTTACTTTGTTGTTGGTTCATTTATATTTTTATTTTTTTCTAATACATCTTTTTTTTTTTTTTTTTTTTTTGTGCTACACGGGCCTCTCACTGTTGTGGCCTCTCACATTGCAGAGCACAGGCTCTGAATGCGCAGGCTCAGTGTCCGTGGCTCTTGGGCCTAGCCACTCCACGTCATGTGGGATCTTCCTGGACTGGGGCATGAACCCATGTTCCCTGCATCGGCAGGCAGACTCTCAACTACTGCACCACGAGGGAAGCCCTCTAATACATCTTTTATTTTTCTAATTTTATTTTATTCTTTATACATTGTTATTGTTCTGCTCCTTTTGACTTATTCCTTATTTTTTTCTTCTTGCTTTTTTATGTTGTGGTTTTGTTTTACCTTGTTGCAGTTGTTTCAATTATATTTTTTTATTTTTCCTAATATATTTTTTTATCTTTCTAGTTTTATTTTATTTTTTATTCTTTGTTATTATACTGCTCATTTTTTTTCTTTTCTTTTGCCATGCTGCACGGCTTGTGGGACCTTGGTTCCCAGACCAGGGGTTGGACCTGAGCTCCTGTGGAGGGAGCACAGAGTCCAAACTGCTGGACTAACAGAGAACCTCAGACGCCATGGAATATTGATCAGAGTGAGGCCTCCCAGAGGTCCTCATCTAGGCACCAAGACCTGGCTCTATCCAACTGCCTGCAAACTCCAGTGCTAGATGCCTCAGGCCAAACAACCAGTAAGACAGGAAAACAGCCCTACCCATAAAAAAAAAAAAGAAATGAAATGAAAAGAAACAACAAAAAAATATGTTACAAACGAAGGAGCAAGGTAAACACCTAAAAGACCAAATAAAAAAAGATGAAATAAGCAACCTACCTGAAAAATAATTCAGAGTAATGATAGTAAAATGATCCATCATCTTGGAAACAGAATGGAGAAAATACAAGAAATGTTTAACAAGGACCTAGAAGAACTAAAGAACAAACAAACAGATGAACAACACAATAAATGAAATTAAAAATTCTCTAGAAAGAATCAATAGCAGAATAACTGAGGCAGAAGAATGGATAAGTGACCTGGAAAACAGAATAGTGGAATTCACTGTTGTGGAACAGAATAAAGAAAAAAAGAATGAAAAGTAATGAAGACAGCCTAAGAGACCTCTGGGACAACATTAAACACAACAACATTCACATTATAGGGTTCCCAGAAGGAGAAGAGAGAGAGAAAAGACCCGAGAATATATTTAAGGAGATTACAGTTGAAAACTTCCGTAACATGGGAAAGGAAATAGCCACCCAAGTCCAGGAAGCACAGAGAGTCCCATACAGGAAAAACCCAAAGAGAATCATGCTGACACACATAGTAATCAAACTGGCAAAAATTAAAGACAAAGAAAAAGTATTGAAAGCAGCAAGGGATAAATGACAAATAACATACAAGGGAACTCGCATAAGGTTAACAGCTGATTTCTCAGCAGAAACACTACAAGCCAGAAGGGAATGGCATGATATACTTAAAGTGATGAAAGGGAAGAACCTACAACCAAGATTACTCTAACCAGCAAGGATCTCATTCAAACTCAATGGATAAATCAAAAGTTTTACAAATAAGCAAAAGTTATGAGAATTCAGCACCACCAAACCAGCTCTACAACAAATGCTAAAGGAACTTCCTTAAGTGGGAAACACAAACGAAGAAAAGGACCTACAAAAGCAAACCCAAAGCAATTAAGAAAATGATCATAAGAACATACATATCGATAAATACCTTAAATGTGAATGAATTAAATGTTCCAACCAAAAGACACAGGCTTGCTGAATGGATACAAAAACAAGACCCATCTATATGCTGTCTACAAGAGACCCACTTCAGACTTAGGGGCACATACAGACTGAAAGTGAGGGGATGGAAAAAGATATTTCATGCAAATGGAAATGAAAAGAAAGCTGGAATAACAATACTTATATCAGATAAAACAGACTTTAAAATAATGTTGCAAGAGACAAAGAAGAACATTAAATAATGATCAACAGATAAATCCAAGAAGAAGATATAAGAATTATGAATATATATATATATATATATATATATATATATATATATATATATATATATATATATACACCCAGCATAGGAGCACCTCCATACATAAGGCAACTGTTAACAGATATAAAAGAGGAAATCAACAGTAACACAATAATAGTGGGGGACTTTAACACCTCACTTACACCAATGGACAGATCATCCAAAATGAAAATAAATATGGAAAAAGAAGTTTTAAATGACACAATAGACCAGGTAGATTTAATTGTTATTTATAGGACATTCCATCCAAAACCAGCAGAATACACTTTCTTCTCAAGTGTGCATGGAACATTCTCCAGGATACATCACATCTTGGGTCACAAATCAAGTCACAGTAAATTTAAGAAAATTGAAATTATATCTAACATCTTTTCTGACCACAATGCTATGAGACTAGATATCAATTAGAGGAAAAAATCTATAAAAAATACAAACACATGGAGGTTAAACAATACACTACTTAATAACCAAGAGATCACTGAAGAACTCAAAGAGGAATTCAAAAGATACCTAGAGACAAATGATAAGGGAAACACAGTGATCCAAATCCTATGGGATGCAGCAAAAGCAGTTCTAAGAGGGAAGTTTATAGCTATACAAGCCGATCTCAAGAAACAAGAAAAATCTCAAATAAAAAACCTAACCTTACACCTAAAGGAACTAGAGAAAGAAGAACAAACAAAACCCAAAATTAGCAGAAGGAAAGAAATCATAAAGTTCAGAGCAGATATAAATGAAATAGAAACAAAGAAAACAATAGCAAAGACCAATAAAACTAAAAGCTGGTTATTTGAGAAGATAAACAAAATTAATAAACTATTAGCCAGACTCATCAAGGAAAAGAGGGAGAGAACTCAAATCAATGAAATTAGAAATTAAAAAGAAGTTACAACAGACACCACAGAAATACAAAGCATCCTAAGAGACTACTACAAGCAACTTTATGCCAATAAAATGGCCAACCTGGAAGAAATGGACAAATTCTTAAAAAGGTATAACTTTCCAAGACTGAACCAGGAAGAAATAGAAAACATGAACAGACAAATCACAAGTAATGATACTGAAACTGTGATTAAAAATCTTCCAACAAACAGAAGTCCAGGACCAGCTGGCTTCACAGGTGAATTCTATCAAACATTTAGAGAAGAGCTAACATCCATCCATCTCAAACTCTTCCAAAAAATTACAGAGGAAGGAACACTCCCAAACTCATTCTATGAGGCCACCATCACTCTTGATAAATCCCACTTGATCATGGTGTATGATCCTTTTAACGTGTCATTGGATTCTGTTTGCTAGTATTTTGTTGAGGATTTTTGCATCTATATTCATCAGTGATATTGTTCTGTAAATTTCTGTAATTGGTCTGTAATTAATTAATTGGTAATTCATTTTCTTTTTTTATAGTATCTTTGTCTGGTTTTGATACCAAAACCAGGCAAAAATACTACAAAAAAAAAGAAAATTACAGACCAATATCACTGATGAATATAGATGCAAAAATCCTCAACAAAATACTAGCAAACAGAATCCAATGACACATTAAAAGGATCATACACCATGATCAAGTAGGATTTATTCCAGGGATGCAAGGATTCTTCAATATATGTAAATCAATCAATGTAATTAATCATATTAACAAATTGAAGAATAAAAACCATATGATCATCTCAATAGATGCAGGAAAAGATTTTGACAAAATTCAACTCACATTTATGATAACTCTCCAGAAAGTGGGCATAGAGGGAACTTACCTCAACATAATAAAGGCCATTTATGGCAAACCCACAGCAAACATCATTCTCAATGGTGAAAAATTGAAAGCATTTCCTCTAAGATCAGGAACAAGACAAGGATGTCCACTCTCACCACTCTTACTCAACATAGTTTTGGAAGTCCTAGCCATGGCAATCAGAGAAGAAAAAGAAATAAAAGGAATACAAGTTGGAAAAGAAGAAGTAAAGCTGTCACTGTTTGCAGATGACATGATACTATGCATAGAAAATAGCCACCAGAAAACTACTAGAGCCAATCAATGAATTTGGTAATGTTGCAGGATACAAAATTAATGCACAGAAATCTCTTGCATTCCTATACACTAATGATGAAATATCTGAAAGAGAAATTAAGGAAACACTCCCATTTACCCTCGAAACAAAAAGGATAAAATACCTAGGAATAAACCTTCCTAGGGAGACAAAAGACCTGTATGAAAAAACTATAAGACACTGATGAAAGAAACTAAAGATGATACCAACAGATGGAGAGATATACCATGTTCTTGGATTGGAAGATCAATATTGTGAAAATGACTATACTACCCAAAGTAATCTACAGATTCATTGCAATCCCTAACAAATTACCAATGGCATTTTTTATGGAACTAGAACAAAAAATCTTAAAATTTGTATGGAGACACAAAAGACCCCGAATAGCCAAAGCAGTCTTGAAGGAAAAAAAACGGAGCTGGAGGAATCAGACTCCCTGACTTCAGACTATACTACAAAGCCACAGTAATCAAGACAATATGGTACTGGCACAAAAACAGAAACATAGATCAATGGAACAAGATAGAAAGACCAGAGATAAATTCATGCACCTATGGTCAACTAATCTATGATAAAGGAGGCAAGGATATACAATGGAGAAAAGACAGTCTCTTCAATAAGTTGTGCTGGGAAAATTGGACAGCTACATGTAAAATAATGAAATTAGAATACTCCCTAACACCATACACAAAAATTAACACAAAATGGTTTAGAGACCTAAATGTAAGACCGGACACTGTAAACCTCTTAGAGGAAAACATGGGAAGAACACTCTTTGACATAAATTACAGCGAGATCTTTTTTGATCCCCCTCTTAGAGTAATGAAAATAAAAACAAAAATAAACAAATGGGACCTAATGAAACTTCAAAGCTTTTGCACAGCAAAGGAAACAATAAACACAATGAAAAGATAATCCTCAGAATGGGAGAAAATATTTGCAAATGAATCAATGGACAAAGGATTAATCTCTAATATAGATAAACAGTTCATGAAGCTCAATATTGAAAAAACAGACAACCCAGTCCAAAGATGGGCAGAAGACCTAAATAGACATTTCTCCAAAGAAGACATACAGATGGCCAAGAAGCACATGAAAAGCTGCTCAACATCACTAATTATTAGAGAAATGCAAATCAAAACTGAAATGAGATATCACCTCACACCAGTTAGAATGGGCATCATCAGAGAATCTACAAACAACAAGTTCTGGAGAGGGCGAGGAGAAAAGGGAACCCTCTTGCACTATTGGTGGGAATGTAAACTGATACAGCCACTACTGAGAATACTATGGAGGTTCCTTAAAAATCTAAAAATAGAATTACCATATGACCCAGCAAGCCCACTACTGGGCATATACCCAGAGAAAACCATCATTCAAAAAGACACATGCACCCCAATGTTCATTGCAGCACTATTTACAATAGCCAGGTCATGGAAGCAACATAAATGCCCATTGACAGATGAGTAGATAAAGAAGATGTGGTACATATATACAATGGAATATTACTCAGCCATAAAAAGAACAAAATTGGGTCATTTGTAGAGGTGTGGGTGGATCTAGAGACTGTCATACAGAGTGAAGAAAGTCAGAAAGAGAAAAACAAATATCATATATTAATGCATATATGTGGAACCCAGAAAAATGGTACAGATGAAGCAGTTTGCAGGGCAGAAATTGAAACACAGATGTAGACAACAAACGTATGGACACCAAGGTGGGAAAGCCGTGGGGGGGTGGAGAGGGTGGGGGGATGAATTGGGAGATTGGGTTTGACATGTATACACTGATGGGTATAAAATGTATGACTAAGAAGGACCTGTTGTATAAAAAATAAAATAAAATAAAATAAAAAACGTAATGTGCTTTCATATATCTTTAAGTACCTTTTGTTTCATTTGTTGAATGCACTGTATAAGGACACCATTTATCTTTGTTTTCTGCTTTCCACATCTATCATCTCCCTTCTATTTGCTTAATCTCTTAATCTTTTTTTTTCTTTTTGTTTATTGAGATTATCACAAGATTTGTTTTCTATGATTGACACTCAATTTTTAACCATTCTATTTTATTATTTGTGATTTCTAATTTATTTATTATTTCTACAATATCTTTAATGTATGTGCTACCTTTCTTTCTGACTTTCTCTTCTTTTCACACTCATCTACACAAATCTATTTTTCATACTGAAGTTAGATGAGTCTCTCCCAGGTTGTCATCATCCATCATCCATCATCCATCCAAGAATACTCTCACACTTCCTCTAACTCTCTGAGACTTTAGAAAATATCTCTCCTTAGTCTCAGTATCCTACCATTTGTTTACATGGATTCCAAGGAGAAACTTTCATGGTAATGGTTATGACAATGACAATGAGAATAGATAATAAATATTGATCCCTTGCTGTGTGTTTTTAAATTACTGCCTAATTTAACCTTTATAACAACTCTATAAAAAAGGTGCTAGAATTATTATTATGCTTATTTTGCAGATGAGGAAATGAAGACACAGAGCAACTAAGGAAATTGCCCAAAGTCAAACAGCAATTTAAAAGTAGTTGCTTAACAGCAAAGTGTTTCTTTTTCCTAATATTTCTTAGAATTGGTGTGTCCTTAAGAGTACAAAAAAGTCACCTTCCTAATGGAAAGGAGCTCTCTGACCTACTGTGCCTGTGGTGTAAATTTATTTAATAGCAAGCAACATCATTCACATCACAGTCCCAAACCAAGTCATTTTCTGCCTGGATGTCATAGGCCTTAACTTGTCTCCCTGTGTCCAACCTAATCCCATACTAATTCATTCTGCATGTGGTTGGCATTGTGGTTTCTTCAGAACATAGACTGGAGCATGCTACCATTCAAGAGTCCCATTGATTTCAGTATAAACGTCTAACTCTTTAATATTACTTAAATGATTCTCCATGACTTGGTCCTTACCTGTCTTTCTGGCTTTACCTCCAGCAGCTTCCCATCCAGAATTTTCACTGCAGGTAAAATAAATTCTATCCCATTTTTCTAATATGTTATGAAATCTTACAACTTTTCTCTTTTTCCCAATTTCCTGTTCCTTCTCCTCTGCTTTGAGCAAATACCATTTGTCTTATATACCCCAGCTTTACTATATTTTCCACAGGGCTTTCCCAGACCCTATACAGATGTCAAATTATATAGTCCCACAACTAAATATACAACAAATATTTTATTGGAATTATTTACTTAATATGTGGACTTATTCACTTGATTTCCCTAGCACTTAACATTGGGTCTGGAAATAATAAACTTAATATAAATGTTAGTGCATTTTTGAATTAATGAATGAATACCATTTTAGAGTAAGAACTTAGAAGGTACCATAAATGAGGATGGTCACTATGAAAAAGAAATTCGATTAAGGGAGAAGTTATGCTTGATAATCTTTCTATTCCTTGCAAATATAGTGAGTATTATTTATGTCCATTATGTACTATGTAATTATTATGTCCATTTTCACCACTACATTGTGGGCTCCCAGGCAAGACAGATGACATATTACTCATATCATATACTCCGACTAGAAACATACTTAACTCTGGAGATGATAATATATTTTTGTTTCCTTAATTGTCAGTGAGTGTCCACTGTCCACTGAAAATTACCAAAATAATTACAGAGTCAATTGGATGTTATTCCTATATTGTCAAAAGGAGGATTCAGACTGAATTTTTTAGAAAGGTATTCATTGCATAAAGTGAGATCCACCTGTATGCTTCTGTAAAAGGTTGACTGAGTCATTTTCTGTTTTCGAGATTCAGCTTTTTTTTTTTTAACATCTTTATTGGAGTATAATTGCTTTACAATGGTGTGTTAGCTTCTGCTGTATAAAAAAGTGAATTGGCTATATCTATACACATATCCCCATATCTCCTCCCTCTTGTGTCTCCCTCCCACCCTCTCTATGCCACCTCTCTAGGTGGACACAAAGCACCGAGCTGATTTCCGTGTGCTATGTGGCTGCTTCCCACTAGCTATCTATTTTACATTTGGTAGTGTATATATGTCAATGCTACTCTCTCACTTTGTCCCAGCTTACCCTTTCCCCTCCCTGTGTCCTCAATTCAATTCTCTACATCTGTGTCTTTATTCCTGTCCTGTCCCTAGGTTCATCAGAACCATTTTTATTTGTTTTAGATTCCATATATATGTGTTAGTATATGGTATTTGTTTTTCTCTTTCTGACTTACTTCACTCTGTATGACAGACTCTATCCACCTCAATACAAATAACTCAATTTCATTTCTTTTTATGGCTGAGTAATACTTCATTGTATATATGTGTCACGTCTTCTTTATTCATTCACCTGTCAATGGACACTTAGGTTGCTTCCATGTCCTGGCTATTGTAAATAATGCTGCAATGAACATTGGGGTGCATGTGTCTTTTTGAATGATGGTTTTCTCAGGGTATATGCACAGTAGTGGGATCGCTGAGGGCAACACACTTTCTGTGGTACAGATAATGTTTGATTGTTAATAAACTCCTACCTAAAGAAGGCAATGATCAGGTTTCATTCCATTAGAAACAGCATGCGGTTTAGAAAACCCATGATACCATTACAGTGTGAAAATTGTCATATCTCTGGGAGGAAACTCTATATCCTAACTTGATAACAAAGACATTAGAAATGTAGCTGGTCCATGGTTCTTTCATACACAGGAGCCTCTCAGAGAGAGAGAACAAAAGATCTAAGAGCTGATGCCTCAAAAACTAGCCATCCGACAGCCCACTGAGATGATGAATGAGCTGTCAAGGAGATGAATCAACACTAACTCTGCCATCACATTCAATACATTATTTTGATCAAATAAATGTCATTATAAAGATACTTCATTTGAGAATCATCGAGTTGGAGAGAACCTTAGAAATGTTATTAATAAGAAGAGCTAATATTCACTCAATATTAACTAGGGGCTTGGAAACTTAAGGGGACTACCATCTACAGTTCTCACAACAACGCTATGAGATAGTTATGCTGATCCCATTGTTAGAGACAGGGTCACTGATGCAAAGAGAAGAACTAACTTGCCCAAGGTCTCATAACTATAAAATAGCAGAACAAGAATTTAAACTAGACAGTTATAGTTCCAGAGCTGTTCTCTTCAGTAAAGTTAACCCTTTACCATAGAGATGAAGACAACGATGTAACCATAGTTAAAACTGATGAATTCTTAACACTAGTTTCTGTATAAACAGCATACATTCATTATGTTGTTTACTTCCCAAAATAGCACTATAAATGTAAACCTAAACACCTGGCAAGTGAATAATTATGAAAAGTAATTCAGTTAAACCCAAAGAATCTCAGAAATGTTCAAAATTGGTGTTACCATGTACCATGGAAAAATTTTCACTACTCTTGTAGGAGACCAGAATTTATTCTTTGGAAAAATGAAAATCAGAGGTTTTGAGTGCAGAATCACTATGTCTCTTAGGGGTTGAGGGTGAGATATTGAAAATGTGGATTACATGGAAGCCTGCAGAATGAATGGGTAAAACCCAAGTGCCAATCTTTTTTTTAATTTATTTTTATTGAGATATAATTGATATATAAGATTGTGTAAGTTTAAGGTGTACAATGTGTTGATTTGATACATTTTTATATTGCAATATGATTACCACTATAGCCTAAGCTAACACCTCAGTCACCTCACATAATTATCATTTCACTTTGTGGTTGGAACAATTAAGATCTAGTCTCTTAGCAACTCTGAAGTTTATAATATTGTATTGTTGTCTGTAATCACTATGCAGTGCCTTATATCTCTTCTAGTTGCAATTTTGTACATTTAAAAAACACATCTCCAATTTCCCCACGCCCCCGCCAGTCCCAGCCCCTGGTAACCACCATTCCATGTATTCTCTGATTTTACAAGTTGGGCTTTCTTAGATTCTACATATAAGTGATATCATACAATACTTTTCCTTCTCTTTCTGACATATCTCACTTAGCATAAAGCCCTCAGGTTTCATCAATGGAGTTGCAAATGTCAGATTTTCCTTCATTCTCATGGCTGAATAATATTCACAACATATTTACATTATATTTCTTTATCCATTGATTTGTTGACAGACACTTGTTTTTGTTCTTTTTTTTCCTCATATCTTGGCTATTGTGAATAATACTGCAATAAACATGAGAGTGCATATATCTTTTAAATATCCTGTTTTCATTTCCTTTGGGTATACACCCAGAAGTGGAATTGTTAAATTAATGGTAATTCTATTTTTAATTTTTTGAAGAGTAACCATACTGGTTTCCATAACGGCTGAACCAGTTTGCACTTCCACCAAGTGTACAAGGGTTCCCTTATCTCTGCATTCTCACAAACACTTGTTATCTCTTGTTGTCATAATGACATCCATTAAAACATGTGTGAGGTGCTGTCTCATTGTGATTTTGATTTGCACCTCCCTGATTATTGGTGATGTTGAGCATCTTTTCATGTACTTGTTGGCCATTGGATGTCTTCTTTGGAACAATGTGTATATAATTCCTCTGGTCATTAATTTCCAAATACCAACAGAATGGAGGATGTGAGATGGTTTTACTTTCCCAGGTTGGCTTTAAAGCTGAACTTAGCTGGAACCTTCTCTCTATGCCTGTAGTCTTAGGACCTCTCCACGTGGTCTATCTAAGAGGGTCTATCTAAGAGGGACTAAGTCAGAAGCCTGCAGTCCTTTCAAATACTAGGCATAGCCTGGCAAAGCAGCACTTCTCCCATGTTCCACTGATCAAAGCCATCACAGGCCAGCCCTGGTTCAAGAGGAGAAAACAGACCCCACATTTCAAAGGGGGGAGTGTTACAAAATCTACAGCCATCTTTAGTCATCTATAGTCTACCTCTGATTGCAAAGCACTTGCATATTATTTGGTTTCACTACATTAGAAAATATTCACACCCATATAGCTCTATTTTTGTTCAGCTGTGAAGTTTCTATGGGACAGCTTCTTTAAAATTGTTGAGGGTACTCTTATATAGCAAAGACAGTCTACAAGGAATCCAAGAGGATCAAGACAAATCTTCCAGTCCTCCTAAAGTCTAGATCCAGAACTGGCATAACATCATATCTGCTGCACTCCAAGGATCAAATTTAGCTCACATTAAAGGAGGAGGAAAACAGATTTTGCCTCTCAATGGAAGGGGTATCACAGAATTTACAGCCATCTCTACAATTATTTAAGAGAACATAGGGTGAGAATAGAGATCTGTATGTAAGAGAGTTAAATGCTCGACTACAGAGTCAATAGATAACATTTACAGTTAATAAAGAAAGAGAAGTATAAACATATTACTTAGAGTTTTGAGGTAAATACAAGAAACAATGAATTTAAGAGCTGAAAGTAGATCTGGGAAGAAGATTTGCAGATAGGGAGCAATGGACAAAGCTTCTGCTATATTTCACTTATAGCCTTTTTGATAATATTTCATTATTTTCCCTATGCTCATGAATTACTTGACAAAAATAAAATTTAATTTCAAAAGAGTAGTTTCTCTCCATTTTTTTCAAGTACAGTCAGAATTATACTTCACTAGTCTAAAATGCAATTGAGTGAATTTGGTAGGGTGTTACTATTCTGAACTAAGTAACAAAACAATTCAACAGGAATCTCTATCTCTGCTTCAGGATAAACTCAGTAAGTTAAAAAAATACAGAATTTTTTTTAATTGGAGGTGCCAATACTGTAGTTATAGAAGGAAAACAACTGAGCTTATAAGTACACATATCTCTTTTTTTAACCAATATTTTTCACACTTTCAAAGTATGTCAAAATGCATGTTAATTTTATAGTTGAATTTCAAAATAACACTCTTGGTAATATTTGTGTGGTGCTATATCTTTGATAAATAACTTTTCTACACATATATATTTTTCACCCTCATAATATCTGTGTGACTTTTGTTGAATAAGCATCATTATTATTATCTTCTTTGTCACAAGAAAGAAAGTGATGTTCACATGAGCTAAGTACATCACCATGATCCTGTGGTTACTAAGTGTTAGAGTTGGTTTCCCTCTTCCAAACTTTAACCTCTTTCATCACAATTGGTACTGGTCTGTCAAATCTTTAAAAGAGCATATCCAGAGAGGGGGAGGGAAAGAGTACTGTAAATGTTCATCTGCATCTGGAAAGTAGGATCACATTTGGGCATTTCACAGGAATGAATATAGTCCTGATGCATATAATAGCAATAGTAGTAGTGGTAGTAGTATTTATTTATGATTTTTAATCAAGAAGAAAAACAGAGTCTTTCTTGATGCACACAATGTACAGAAAAGGATTCCAATTCAGTAACATTTTAAGGAGAGTGTTGAAAATCTTCTTCAATTAGGAGAGGAACATTTTTCCAGAATACTTCCTTCTAGACAGTGTCAAAGCATATGTAATTTGAACTTGACCAAATTGTGAACTGCCAACAGTTCAAAGCCTGGTTTGAGGAAACTCTGACATGATTTTTAATAGGAATGAAAATGTGGATCTTGTATGGAAAAGTTTCAGAGACACATTTCACAACATAGGGGACTCAGCTGCTCCTCTTGCATGGACTGATGTGACAGTCCAAACTTACTTTCTAAATAGGCTCAGCTCATGGGCCTGCAAATTTGGCTTTGAGGAACAGGGTTGCCATCTTGTATAATTGTTATGTGCCGTGTCTTTGATAAATAACTTTCTTATATACATTTTTTTTATCCTCATAACATCTGTGTAACTATCTTTGAACAGGAGTTATTATCTTTATTTTTCAAAGGAAAAAAGTGAAGTTCACACAAGTTAAGTTACTAGGAGGTGTGGGTTCCAAGCTCAGCCATGATTTATCTGTATGACCAAGAGAATATGGCACCACTGGGTCTCAACATTCTCATCTGAGGGTATATTAAATGGCATTTTCCAAAGTGTGGTGCCCATACCAGCAATGGCACCCAAGCCAGTCTTAGTCAAGGTAGAGTTGAAATTTTAAATCATGATAGTTGTTTGGTTATTTTAATATGGATTAGAATAAAAGAAAAAAATCATATCTGCTCTGAAGTTTCCACAGATATTATTCCTTGGGATGAGACTAGAGTAGGTAATTAAATTGTTGCATTTAGTCAAGTTAAAGGAAAAAAAAACAAATAATAATACAAGGAGCATATATAAATGTAAAATTCTTGAAATGATGAAGAAAATAGTAAACACTGAACCAGAAGAGTCCAGTGTCTGAAAAATGTTATGATTTTTTCCTTAAAAGAAAAGCAACAACAAAACAAATAAATATAGTCTATATTAATAAAAAATGAATAATAACAGTTACAGTTTATAGCAACACTGCAAGGAAGGAACTATTATTTTTCCTATTTAAAAAATAGACAGCAGTTCAGAGAGATTGAATAATTTTTGTCAGGAACACACAGCTAACATGTAACAGTGCTAGGATTCAAAGCAGGTTCCTGATAACTGGGAAGTCCATGGTGATCCACAGGAGGTGGTAGAACTTGGTGGATAAGTGTTGGGCAGTTAGGACTTTGGAATCAAACTGCTTGAACTGGCGTCTTGACCTCACCATTTTCTAGTTGTGAGACTTTGATCATGTTGCTGAAGTTTCTGTGTCTTGGTTTCCACATCTGTAAAATAAGGCAAAGAAGAAGAAAAAAGTGCTGGTCAAAGGGTAGAAAGTTTCAGTTTTGCAGGACAAATAAGTCCTGGAAATCTAAAGTACAGCACGGTGTCTACAGTTAATAATACTGTATATATACAGTTGACTCTTGAATAATGTCAGGGTTAAGGGTGCCAAACCCCCTACCGTCAAAAATTCTTATGTAACCTTACAGTCATCCCTCCCTATCCGCGGTTCCACATCTGGGGGTTCAACCACGGAGCACGTATTACTGTGGTAAGTATTTACTGAAAAAAATTTGCATGTAAGTGAACCTGTGCAGTTCAAACCTGTGTTGCTCAAGGGTAAACTGTAGTTGACATTTACTAAAAGAGTAGGTCTTAAGAGTTCTCATCACACACAAAAACATAGTAACAATGTGAGATGTTGGATTTGTTAGTTATCTTGATTTCTGTATTTCATAATATATATAAAAACATCACATTGTTAAAAAATCCAATGTCTTGGGACTCTCCTAGTGTGAAAGACAAAAAAAAAAAAGTAAATAATAATAGTAAAATATTTATAGAGTTCTTATCATTATAAAAGAAGATATCCATAGTGAGCATTCAGCACATCATGTGATACATAATAAGCACTTGTTAATGTCCAAGCTGTTGTTGCTATTGTTTCTGTGGTTGACACACTCTCCTTGTAACTGAACTCCAAAATAACATCCTTGGTAATATTTGTATGATGTAACGCCTTTTACAGATAATTTTTCTATACGTATTTTTATTTGCATGGAAAGCCTTCTTCTGCCTTTTACACATCCAGGTTTACTTATCTCCTTTTCCTCCAGGATCACTTTGTGTCTCACGTTGGGCTTTGGATCTTACAATACTTATAAAGCTTCAACTGTCATGTTTCTTAGGCTTGGTGTTTCCACCTTTTTCTCCTTCTTTCCCATATGTGGCAGAATTCTGAAAGATGGTACCATGAAGGATAATAGCCATCATTTGTTGTGTGCCAGCTCTGCAGCAGCACTTTACATACATTATCTAGACACTCTTACAATAACACTTGGTGTGGTTGTCTTCGTTACTACTAGGAGATAAGGAATTTGGGGTGTAGAGAGGTGAAGTGACTTGCCAACTCTTACAGATTTTGGAATGTGGTGGGACCAGGATTCACACCCATTTCCACCTGGCTCCACAATGCACGGCCTCAATCAGCCAGCACACTGCCCACTTTTGATTCAACTATGACCTGAAATCCCAGTGGTCTTGGACTTTCCTAGGGTTCGCTCAGGAGCTGTCAAGTTTGTTTACAGATGATTCCCATAACTCTCCTATCCTTTTACCAAGGATATTCTTATGTTGGGGCTCTAGGAACACTCCATCTTTAAACATAAATCTGGCAAAGTATTCTCTTAAGTCATCATCTGAGCAGGAGGAAATGTTTCATTTGTTTGGTTCCAAAGTGGTGTCCTTTTTCCAGATAAATCTATATTCCCTTTGACTAGTTTAATATCTTCTAATTCAGACTTGATGTTCGGTCGCATTTGGTTATATACTGGGTCTTTTCAATGATCACAAATTGTTAGCAAGGATGCCAAACTCTCTGAGTCTTAATCTACATTAGTCATCTCAGTCAAATCCTCAAATTTTTCAGGAGGATTCACTTTAATAGGGACCAAGACTCCCAATCTTCTTTATAGTTTTAAGGCTGTCAAGGAGACCTGGAACATTGGGGTAGCATCAATCCCTGCAACACAATATCTGACCTGATATGGTATTTCTTATGATTCAGCTCAGTGAAGAAAACTTCCAGGAAGAATATTCTAAATTATATTTCAGTTTCTATTATGTTTTTGCTGGTGATTAACGTTTCTCAGCTTGCAAAATGCCCAGTGGCATTGAAGATAATTTTATTATTTTTTTATGGTAGTCACAGGAAAATTCTGATATTCTTCTATTATTTTCTTTTATAAGAGTCAGAGACTTGGGGAAAAAAATCACTGACTTTTAAATTATAGTGTCTGATGTTAAAAATATTATGGCAGCCACAGTACTAGAACTTAATTGCATTTTCAAGATTCTGAGTAAAGAAACAAAGTGCTTGCTTTGTAAAAGGCCAAAGTTCTATTTCTTACAAACTTAAGAAGCTGTTTTTATAGACATATAAGGCATGGAGAGATTAACTTAACACAAGAATAGATTGTGGTATCAATTTTATTTAACTTATACATGTCAACAAAAGTGCAACTTCATGCCAAATGAAGTCTGGAAACTTGACAAGCCCACAGTTATGAGACCAGGTAGCCATAGTTCTTAGTACAAGGAATCACATTCTTGTGAATTTGATTTGTGAAGATCATTTTAAATTACACTGACTGCCACTTTGAAAGCTTTCCTTCTAGAGAATTTTGACTTTAAAGTATCAACTGTTTTTACAATTAATACACGTGAGCTATGATGTCTTACAGTATAGGCACTATCATTAAGCAGCATCAACCTGAGAGCTTAACACCTTTATTCCTCTCTCTCTCTTTTGCTGTTGTGAACTTCTCTCCAGTGCTTTATTTATACATGAACATCCAGTGATATTTGCCGTGGGGAGAGGGGGATGTACTAGAATTGAAACTGAATACAGGTACAGGAAAAGAACAGACAGGGAGGAATTTGGGGGAATTATCACTTATGTGCCTGGCCTTGTTTTGAATCCTTGTGTGGATTCAATATATGACATAATTTAGTCCTCGCATTAAAGCCACTTCTATTTATCTCTATCAGCATCTAACTCTCTATCAAGCCATCAGATCCCCCCATCTGTACACAAGCACAGGTTGAAACTTGAGATAAGGTTTAATTAACACAAATGTTGACCCTTACTGGGTGTGAACATTTGGGTGTTTTCATTCTTATTTTCCCTTTGTACATTTTCTTTTGGTGTGAATATTTTCAATTAAAAAAATGCAGTGTTGGGGCTTCCCTGGTGGCGCAGTGGTTGGGAGTCCGCCTGCCGATGCAGGGGACGCGGGTTCGTGCCCCGGTCCGGGGGGATCCCACGTGCCGTGGAGCGGCTGGGCCCGTGAGCCATGGCCGCTGAGCCTGCGCGTCCGGAGCCTGTGCTCCGCAACGGGAGAGGCCACGACAGTGAGAGGCCCGCGTGCTGCAGGAAAAAAAAAAAAATGCAGTGTTATCAAAGTTCTTATTCCTAAAGTAAATAATAATCTGGGGTTTCCATAAGCAGGATCTGAGGTAGTTTAGAGTGAATAGAGTACCCTGAGGAACAACCCCTGTGGAGCTGGTAGGGAAAGCAGAACAAACAGAGTGGGGTGAGTACGTAAACTGTGACACAGACCAAAGAGCCTATGAGACCCGCAAGAAAGTCTGGACCTGAAATAGCCCATCGAAGTTGTCTTGCATGGGGCTAAAATGACCAGCCTTTCTTATCTCTGCCCATTAGCTGGATATAGTCAGCTCCTGGAAGTCTTGTGATCTTTTGCGAGATGGCTTTCTGCAACTGAGGCCATCCTTGTAGGGACAGATGACTGAAGGCTGATCACCATCAGTATTCTTTGCAGTTGGGGTAACAAGTCATTCCTTAAATGGAGACCTGGGTATCACCCAGTGTCTGCTTTATGGGTGTATGATCGCTGCCATCACTCAAGGCCCTGTGCTCAGAGGAGCCTATATTTGGTTCAAAGCTCTGCATTGCTGTCCTGAAATTCCTAATAATTGTAAAATGAGTCCCTGTATTTTCATTTTGCACTAGACCTTGTACTTTACATAGCTGGTCCTGAGTGGTACATCTCTATGTCCAGTGCAGTTCCTACTCCGTGAGATTCTGATGTAACCTGATGGAGTTGTCCAGCCATCGAAGATGAACTTCCAGAGTGAAACAGGAAGTTTTAGTGCATGTTACCGCACTGCTGTGCTGATGCAGAAGAAAAATATTGAGATCCTCTGGAATGGAATTAAACTTCCATATAATTTAGCTAGTTAGGTCTAAGTAAATGTAATTAGAGGTTACTCAGTGAAATTAGGCAACTGAGTCAAAATGAAGTATAATGATTTTTTTCCCTCTTTTTTTGGTGCAACTTTTTTTTATGGT
Organism: Mesoplodon mirus; assembly: GCF_964341445.2. Taxonomy (NCBI): domain Eukaryota; kingdom Metazoa; phylum Chordata; class Mammalia; order Artiodactyla; family Ziphiidae; genus Mesoplodon; species Mesoplodon mirus. The sequence goes on from NC_138977.1 coordinate 165,649,068, forward strand.
GGTAAGTGTTGAGTAGATGCAGGGCTGATTTGTTTGAATCATCCCTTTTGCTCTCTATTTTCCCTTAGGCTGTTGGTAACTGAAGAAGAAACAAAATAGATTACTAGAACTGGAGGCTCTCCAACTTCAGTCTTTTATAAGTTAAGAAAATGAGGCCCCATGAGGGCCTTCCCTAAGGTCACACAGCTGCTCAGGGCCAATCCATGAACTAAACTCAATTCTCTTGATTTTAAATAGGGTATATTTTTCACTATATCTGAGGTATAATTTTTTTCACTGTTACATCACCAGTGATTCTGACATTAATTATCTGAAGGGAGGCATTGAAGTCCATGCTTAATTTCTCAGTAGCTCAGAAAATTTCTAGTAAATCGAGTCCCAATTAAAATCTATATACCAAAAGTGGGATGGCAGATCTGTGAGATAATTATCCAAGCTGCAAATGCTGTCATCTCTCTTGAGTTAGAGTTGTCAAGAGCTGCACCTGGTAGGTTTCATTCCAAATGGTTACAGTGAATTCACTTCAAGGTGCTACCTGTTCCTCTTTGTGTAAGCAGAGTTGCCAAAACAGGAAGTCCGATTATAATGGGGCAACAAAATCAGCCTGAGGCTGCTTTTGCATATCTGGTAACTTTAAATATAGAATCCCTACAGATGAGAACCTTCATAAAAATTTAAGGGGCAGAAACTGTGATTTTGCCTTCATACACAAAATGTGTTGATGGAAGGCTGATGGTTTGAAACAAAGCTAATATGCAAAATTACGTCAAATATCATTGCTATTAGGGTTGGTTGGAAATGAAAGATTCAGGCCAATGATTCTTTCCTGGAAGCTAAAATAAATCTGGAACAATAGAATATGATATTAGGTACAGGCCAGAAGCCATCACGGAGCTTTGGGTAGCCAATAAGAAGTTACAATAAACTCTGTCTCTAGCATTTCCAATCACCAGCAATCTTAGGTGATGTTGATGTATTGTTTTCCTGGTGTCTTAAACTTGAGTTTTACCTATGCATTTTGCTTTGACTTCTCCTGAAGCTACACATGTTGCTTCCATCTTCAGTGAGGGGAAAAAAAAGAAATAAGGTAACTCCTGCCTATGAGTAGCATTCTTGCAAACTCAGAAAGATTTAGATTGATGAATTAGGGTGGATACTTCTTTGCTGCCTCCCCTGTGTTCTTTCCATTCTTTTACTTTTGGAAATTCATACCCACCCAATTTTAGCCAATACGTTTAAGGTAGATTAGATCTACTTCCAGAAATGAGGCCCCATTGGCCTGAACCAGTCAGCACAACCCATGCCTCTGGTCACAATGATTGGCTCAGACTGGGGTTCATACCAGGTTAGAGATTCTGACCCACTGTGACTTCTGCAAGACAGCAGTTCTCTCCTCTCTTCTGTTCCCAGTGGTGAAAAGATACAAGACTTAGAGCCATTTTGCCATAATTAGATGAGCCAGGCTGGTGACTAAACCAATAGAAAAGAAGGAAGATATGATTTTAAAAAGCACTGATGGGACTTCCCTGGCCAGTGGTTAAGATTTTGCCTTCCAGGGCAGGGGGTGCAGGTTCAATCCCTGGTCGGGGAGCTAAGATCCTACATGCCTCGGGGCCAAAAAACCAAAACATAAAGCAGAAGCAATATTGTAAAAAATTCAATAAAGACTTAAAAAAAAATCACTGATGACCTAGCTTGAGCTATCTAGATGAAATCATTCTTCTGCACTTTTCAGTTACTTGATCCCCTTTTTGGTTTTGACAATTTGAGTATTTGTTTGTCCCTCATAGCGCAAAAGCCATTAAATCATCCATCACACACCAGATCCTTTAAGCAGACCCAAGCTTCCCACCAAAGCATCCCACCAGGAACTGAGAATATCCTAGCCTTGGGAGGATTTGACCCCATCTCTGAATACTTGTCAGACTTTACTTACCCAGCTTTTACCTACTCAGTGAGGTGAAGAATGTGTTAACTAACATTATTGTGGTAAACATTTACCAGTATATATGTATATCAAATCATCACATTGTATACCTTAAACTCACACAATGTTATATGTCAATTATATCTTAATAAAGCTGGGAATAAAAGAACAGACACGTCAGACACATATATAGGCACACAGCAGCACATAGACCCATAAGAAATACAGATACTCAATTCCCCTTAGGTACACCTCTCACAACTCAGAGACAACTGTATTATGCAAACAAGAACATATGCCTTCAGTGATAAGGAATTATTTTTCTTCAAATAAACTTTAAAAATTTGGGACTTGGCAAATTGAGCTTCATATACAATCATTATAACGGCAAAAAATCTTTACTATCCATACTGCTGTAAAATTATAAGGCTCAGATTAATTTTTATTTTTTTATTTTTTTTGAGATAGAAGTTTAGCCTGCTGACTTTCAGTCTTTTATCTTTTCAGATATATGTTATACATTTCCCTCTAAGATACAAATTCCTCTGTAAGGAAAGCTTTAGCTTTATCTCACAAATTTGGATAATGTAGTTTTTCATTAAATATAAAAATATTTTCTAACCATTTTAAGCTAGGGTATTTAGAACTTATTTCATAATTTTCCCAAATATGTGGCATTTCAATTTAAACTTTGTTATTAATATCTATCTTAATTGCTTTCCATACAAAGAACATACCTTATGTGATTTGCATCCATTGAGCTACAGTATACAGTAAGTCCCGTACATACGAACCTTCAAGCTATGAACTCTCAAAGATGTGAATGTGCGTTTACATGTCCAATCATGTAAGTTAATTCAGGGGTCTGGCGTGCATTGTCACATGCAGCTTGTCCTCCATCTCCTATTGTTGATGATCCTTTAGCTCTACTATTTCCCACGTCCTCTCCCCGCCTCCAGCCAGTAACTCTTCTTGCCTGTTCACTCTATGCCACCCCTGTACGCCAGCTGTTGGACTGTACTACTGTACTTTTTGAAGTACTGTAGAGTAAGATTAAAAACGTTTTCTTTATTTTTACGTTTGTTTGTTTTTTATGTAATATTTGTGTGAAAAGTATTACAAACCTATTTCAGTACTGTCTTACATAGCCGATTGTGTTAGTTGGGTACCTAGGCTAACTTTGTTGGACTTACGAACAAATTGAACTTATGAGTGAGCTCTCAGAATGGAACTCGTTCGTATGTAGGGGACTTACTGTACATCTCTATTGTGTACTCCTTTCTATGCATTTGTTACATTTCACTGTAAAAGGTTGAAAGACTAAAATGAGCTCTCATAATATGTAATAAAATCATAGAATTATATTTTCCAGAAAAAAAAATTACCAAGAGTGACAGACGGGCAGACCTGAGCATATTTAGATCCAAAAACCTTTTTAAAAAAGAAAAGAAGAAGGTTGGAAAAGTTTAAAGTCAAGTCAAAAGAAAAGAAAAGAAATATATATATATATATATATGTATATATATTCCTCTGTCCCTGAATATAAATAGGTAGATAGGTATATTCAGGGACAGAAGAAGTATATACATCCTTTACAGATCAAAAGACACCCTATTGGGTTAGAACTTTAAAATTACACGATGCATTACTTAGTTTTTTTAATAAAATTATCATAATTGACATATTTGGAATTTTTAAAGGTTAAAAAAATGGAAAATTTCTGGGAAGACTGTTAAGGGTTTTTTTTTAAGAGTTTTTGTACCCATTTTTGGATTGGATTGTTTGTTTTTTTTGATATTGAGCTGCATGAGCTGCTTGTAAATTTTGGTGATCAATCATTGGTTGGTCAGTTGCTTCGTTTGCAAATATTTTCTCCCATTCTGAGAGTTGTCTTTTCATCTTGTTTATGGTTTCCTTTGCTGTGCAAAATCTTTTAAGTTTCAGTAGGTCCCATTTGTTTATTTTTGTTTTTATTTCTCTAAGAGATGGGTCAAAAAGGACCTTGCTGTAATGTATGTCATAGAGTGTTCTGCCTATGTTTTCCTCTAAGAGTTTTATAGTGTCTGGCCTTACATTTAGGTCTTTGATCCATTTTGAGTTTATTTTTGTGTATGGTGTTAGGGAGTGCTCTAATTTCATTCTTTTATATGTAGCTGTCCAGTTTTCCCAGCACCACTTATTGAAGAGGCTGTCTTTTCTCCATTGTATATTCTTGCCTCCTTTATCAAAAAGAAGGTGACCATATGTGTGTGGGATTATCTCTGGGCTTTCTATCCTGTTCCATTGATCTATATTCTGTTTCTGTGCCAGTACACACTGTCTTGATTATTGTAGCTTTGTAGTATAGTCTGAAGTCAGGGAGCCTGATTCTTCCAGCTCCGTTTCTCTTTCTCAAGTTTGCTTTGGCTATTCATGCAGCTCAGTATCACAAAAACAACAACCCAATCCAAAAATAAGTAGAACACCTAAATAGATATTTCTCCAAAGAAGATATACAGATTGCCAACAAACACATGAAAGAATGCTCAACATCACTAATCTTTAGAGATATGCAAATCAAAACTACAATGAGGTATCACCTCACACCCGTCAGAATGGTCATCATCAATAAATCTACAAACAATAAATGCTGGAGAGGGTGTGGAGAAAAAGGAACCCTCTTGCACTATTAGTGGGAATATAAATTGATACAGCCACTATGGAGAACAGTATGGATGTTCCTTTAAAAACTAAAAATAGAACTACCATATGACCCAGCAATGCCACTACCGGGCATACACCCTGAGAAAACCATAATTCAAAAAGAGTCATGTACCACAATGTTAACTGCAGCTCTATTTACAATAGCCAGTACATGGAAGCAACCTAAGTGTCCATTGACAGATGAATGGATAAAGAATATGTGGCACATATATACAATGGAATATTACTCAGCCATAAAAGGAAATGAAATTGAGTTATTTGTAATGAGGTGGAGGGACCTAGAGTCTTTCATACAGAGTGAAGGAAGTCAGAAAAACAAATACCATATGTTAACACATATATATGGAATCTGAAAAAAAAATGGTTCTGAAGAACCTAGGGGCAGGTCAGGAATAAAGATGCAGATGTAGAGAATGGACTTGACCCATGGAGGGGGAAGGGTAAGCTGGGATGAAGTGAGAGAGTGGCATGGACATATATACACTACTAAATGTAAAACAGATAGCTAGTGGGAAGCAGCCGCATAGCACAGGGAGATCAGCTAGGTGCTTTGTGACCACCTAGAGGAGTGGGATAGGGTGGGTGGGAGGAAGACACAAGAGGTAGGAGATATGGGGATATATGTATATGTATAGCTGATTCCGTTTGTTATAAAGCAGAAACTAACACACTATTATAAAACAATTATATTCCCATAAAGATGTTAAAAAAAATTTGTACCTTTTTCCCCCTAGAAATAACCTAAAAGTCCTCAAGAAATATTTTCAAAATAATACAAAATTTATTATTTTTTCCTTCAGGGCTTTCACATCTCTAGGATGAGATTACCACCAAGGTCTAATCAGGCAATAAAAATTTTATGGTTATAATAAAATGCAAAATGGAATATCAAGATCCAAAAATGTATGCTCCAGAGACCAAGTATGAAGAAAAGTCAGGAAGGAAAAAGATAATTATTGCCTGAAGTCATAGCGGCAGGGCTCATGGAGGACATGGACATGAGCCATATCATTATGGTGGATATCTGAGCAGGTTTTTTGTTTTCTCCCCTTTTTGCCTGTCCAGCGTCATTCTCCCAATTCCGTTTTTCTTTTGGGAAACTTCCACTGTCCCACTTCATTTATTTGGTTTGGATGGGGACTAACCCTATCAAGTGCCTCCAATCCATGGGGTGGGCTCTGGCCTGGGGCTTGGCCAATACACAGATTTGTTCAGCGTGTATAATAAATTTAGGCCAATAGAGTGAAACATAAGACTTTTACTAGATCATTTGGGAAAGAGCAATTCTCTTTCTACTGGAGTTGATAATCTGGTTAGGATGAAGTCTGGAGCTATGGATGATGAAACTGACAACTCATAGGAGAATTTTATAGACAGAGACCCAGGACACAAATTCCTGACATGGTATAATGAGTTCTTAGGTCAGTTCATGTCTGGAGGAACTACACATACCCCTGGACTTTTCACTTATTCACAAATTTCTCTTATGGTTAAAGCCAGACTGAGACTATTGTGTTCCTTATAACTGAAAGAATCCAGACTAATACAGGTATGAAGGTGAAATTGGATTAGAATAGGTGGAGAAAAACAATGAAGGCATTAAAATGAACCACTGTCCGCCATGAGCAAAATCAAGGTGTAGATACTGCAGGAGCAGTATCTACAATGGAGAGAAGACTGGAAATAATATGTTGAGGCAGAAAATGAGATAAATGTTCCTATTGTTCAGATGGGGCCAACAGATGGAAGACTTTAAAACACATTGATGAAAAACCTTATGCCATTACTGTCAGGGACTCATTGAAGATTTTTGAGCATTAGCCATAATGATGAGATTAATTTATACCTCTATAGTATTTTACAATTTCCATAGTGACTATTTTTGCATCATCTTTTTTAATGACCTTTTGAAGACATTAATATTATTATACCTATTTTAAAGTTAGGTAACTGGGATTTAGCAAGGTAATATAAAACATACTTAATATCACACTTCTGTTGTCTAAACCCTTCAGCACCTTTTTATTATTCTTAGACAAAACTCATACTCCTTACTAGAGGCTACACGTTTCTGCAGGATCTGACCCCTCACTTCCTCTCTAGTTTAATCTACTCCTGGCCTTTTATACAACCCCTGCCTTGTCACAGTGCTCCCAGATACTCTGTTGTCTTCCATTTCCTCAAAAGCACCAAGTCAGGGCTTCCCTGGTGGCGCAGTGGTTGAGAGGCTGCCTGCCAATGTAGGGGACACGGGTTCATGCCCCGGTCTGGGAAGATCCCACATGCCGCAGAGCGGCTGGGCCCGTGAGCCAAGGCCACTGAGCCTGTGCGTCCGGAGCCTGTGCTCCACAACAAGAGAGGCCACAGCAGTGAGAGGCCCACGTAACACACACACACACACACACACACACACACACACACAAAGCACCAAGTCTTTCAGGACTCAGAGCCTTAACAAATGCTGTTCCTCTACCTGGAGGAACACATTAAGTAGTGGACACATACCTGGTTTTAAACTTTGTAGTAACTACATTAAAGTAAAAAGAAGCAATGAAGTTAATTTGAACAATGTATTTTAAATATCTAAAATACTTTAAGATGTTATGGATATAAAAATTATTAAATAGATGTACATTCTTTATTTTTCACACAATGTAATTGAAATCTGATGTGTACTTTACACTTACGGCCCATATCAGTTTGGACCAGCCAAATTTCACGTACTCAAATAGGAATATGTGGGTAGTGACTACCATATTGGGCAGCATAGTTTAAAAGTATTTATTTGACTAAATTTAGATTGGACTAAATCTAATTTCTCCCCTGGACACCAGTGCATGGACTTAGCAGGAAAAGTAGAACAAATGCAGAACAAATAAAGGAGTTACATTATGTCTGAATATCTGAATTACAATCTGGGTTAAGAGTTTCAACTCCTTCAACCTCCCCATATTTACAAATCACTTAAAATATTGTCTGGTACAAAGTAAGAACACAAGAAGTGTGAACTATTTTTATTATCTTTAATAGCAGGGACAGAATGAGGGCCCGTCTACTGACTTCTAGCCAAATGCCCTTTCCAGAATCCCAGGGGGCCTCCCATGTTAGCAATATATGCTAAGAATACAATGTCATGGGTATCTGCCAGCATTATGAAAACTTGCACACTGGATTCCTGGTATTGTTAGATGTGAGATGCTTCAAATCACCTGCTTGCAAAACAAAGTACTGAAAAACAAAACAATTTCATTTTCCCGGATTGACCTTTAATTCTATGCATGCTGCTTCAACTCTGCAGCCCTGGCTGCTAAGAACTCTGATGTTCTTATTAAAGATTCAAGATCAGGCCTGTGAGCAGGAAGCACTGGATGCCTGTCATGGATGAAAGTCGGTGTTGGGAGGTTGAGTTTGTATGTGAATGTACTCCCATCAATGAAAAGACTTAATGAAGCCAGAGTTGAGCAGCATCCCACTAATGAATCAACTGAGAAAATGAAGACAAAATACTTCATAACCATCTTTTAATAACATCCTCAGAACTGACAATTGGGGGAAAAATGCATTTTCTTAAAACAACGACATCTTGGGGACAACCACAGTAACCAAATCAAAGCCAGATTATTACACGGAGGGGAGAGGATGATAGTGAATTGTTAAGTAGCTAATTAAGTCTATTTTCTAGACATGAATCCCCAAGATACAATTGTTGTTCCTACTCGCTAAATATTTTTTAAAGGTTATTTGGTCTCTCAGGAAACCTATCCTCATATTAATAATTCACTGAAAGACAGAGATAGACACAAATGCTTGACAACTGATGTGACAGAACCATCAGTAGCCAAAGTAGGACTTTCATCCACACCCCTCCACAGCTAGTATGCAAAATCCAAACTTTCTCACTCTGAGCAGAAAGCACATGGGAGGTGGGGGGTGTAGTGGATCAGACAGCTACTATCAGCAGCAGAAAATGGTGATTTGATTTTTTCCTTTATCACAATGTAGTTGCTTATCTACCATGGGCCAAGGACTATGCTAGATCCTTAGGAGAGAAAACAAAAACTGTCCTGCCTTCATGGCATTTACGGTCTTGTGGAGGGGAAAATAATGTATCAATAATTACATAATAATAAATAAACTTAATAATTTAGATAAGCACTTTGTTCCAAGACCTGTAATTGGTGCTTAAGATACACTATCTCAATTAATCTTCCCACTGCAAATGAACATCAAATTGCCTCTAAGGTAAGTGCTACAAAGGAGAGGAGCATGGTTTTGAGAGCACATAATAGGAGGCTTTAATCAATTTGAGACATCAGAAAGTGACAAATGAGCAGTGACATTCTGGTAAAAGTTTAACAACCAGCTCTCCAGGGAGAAAAGTGCATGTGTAGTGTTTACCCATTTCCATAGTATAAACACCCCCACTGTGCCTTACTTTAAGCTACCAATGTGATGTCACTGAAGGGGAATTGGGAATAAATGTGTACAGTCAGCTCTCTTTCCTCCTCATGAGCAGATGCAGTCTAGCTCATGCATATCACTGCAATGAGTTAAGATCTGCTCAGAGAAGACATGCAGAAAATTGAATGGGTCCCATCCTCTCCCTTTGCCAGTGAGCACATACATCAGTTCTCTGACTCAGAGCCATAGATGGAGCTGGGGGTATCTGTAGAGTCACCATAAGGGATCCGGCCAGGCATAAGTGCATACCTAGAATCTACCTGTAAAATGAATAGATGCCTTGCCTATATAAATAAGCTACAAATTTTCATAAGCAATTACATATTATTATAATTAATAAAATAATAATACATTAAAGGCACTGATAAGTTTATTGTAGCCTTTGTTCACAGAGTATACTATCAACAAGGAAATACAATTTACCTAATCCAGGAAATGAGATATTGATGCTGCATCTTGAAAATGAGTAAAGGTTTTCTCAGTCATGAAAGGAGCTAAGGACATTACACAGGAGGATCTTATTTACAGGTGACACAGGAATCTATATTTTGTTTCACTACTTTATGTCAGAGAGCTCCAGCTTAAGGTCTTTGGTTTGGAGAACAACAGGGGAGAAAATCCTGTTTCCAAATGAAGGATTTGCAACAGACGGTTTTTGTTGTGACTGCAAGCTAAATAATGCTTTGCTTCCTCATTTTTAAAAGTTTAGAATTAGTTTTTCTTAACATTTAAGATTTAAATCTGTGTGTGACAGCAAGAAATAAAGTCAAAGAGTAGAGTACATTTAAATGGCTGAGATCCTAATTGATTTCTGTATTTGATTTTTGAATAATGGTTAGCAAACCTATACAGTCAGGCTTTGTTTAGATGGTGTTCTTAAAGGACTCTGCTTATGTGAGTTTGTCCTCTCCAGGCACTATGGGTCACTTCTCTCCTTATGCTCATATCTTTTAACTTAAAGCATTATAAAAATGATGGGAGGTTTTTCTGAGAATGATTGAGCCCACAAACTGGAAAGGAAATTTTATACAGTTTCCATTTTGTAATATTAAAAATAGCTCGTATCAACTTAGATGTCCTTCAGTAGGTGAAATGGATACTCTGTAATATAACCACACCATGGAATGTTACTCAGTGCTAAAAAGAAATGAGCTATCAAGCCATGAAAAGACATGGAGGAAACTTAAATGTATATTACTAGCTGAAAGAAGCCAATCTGGAGAGACCTTCAAATGATGGAGGAGTAAGATGTGAATCACCTTCCTCCCCACAAATACATCAGAAATGCATCTACATGTGGAACAACTCCTACAGAACACCTACTGAATGCTGGCAGAAGACCTCAGACTTCCCAAAAGGCAAGAAAATCCACATGTACCTGGGTAGGGCAAAAGAAAAAAGAAAAAAAAACAAAGACAAAAGAATAGGGACAGGACCTGCACATCTGGGAGAGAGCTATGAAGGAGGAAAAGTTTCCACACACTAGGAAGTCCCTTCACTGGTGGAAATGGCAGGTGGCAGGGTGGAAGCTTTGGAGCCATGGAGGAGAGTGCAGCAATAGAGGTGCAGTGGGCAAAGTGGAGAGATTCCCACACAGAAGATTGGTGCCGACCAGCACTCACCAGACTGAGAGGCTTGTCTGCTCACCCGCTGGGATGGATGGGGGCTGGGAGCTGAGGCGGCTCGGGCTTTGGAGGTCAGATCTCAGGGAGAGGACTGATCTTGGCTGCGTGAACACGGCCTGAAGGGGGCTAGTGCGCCACAGCTAGCTGGGAGGGAGTCCGGGAAAAAGTCTGGACCTACCTAAGAGGCAAGAGACATTGTTTCGGGGTGCGCCAGGAGAGGGGATTCAGAGCACTGCCTAAACGAGCTCCAGAGATGGGTGCGAGCCGCGGCTATCAGTGCAGACCCCAGAGACAGGCATGAGATTCTAAGGCTGCTGCTGCAGCCACCAAGAAGCCTGTGTGCAAACACAGGTTACTATCCACACCTCCCCTCCTGGAGCCTGTGCAGCCCACCACTGCCAAGGGCCCGTGATCCACGGACAACTTCCCCAGGAGAACACATGGTGCACCTCAGTCTGTCACGCCGGCCTCTGCCACTTCAGGCTCACCCTGCATTCCGTGCCCCTCCATGCCCCCAGCCTGAGTGATCCAGAGCCCCCTAATCAGCTTCTATTTTAACCCTGTCCTCTCTGAGCGAAGAACAGATGCCCTCAGGCGACTTACACTCAGAGGCAGAGCCAAATCCAAAGCTGAACCCCAGGAGCTGTGTGAACAAAGAAGAGAAAGGGAAATTTCTCCTAGCAGCCTCAGAGCAGCAGATTAAATCTCCACAATCAATGTGATGTACCCTGCATCTCTGGAATACCTGACTAGATAACAAATCATCCCAAAATTGAGGCAGTGGACTTTGGGAGCAACTGTAGACTTGGGGTTTGCTTTCTGCCTCTAATTTGTCTCTGGTCTTATGTTTATCTTACTTTAGTATTTAGAGTTTATTATCATTGGTAGATTTGTTTATTGATTTGGGTGCTTTCTTCTCTTTTGTTTTTGTTTTTTTATATAGATTTTTTTTTCCTTTTTCTCTTTTTTATGAGTGTGTATGTGTATGCTGCTTTGTGTGATTTTGTCTGTATAGCTTTGCTTTTACCATTTGTCCTAGGGTTCTGTCTGTCCCGTTTTTTTGTTTTGTTTTGTTTTGCTTTGATTTTTTTTTTTTTTACTATAGATTTAGTGCTTGTTATCATTGGTGGGTTTGTTTTTTGGTTTGGTTGCTCTCTTCTTTCTTTTTTCTTAATTACTTTTTATTTTTTTACTTTTAATAATTTATTTTTTTTAATTTTAATAACTTTATTTTATTTTATTTTATTTTATTTTTCTCCCTTTTCTTCTGAGCCAAGTGGCTGACAGCATCTTGGCACTCCAGCCAGGTGTCAGGTCTGAGCCTCTGAGGTGGAAGAGCCGAGTTCAGGACATTGGACCACCAGAGACCTCCCAGCTCCATGTACTATCATTCGTTGAGAGCTCTCCCAGAGATCTCCATCTCAATGCTAAGACCCAGCTCCACTCAATGACCAGCAAACTACAGTTCTGGACACCTTATGACAAACAACTCACAAGACAGGAACACAACCCCACCCATTAACAGAGAGGCTACCTAAAATCATAATTAGGTCACAGACACCCCAAAACACACCACTGGATGTGGTTCTGCCCACCAGAAAGACAAGATCCAGCCTCATCCACCAGAACACAGGCACTAGTCCCCTCCACCAGGAAGCCTACACAACCCACTGAACCAATCTTAGCCACTGGGGGCAGACATCAAAAACAATAGGAACTAAGAACCTGCAGCCTGTGAAAAGGAGACCCCAAACACAGTAAGTTAAGCAAAATGAGAAGACAGAGAAACACACAGCAGTTGAAGGAGCAAAGTAAAAACTCACCAGACCAAACAAATGAAGAGGAAATAGGCAGTCTACCTGAAAAATAATTCAGAGTAATGATAGTAAAGGTGATCCAAAATCTTGGAAAGAGAATGGAGAAAATACAAGAAAACTTTAAGGACCTAGAAGAACTAAAGAGCAAGCAAAACAATGATTAACAGCAAAATAAACGAAATTAAAAATTCTGTAGAAGGAATCAATAGCAAAATAACTGAGGCAGAAGAACGGATGAGTGACCTGGAAGATAAAATAGTGGAAATAACTACCGCAGAGCAGAAAAAAGAAAAAAGAATGAAAAGAATTGAGGACAGTTTCAGAGACCTCTGGAACAACATTAAATGCACCAACATTCAAATTATAGGGGTCCCAGAAGAATAAGAGAAAAAGCAAGGGAAAGGACAGCTTCTTTCCCTCACAATCTTTGTTCTAGAACAACTTACATTTCATCATCTTATGGGTGTGCCAGACTCCTTCTTACCTCTGGCTCTTTACAAATGACATTTGATCATAGACCCCAGAGAAATGGAAGGCACCTTAGCCATAGCCCCATATCTTCAACCTAACATATCAACATTGGCAAATTATCACCTTGAGTTACTTTTATATAATACAAAGACAGAGACCCCATTCTTTTGTAGGGCAGACCAGTTGTCAGCAAAGTTATAAATATGGTCATGAGCACCAAAATCTAGTATCCTATAATTTTCATACATTTGCCCTAGTGTCCTAACTCTTTCAGTTCTTCTTTCTGGAGTTACTTAGAAGAAATCTTTTGCACACAATGTCATATTACTATATACTGAAACTCAGCTCTCATATATTTTACATTAATGTATATATTTAATCATAACTAATCATAAATTAGTGTGTGTGTGTGACTTTTGCATAAGAAGATGAGAGGAAGAGCTCAAGACACAAGGGAGACAGAGATGAGAATAAGCAGTTACATTCTGAGAGGAAAGAGCCAATGTTCTCACTTTGTTATGTAATATGGTTTCAAGATCCTATATTCCTCAGTCACGTCTTCTTGAACAAGGGTTCTCAAAATCTTATATCATGACCCACCAAAAATATGCATTCATATAATGACCCAGTATACACACACACACCCCCCACAAACACACATAGCCCTTATAATCTGCAATTCTAACTCTCATGTTTAGTTTTGTTTTGTTTTGTTTTATTCTAGTCTAGTCTATTTTTTTTTCAGATGCTGGTCATGACCTGCTAATGTGTAACAACCAACAATTGAAAAACACTGTTCCAGTTGAACCCTATCTTCACCATGTACCTCTTAAAACATAGATTCAGGAAGTAAACCAAGAGTTCCATCACACTGTATCCATAATCACAAATCAGTGAATCCCACATGATCCAGCATTACATGGCAATATTCTAAAGCACTTGAGGTTCCTAACCTACTATAGTTAACAAGACAGAGGACCAGGTGTGGGCTGCACATGTGGCAGGGAACAAAATAAGCAACTCTGAGATGAAGCCCACGTTTACTCGTTTCTAGGCTCAGTTCTCTCATTTGTAAAATAGAGAGAATTGTAGTCCCTACATTAGGAAATAGTCACAAGGATAAAATAAGGGAATATAGACAGTGTCTTTTGCATCACCCTTGGGGGGGATGCATGTACTCATGTGTGTGTATACATATATGGCTTTTGATAAATGTGAGCATTCTTATCAACTTACTCTATTAAATAACTGAGGCATTTAAAAATATAAGTGAAAGTGAGCTATGTTTATGCTCCTTCCCAAAGTTTAAGATAAATTTTCCTTTCTGCTCAAAATTAAGGAAAATGAAATTTTGACAGTATGCTAAGGTAGGGGTAAAGTGACATGGTGCATTGAAATTCTTCACAGAGAAAGAAAAAAATAATTAGAATAAAGTAAATGTGACAAACTCCCAGCAACTGTAGGATCTATATGAGGCTTTACCCATAATTCTAAATTGTTCTAAATAATTATAAACCTTATATTAGTAATTTTTTTCTACTGTTTCTGTATTTTTGAAATTTTTCATAATAAAAAGTTTTTTCTTAATTATCTAAAAATAAAATAATAAAGTCTTGACTGTTTCATGGTTAGATATGTAGACAACATATAAATAAAACTAGTTTTTAAAAGAATCCAGGAATTTTACAAAAGAGCTGGGAGAGGGATTTGTGCACAGAGTTCACAGCAAGAACAAAAATTAAAAGAAATCACGTAGTAAATCTAGTTTTTTGTCTGTTTTGTTATTCAGCTTGTATTTTCTTAAGAAAGAACATAAGACAAAGCATCCAATCTTTAAGCATATTATATAGCATGATGTAAAACATCACGCTGCAGAATTCTGTCCTTGCGTAAATGACTTCGCCTGGAAATATATGAGGTCTTGTATATGATGGGACATTTGGAGAAATCACTACTTTTGATCTGAACTCTTACAAGAAGTTTTGGTTTCTCAAAAATGTGGCCTCTTGGAACCACAGGAAATCTTGATCCAGAGGTCTCTGTACTGTGTCCCATGGAACTCCAAGGAATCCGTAAAGGAGGCTTATTCATTCAATAATGTGGCAGACATTGATGTAACTCAGTGAACACAGATATGATTTCTGACCCACCCTCGAATGAAAAGGGGTGGGTTCCCTGCACCCCAATTGTTAATTATCTGCTGTAAGATTTGCTTTCTGAGTTAGTTGTCCACTATAAGATTTCTTTTAAAGAAGGGTTTTGATAAAAATTAACCAACAGTATTTAAAAAATGGTTTATTCTAAATGCTTATTTTAAGATTAAAAACTTATGGCACAAAGAGAGAAATCAGATTACCTGAGGTTGCATCCAGCTAGTGGCAGGACCAGGACTAAGACTCAATGCTGCTCATTCCCAAGTGATTGCCTTTCTCATTCTCCCACTTTATTTTCCTGCTTTCTCTTTCCTTGGCAGAATGGCCTATTGGAAACTCACAGACTTGGAGCAAAAAGTTTGGCGTGTGAATTCCAGATAAATGAATTACATTTTCCTGGCCCCGGGTTTCCTCATTCATAAGATGAGGATATATGTGGTTTGGGAAATCAAATCAGGCAAAGTATTTTGTACACAATCCGTAAATTAAATTTGATATTCAATTACAATAATTCTATACAGATGTTGACAATTATAGTCTGAGCCCCTAAGTCTTTTTACTGATATTCCTGAAAGCAAAATAATTGAGAAATGGAGTAATAAAAGCAAAATGAAAGGCACATAAGACACACCAATTTGTATATATATATCTTGGGTTGCACCCTGGCATTGCTGCTTCCTCTGTGACGTCAGTTGAAAGAGGCCCTGTATGCAGTAGATGAGGCTTGAGCTCTAGAGAGTGAGATAGACTCTAGATTGGCTTAATTTCACTAATGCTGTATTGCTTCAACTGGAAAACTGAACTGAAAAAACAGAGCCTATTACACTGGGCTGCTCTTTGAGATGGTGCTTTTAATGCATTTAGTATGATGTCTGAGACATAGGTGCTATAGAGTAGGTGCTCAATAATGACCATCTGTTATTTGTAACTCTAAAATATTAACTATTGTTAGCTATTTCTACCTCATGAGATATCCATTAGAATTAAATGGACTAAGGATAATTGCATATCCAATAAGTGTCTGATGTATATAAGACATTGAAAGTATATTCTTTCCCTTCCTTTCTCCCAATGTGTGAAACCAGCTACAGAAACTATACTTACTGGAGAATTGTAAGGGGCATGCCATAAGTTCACTTTTCTAAGACAGTGGCTCCAAATATTTAGTGTATTCCATAATCTTCTTGAGATTTATTGAAGAAAAAAAGTAGCATCCTTTGTCCCACCCCCTGTGGAGAAGGAGCCCAGAAATTTGATTTTTAATAAATAATACAAATACAAATAGTATAAATGATGAGTTAACACTTCCAGAGTGGTTTAAGCCCTTGTAACTCAAAGTGTGGTCCTTGATCCAAAAGCATTGCCTGGGGATTTGCTACATAGAATCTTGACTCCATTCCTGACATGCTGAATCAACAGCACGGTTTATCAAGATCCCCAGGTGACTCCTGTGTATGTCACAGTTAAGATGTGTTGGTCTAATTTCTGTCTCTGAGGAGTTAGCTAACTGATGGTCACCTGGATCTCATTTGCTTCTTTTCCTCTAAGAAAATATCTTCATTATATTTCATGATAAATGTCGGCTTTACAAAAGACTGGAAGAAAAAAAAATGGGCATATTAAGACATCTCAACATTTCTAATGAGTTCTCTCGGAGATTTTGTCTATCATATTATTCAATGTCTTTTATTTAAAATACTGCATAAGTTAATTTTAAAAGAATATTGCTTCTAAAATATCTCTCTCCTGATGATTTTAATTTTTATTTAAGAAAATGGGAGGGACAAATGATTAGGATATTTTTCATTGGCTTCATTGGCTGCTATCTCAAATTTGATATTCAATTACAGTAATTCTGGTAGCCTAGATTTTGGGTATGTTAGTCTTCCTTGAATTAGCATACTTCCAGCTTTTCTATTGTTCTTTCAAAGATTTTTTTTTAACTTAGGTACAATTTATATACTGTAAAGTGCCCAGGCCAATGTATTTTTGCATATGTATACTCCCAGGTAACCAACACCCAGAACAACATATAGAATATTATCATGTCACCATAAGCTTACCTTGTGCCACTTCCTAATCAATAGCAACCAACTCCAACCCATTATTCTGACTTCTATCACAGAGATTACTTTTGGCCATTCTCAAACTTCATACAAATTGAATCATCAAATACACTACCCTCTGTGTCTGGCTTCTCTTACTTAATATAAAGTCTTTGAAATCCATGCATGTTGTTGTATTTACCACTGTTTGCCCTTGTTATTGCTGTGTAGCATTTCATTGCATAAATATATCACAATTTTTTACCCATGTTTCTGTTGATGAGCATATGAGTTATTTCTAGTTTAAGAGTATTATAAATAAAGCTGATATATATGTACATTTATGTATAATTATTTTAGTGAATATGTACGCTTATTACTACTGGGTATATACCTAGGAATGCATTGTCCTTTTAATAGTCTTTTATGTATATGAGTAGGTTCTTTCTGACTATAAGTAGGTATACATTAGAATTGGAAGAAAAGACAAAAAGAGATAAGAAGGAAGAAACATGAGGGAAAAAAGGAATAAAGAAAACAATATAACAACATTTCAAGATTATGTGCTATATTATAGGGGAAGAGAGCTGGGTAAGCAATCTGGAACCCTGAGATTCTTCTACTTTAGGCAAATCAATTCTTCTTTCTCAAGGTTAGTTTCTTAGTTTAGTCATCCAAAAGATGACTTGGTAGACTAGATTCCTTCAATGATCCGTCCCACCTTGATAATCTGGGAATGTAACCAAGAATTTTTCTTTCCTTAAGTGAATTACCTGGTTGTTTGAAAAGGGAATACACTGAAGACTTTTGTGATTAATAAATTATGGGAGAGTAGACTTCTAGAACTTTTCCTTCAAATGTTGAAGACTGCTTTTCCTACCAGGCTTATCTGTCTCAACTCCTTCCTAAATCCCTCTTCCAGAAAGAGGTGTTGTTGAGCTAATTGATCAGAGCCCATGTATTCATTGGGCCACATTTACTCGAGGGCAAGGCCCTTGTGCCTTGTAGGGCAGAAACCCAGGTTTCCCCATCGCTTTCTCTTTCTGTCTTGTGGTGCAATAAACTTTCCTGGGCAGGGCCTGAACTCTAGGGAGGCTGGTCTGCTTGTTAGCTTCCATCTTCTCACCCCATGTGCTTGGTTGTGTAAATATATTCAGTGAAACTGGTGCCTAAATGGGTGCCTAAATGTTCCTTCCCCTATAGGCATGCTTTAACCCATGAGTCCCAATCTTTAAATCTGGGGGGGAAAGACACACCACTTTATCCCTACTTTATCACTTTCAACTCAAATTTATCCAAGATCTGTGTATTAGTGAGTACTAAATTCTTGACTATGAACAAAGCATTTTTCTTCCAGTTGAGGGTTGTTATTCTTTTTTTCCTTTTTTCCCTTGAGTGAAACACTCCCTTAGTAAAGAGTCCAAGAAGTGAAAAGGAAGAAACAGTGGTAGGATTATTCAGACTCCCTCAAGGCCTTCAGGGAGAGGATATTGAGAGATCATAGAAATTCTATACCCAGGGCAGGCAAAAGTTGTACCAAGAAAAAAGAGTTGTTAAAACAACGAGCCGTGGGGAGAATCCTGGCATTGATTGTGGCTGCCAAGGAGCCACACTCCATAAACATTCAAACCACAAACCCCAGAGCCACAGATCACGAAGGTTACTTGGATTAGGATGCCTAATGGAAATAAAGGTGCTAAGGAGAGTCAGGACTCTAAGAATCACATCACGCTTCCAGACTCACCTGTAGGAGGATGTGGCATGTCATAGAGTGCTGATCTGGGCACCTGCCATATGCCCCACCTGAGCTTTTCTCTTTATATAACACATTTATCTGCCTCCAACAGCTTTTATTATTATAAGGTTTTATATGTCCACTCCAGATGTAGGGGGGAAAACAGATGTTTAGAATGATCAAGTCACCTACCCTAGCACACATAGCATGTGAGGAAATTAACTTTAGTATTTGTTTGACTGAAAAAAAACCATGAAATCTTTGTCATGACCAGCTAGCTCTATCTATTATTCTACAAATAAAGATTGTAGCTCAGGAAGCCTATGTGAGTTGTCAGAGTCAGGACAGAAATCTGGGGCTCCTGACTCACTCCTGGGTCAGTGCCAGTTCTACTGCTCTGTCTTGCCCAAACAAAGCAAAGCCCCACGTGGTTCAAGACATTTTCTGAAATGTTATGAAGGGTTTGTTTATCATCTATCGTTTAAAGACTCAGGTACTGGAGTCATGTTGTCTTGGTTTGAAACCTAGCTCTGCCATTTGGAGTGTCACATTAGCGAGTTAGTTTTTCTGTGCTCTAGGGTCCTTATCTATAAAATAGGGAAAATATCAGTCCTTTAAATCTGGTGTTATGAAGGCTAAATGAGATAAGCAAGGTAATTAGTTTGCCATTAGATTGGGCATATCATTCACAACACCATAAAGAGTAGCCATTATTATTTCTGTTTTATTTCTGACTCATTATCAGGCAAGGCAGTTCCACTAGAAGATCAGAGGCTTGGGAATGGGGAGGGTGATCATTTGTCCTATGATATGGGTCTATGAAAATACACTTCCCTGGGGACTGGAGTCAGACCTTCATCTTAGATCAGAGCAAAAGTTCACTCCCTGTCTCATCCTCATAATTATCCAACAGGTTAATTCACTGCAGTGTGCCAGACCCTGAGCTGGGCTTCAAGACTGTAGAGATGAAGAGGACAGAGTCCCTTCCTGACAGTTCAACTCCGGAAAAGCATGTCAATGAATGAAGACAGTCCAGGGCAAGCCACCAGCAAGCTTCTTTGCTTCAGAATCTGATAGATCTCCTGGGAGGAATAGGAAAGAATATTCTGGGACTGAAAATCAAGCCTGGGAATAAGACTGAGGAACAGAACAAGGATTGCTTGTCCCTGAGAATGGCTCTTCTCTTCTCTGGGTCTTTGATCCTTCATCTGTAGAATGGGTAGATTCAACTGTTAGTGTTGCTATAAGAATTAAAGAGGAAATATTTTTGGCATGTAGCAAGTCATACTAAATATTGATTTAATAATAATAGTATACTTTAGGGTTCAAAACAAGAAGCTTCCATCAAAATTCTTTTCTGAATCAGATCTAAGTTAATTTGTTCCAAGACCCTAAAAAAAAGAAAAAGAAAAAGGAAAGCCCATCAGAAAACAGAAAGTGTAGCACTCCTACATGTAGGAGCTAAATAGACAGTTCTAACCCCAAAGAAGTGACCTCCTCCCCAAACAGAGCTCAGAGCTGCAGTGAGTGTCAGGGTCCAGTGCCTATGGTCCCAGAGAGTTAGATCCAAGACAGAATCAGCAGGTCTGGCAGAAAATGGAACACTTTACTAATCTCCAAGGAGAACACGTGATCCCTGAAAGGGGAGGAAGAAAAGTTAAGGGATAGGGGTCGTAGTAGCTTCTGAGTGTGAGCCCAGATTCAAAGATGACTTTTACTTACTATTGTAATATCATCCTTCCCTAAGCTCTGGTGTGGTATAGGGAAGCAAGTCTGTGTGTGTGTGTGTGTGCGTGTCTGTGTGTGTACTTCCCTCCAGAAATGATATATGGGCTAAAGTTGTAGGAGCACCAAAAATTAAAATATACACTTGGCTATAGGAGGTAAGGGAGTGAAATGGGGGAAGACTTTACAAGAGAATCACTTTTATCCACAAATACCATCATAACAGAGACCATGTCAATCTAACCCACCAATGGACATTAGCAAACATGATGCAAACAAAGGTTAAAAGTGCTTGCACACTAAAAATTTCTTTCTTGTGCAACATTCATAATTCTAAGATCACCATGGAACTGAGCTTGAAATAGCCTGCTAGAAATAGAGTCAAAGCTGTAGAAAACAAACTTATGTTTGCCAAGGGGGAAGGTGGGGGAGGGATAAATTGGGAGATTGGGATTGACATATACACATTACTCTATATAAAATAGATGACTAATAAGGACTTACTGTATAGCACAGGGAACTCTATTCAATACTCTGTAATGACCTATATGGGAAAAGAATCTAAAAAGAGTTTTATAAATACATATATATGTATATATACAAATGATTCACTTTGCTGTACAGCAGAAACTAACACAACATTGTAAATCAACTATACTCCAATAAAAATTTTAAAGAATAATAAAATAAAATAAAATAAATAGGAAAACAAAGCCAAAGAAAGAAAGAAAGAGACTGCTGGAACATGAGAAGTCCCATGGAGGAGACTGAGGCAACAATGTGAGCCACCTACAAAGTGTCAGACATGTAAGTGTGACCAACCTAGCTCATCCAGCTGCTGTTTAATGCACCAGCTGAACACAGGTCTCTGGGAGGGACCAGCAGAGATCAGCAAGGTGATTCAGGCCAGGAGAGCTGCCCAAACAACCCACAAAATAGGAGAGTGATTAAAAAAAAATTATTGCTATAAGCCACTAAGTAACAAAATTAACTAGTATAGAATGTATCCTGAATGCTTAGTCCTCTGTACTCATACCAATATAATATTGGGCAGTAACAGACAAATAGAGAAACAGCACAAATATTCTAGAAATCAATCTCAGTATAAAAAAATGTAACATATGGCAAAGGTGATATTTTGAGGCAGTGGAAACATGACAGATTATTTAATAAATAGTCCTAACACAGGTGATTACCCTTCTAAAAAAATAAATTTGGATATCTACCTCACAGTAAATGCAAAGAAAAAAATGTAAATGAACAAGTTGTTTAAATGTACAAAACAAAAAAACCAAGAGATTATATACATGCACAACCTAGGGGTTGGGGAAGCACCAAAATAAATAAATAAACCCAGTAAAATGCAGAAGCAATAAAAAGAATATTGACATAACTTATCATAAAAATAAAAACTTACACATGCTGAAAGATATCATAAGGTCAATAAAATGGGAAGAATGGAGGAGAAATAGCAATGCAAATTGCAGATAAAGGACTAGGATCTGTAATATAGAAAGTTATCACATAATATCAAAAATAAAATAACAAAGTATATATGTAAATTGTAAAAGCTAATTTTGTGTGTGTGTGTGGTACGTGGGTCTCTCACTGTTGTGGCCTCTCCCATTGTGGAGCACAGGCTCCGGACGCGCAGGTTCAGTGGCCATGGCTCATGGGCCCAGCCGCTCCGTGGCATGTGGGATCTTCCTGGACCCGGGCATGAACCCGTGTCCCTGCATCGGCAGGCGGACTCTCAACCACTGTGCCACCAGGGAAGCCCAAAAGATAAAATTTGAATGGACAACAAATATATAAACAGATGCTCAAGTTCACTAGTAGACAGGGAACAACAAAGTATTATCTTACATATCCATCCACTGACAAGGGTTAAAAAGTAAAATAACACTGATAATTGGCAAGGATGGGAGGAATGTACTCACATACACCACTTTTAGAAAAGTTACTTATTACAGCCATTTTGTAGAGAAACATGGCAATATTTTTTTCAAAATAAAAATTCACATTTGTCCCTGGAATCTCTTTCAACCCAGGAAACTTACTCTCAGGAATCTATCTTACAGAATAAATGGAACAATATGCAAGGGTGTTCTTTGCAACATTGTTTCACAGGGGCAAAAAATTAGAAACAAAAGACAAACTCATCAGTAGAATAAGACTGAATAGATTTTAGTTCATCTACATTCTTTCTGGAATACTGAGTAGTCATTAAAATGAATTGGAGCAATAAGAGTTAACTTTCTATTTCTATTAACTACAGAAAAGTAAGAAAAACAAGATGTAGAGAAATGTATGTAAGATATACAATAATGTATTTTTTAAAGCAAATGATGAACTCCCAAATCCCTTTGTTTACATATTTATAAGCGAATAGATATCTATGTATTTGTAAATGGTTGTGGAAGCATAGAGAAACTATGCATAAAAAGATGCATTTCTGGTTGTTAGGATGGGTTGAGGGAGAGGAGAAGGGCAACTGTGTGGCAAGAAAAATAGCAAATATACAAAATAAAAATAGGAGAAAGGGTAGAAAAGAGGACACAATAAAATAACATATGGTATAATCCCATTTGTGAAAAAATAGCAGTTTATCTAGAAAAAAATTAGAACAAAAAGATTATGACTGTGTGTGCACACACCTACACACTGATTTGGAAGAATATCCATTCATCAATCGACAAATTTTCATTGAGCACCTACTAGGTGCCAAACCTTGTTCTGAGAATATGACAGTGAAAAAAAAAGGTACAAAAAGTCCAGCCATTGTGGCATGGACAGAGACAAAATAATGAAAACATTCTATTATACAGTATACTTATAACTATCATACTATTATAAATTAATAAGTCTGTGGGGAAAAGTAAGTCTCAGAAGCCAGGTACAAAATGTCATGGGTGCAGATAGTGTTGCAGTTTTAAAATGGGTGGGTGGGGACCCTGGGAAGATGGCGGAAGAGTAAGACGCAGAGATCACCTTCCTCCCCACAGATACATCAGAAATTCATCTACACGTGGAACAACTCCTACAGAACACCTACTGAACGCTGACAGAAGACCTCAGACCCACCAAAAGGCAAGAAACTCCCCACATACCTGGATAGGGCAAAAGAAAAAAGAATAAACAGAGACAAAAGGATAGGGACGGGACCTGCACCAGTGGGAGGGAGCCGTGAAGGAGGAAAGGTTTCCACACACTACAAGCCCCATCGCGGGCGGAGACTGCAGGTGGCGGAGGGGGAAAGCTTCAGAGTAGCGGAGAGCACAGCAACAGGGGTGTGGAGGGCAAAGCGGAGAGATTCCCGCACAGAGGATCGGTGCCCTCAGGCACACACCAGCCCGAGAGGCTTGTCTGCTCGGCTGCCGGGGCGGGCGGGGCTGGGAGCTGAGGCTCGGGTATCTGCTTTCAGTCGGAGTGCAGGGAGAGGACTGGGGCTGGCGGCAGGAAGAGAGCCTGAAGGGGTTAGTGCACCACGGCTAGCCCGGAGGGAGTCCGGGGAAAGGGTCTGGAGCTGCCGAAGGGGCAAGAGGCTTTTTCTTCCCTTTTGTTTCCTGGTGCGCGAGGAGAGGGCATTAAGAGGGCTGCTTTGGGAAGCGCCGGAGATGAGCGCGAGCCGCGGCTAAAGGCGCGGACCCCGGAGACGAGCGAGGGATGCTGGGGCTGCTGCTGCTGCCGCCGCCGCCGCGGGGCCTGTGTGCGAGCGCGGGTCACTGTCCGCCCCGCCTTCCGGGGGGCCTGTGCACCCTGCCACTGCCGGGGTCCCGGAACCCGGGGACGGCTTTCCCGGGAAAGCGCACGGAGCGCCACGGGCTGCTGCAACGTCACGCGGGCCTCTGCCGCCGCAGGCCCGCCCACACTGCGCGCCCTTCCCTCCCCTCTGCCTGAGTGAGCCAGAGCCCCCGAATCAGCGGCTCCTTTAAACCCGTCCTGTCTAAGCAAAGAACGGACGCCCTACGGCGACCTACGCGCAGAGGCGGGGCCAGGTCCAAGGCTGAGACCCGGGAGCTGTGAGAGCAGAGAAGAGACAGGGAAATCTCTCTGTGAAGCCTCGGAGGCAGCGGATTAAAGCTCCACGGTCCACTTGATGTGCCCTGCGTCTGTGGAGTGCATGAATGGACAGCGAATCATCCCAAATTGAGGAAGTGGACTTTGAGGACAAGATTTAAGACCTTCCCCCCTTTTCCTCTTTTTACAACGAATTATCCCAAATTAAGGAGGTGGACTTGGAGAGCAAGATTTTTGATTTTTCCCCCTGCTCTCTTTTTGTGAATGTGTATGTGTATTCTTCTGTGTAAGATTCTCTCTGTATAGCTTTGCTTCCACCATATGTCCCAGGGTTCTATCTGTCCGTTTTTTTTTCAATAATTACTTTTTAATTTTAATAATGCTACTATATTTCATATTTTATTCTATTTTACTTTACCTGCTCTTTCTTTTTTTCCTACCTTCCCTTCCTCCCTCCCTCCCTCCCCCCTCCCTTTCACTCTTTCTTTTTCTTTCCTTCCTCCCTCCTTCCCTCCTGTCTTTCTTTCCTTCCTCCCTCCCTCCCACCCCTCTTCCTTTCACTTTCTTTTTCTTTCCTTCCTCCCTCCCTCCCTCTTGTCTTTCTTTCTTCCTTTCTTTCCTTCCTCCCTCCCTCCCTACCTTCTTCCATTCACTCTTCCTTTTTCTTTCATTCCTCCCTCTCTCCCTCCTTTCTTTCTTTCTTTCCATCCTTCCTCCCTCCCTCCCTCCTTTCTTTCTTTCTTCGTTCCAACCTTTCTTTCCTTCTTCCTTTCTTTCTCTCTCTCTTTCTTTCTTCTACTAATTCTTTCTTTCTACTTTTTCTCCCTTATAGTCTGAGCTGGGTAGATGAAAGGCTCTTGGTGCTGCAGCCAGGAGTCAGTGCTGTGCCTCTGAAGCGGGAGAGCCAACTTCAGGACATGGGTCCACAAGAGACCTCCCAGCTCCACACAATATCAAGCAGCGAAAATATCCCAGAGATCTCCATCTCAACACCAGCACCCAGCTTAAGTCAACGACCAGCAAACTACAGTGCTGGTCACCTTATGCCAAGCAACTAGCAAGGCAGGAACACAACCCCACCCATTAATAGAGAGGCTGCCTAAAAACATAATAAGGCCACAGGCACCCCAAAACACACCACTAGACGTGGACCTGTCCACCAGAAAGACAAGATCGAACCTCAACCACCAGAACACAGGCTCTAGTCCCCCCCACCAGGAAGACTACACAACCTACTGAAACAACCTTAGCCACTGGGAACAGACACCAAAAACAACAGGAACTACGAATCTGCAGCCTGCAAAAAGGAGACCTCAAACACAGTAACATAAGCAAAATGAGAAGACAGAAAAACACACAGCAGGTGAAGGAGCAAGATAAAAACCTACCAGACCTAATAGATGAAGAGGTAATAGGCAGTCTACCTGAAAAAGAATTCAGAATAATGATAGTAAAGATGATCCAAGATTCTATATCCAAGATCCAAAATCTTGGAAATAGAATAGACAAAATGCAAGAAACAGTTAACGAGGACCTAGAAGAACTAAAGATGAATCAAGCATCGATTAAAAACACAATAAATGAAATGAAAAATACTCTAGATGGGATCAATAGCAGAATAACTGAGGCAGAAGAACGGATAAGTGAGGTGGAAGATAAAATAGTGGAAATAACTGACACGGAGCAAAATAAATAAAAAAGAATGAAAAGAACAGAGGACAGTCTCAAAGACCTCTGGACAACATTAAACGCACCAACATTCGAATTTTAGGGGTTCCAGAAGAAGAAGACAAAAAGAAAGGAACTGAGAAAATATTTGAAGAGATTATCATTGAAAACTTCCCTAATATGGGAAAGGAAATAGTTAATCAAGTCTAGGAGGCACAGAGAGTCCCATACAGAATAAATCCAAGGAGAAATACGCCAAGACACATATTAATCAAACTGTCAAAAATTAAACACAAAGAAATCATATTAAAAGCAGCAAGGGAAAAAAAACAAATAACACACAAGGGAATCCCCATCAGGTTAACAGCTGATCTCTCAGCAGAAACTCTACAAGCCAGAAGGGAGTGGCAGGACATACTTAAAGTGATGAAGGAGAGAAACCTGCAACCAAGATTACTCTAACCAGCAAGGATCTCATTCAGATTTGATGGAGAAATTAAAACGTTTACAGACAAGCAAAAGCTGAGAGAGTTCAGCACCACCAAACCAGCTTTACAACAAATGCTAAAGGAACTTCTCTAGGCAAGAAACACAACAGAAGGAATACACCTACAATAACGAACCCAAAGCAATTAAGGAAATGGGAATAGGAACATACATATCAATAATTACCTTAAATGTAAATGGACTAAATGCTCCCAGCAAAAGACACAGATTGGCTGAATGGATACAAAAACAAGACCCATATATATGCTGTCTACAAGAGACCCACTTCAGACCTAGAGACACATACAGATTGAAAGTAAGAGGATGGAAAAAGATATTCCATGCATATGGAAATCAAAAGAAAGCTGGAGTAGCAACTCTTATATCAGACAAAATAGACTTTAAAATAAAGACTATTAGAAGAGACAAAGAAGGACACTACATAATGATAAAGGGATCGATCCAAGAAGAAGATATAACAATTGTAAATATTTATGCACCCAACATAGGAGCACCTCAATACATAAGGCAAATACTAACAGCCATAAAAGGGGAAATCGACAGTAACACAATCATAGTAGGGGACTTTAACACCCCACTTTCACCAATGGACAGATCATCCAAAATGAAAATAAATAAGGAAACACAAGCTTTAAATGATACATTAAACAAGATGGACTTAATTGATATTTATAGGACATTCCATCCAAAAACAACAGAATACACATTTTTCTCAAGTGCTCATGGAACATTCTCCAGGATAGATCATATCCTGGGTCACAAATCAAGCCTTGGTAAATTTAAGAAAATTGAAATTGTATCAAGTATCTTTTCCGACCACAATGCTATGAGACTAGACATCAATTACAGGAAAAGATCTGTAAAAAATACAAACACATGGAGGCTAAACAATACACTACTCAATAACGAAGTGATCACTGAAGAAATGAAAGAGGAAACTAAAAAATACCTAGAAACAAATGACAATGGAGACACGACGACCCAAAACCTATGGGACACAGCAAAAGCAGTTCTAAGGGGGAAGTTTATAGCAATACAATCCAACCTTAAGAAACAGGAAACATCTCGAGCAAACAACCTGACCCTGCACCTAAAGCAATTAGAGAAAGAAGAACAAAAAAACCCAAAGCTAGCAGAAGGAAAGAAATCATAAAGATCAGATCAGAAATAAATGAAAAAGAAAGGAAGGAAATGATAGCAAAGATCAATAAAACTAAAAGCTGGTTCTTTGAGAAGATAAACAAAATTGACAAACCATTAGCCAGATTCATCAAGAAAAAAAGGGAGAAGACTCAAATCAATAGAATTAGAAATGAAAAAGGAGAAGTAACAACTGACACTGCAGAAATACAAAAGATCATGAGAGATTACTACAAGCAACTCTATGCCAATAAAATGGACAACCTGGAAGAAATGGACAAATTCTTAGAAATGCACAACCTGCCAAGACTGAATCAGGAAGAAATAGAAAATATGAATAGACCAAACACAAACACTGAAGTTGAAACTGTGATTAAAAATCTTCCAACAAACAAAAGCCCAGGACCAGATGGCTTCACAGGCGAATTCTATCAAACATTTAGAGAAGAGCTAACACCCATCCTTCTCAAACTCTTCCAAACAATTTCAGAGGAAGGAACACTCCCAAACTCATTCTGTGAGGCCACCATCACCTTGATACCAAAACCAGGCAAGGATGTCACAAAGAAAGAAAACTACAGGCCAATATCACTGATGAACATAGATGCAAAAATCCTCAACAAAATACTAGCAAACAGAATGCAACAGCACATTAAAAGGATCATACACCATGATCAAGTGGGGTTTATTCCAGGAATGCAAGGATTCTTCAATATACGTAAATCAATCAATGTGATACACCATATTAACAAGTTGAAGGAGAAAAACCATATGATCATCTCAATAGATGCAGAGAAAGCTTTTGACAAAATTCAACACCCATTTATGATAAAAACCCTGCAGAAAGTAGGCATAGAGGGAACTTTCCTCAACATAATAAAGGCCATATATGACAAACCCACAGCCAACATTGTCCTCAATGGTGAAAAACTGAAACCATTTCCACTAAGATCAGGAACAAGACAAGGCTGCCCACTCTCACCACTCTTATTCAACTTAGTTTTGGAAGTTTTAGCCACAGCAATCAGAGAGGAAAAGGAAATAAAAGGAATCCAAATTGGAAAAGAAGAAGTAAAGCTGTCACTGTTTGCAGATGACATGATACTATAAATAGAGAATCCTAAAGATGCTACCAGAAAACTACTAGAGCTAATCAATGAATTTGGTAAAGTAGCAGGATACAAAATTAATGCACAGAAATCTCTGGCATTCCTGTACACTAATGATGAAAAATCTGAAAATGAAATCAAGAAAACACTCCCATTTACCATTGCAACAAAAAGAATAAAATATCTAGGAATAAACCTACCTAAGGAGACAAAAGACCTGTATGCAGAAAATTATAAGACACTGATGAAAGAAATTAAAGATACAAATAGATGGAGAGATATACCATGCTCCTGGATTGGAAGAATCAATATTGTGAAAATGACTCTACTACCCAAAGCAATCTACATATTCAATGCAATCCCTATCAAACTACCACTGGCATTTTTCACAGAACTAGAACAAAAAATTTCAAAATTTGTTTGGAAAAACAAAAGACCCCGAATAGCCAAAGCAATCTTGAGAACGAAAAACGGAGCTGGAGGAATCAGGCTCCCTGACTTCAGACTATACTACAAAGCTACAGTAATCAAGACAGTGTGGTACTGGCATAAAAACAGAAAGATAGATCAATGGAACAGGATAGAAAGCCCAGAGATAAACCCACGCACATATGGTCAACTTATCTTTGATAAAGGAGGCAGGAATGTACAGTGGAGAAAGGATAGCCTCTTCAATAAGTGGTGCTGGGAAAACTGGACAGGGACATGTAAAAGTATGAGATTAGATCATTCCCTAACACCATACACAAAAATAAGCTCAAAATGGATTAAAGACCTAAGCGTAAGGCCAGAAACTATCAAACTCTTATAGGAAAACATAGGCAGAACACTCTATGACATAAATCACAGCAAGATCCTTTTGGACCCACCTCCTAGAGAAATGGAAATAAAAACAAAGATAAACAAATGGGACTTAATGAAACTTCAAAGCTTTTGCACAGCAATGGAAACCATAAAGAAGACCAAAAGACAACCCTCAGAATGGGAGAAAATATTTGCAAATGAAGCAACTGACAAAGGATTAATCTCCAAAATTTGTAAACAGCTCATGCAGCTCAATAGCAAAAAAACAAACAACCCAATCCAAAAATGGGCAGAAGACTTAAATAGGCATTTCTCCAAAGAAGATATACAGACTGCCAACAAACACATGAAAGAATACTCAACCTCATTAATCATTAGAGAAATGCAAATCAAAACTACAATGAGATATCATCTCACACCTGTCAGAATGACCATCATCAAGAAATCTAGAAACAATAAATGCTGGAGAGGGTGTGGAGAAAAGGGAACACTCTTGCACTGCTGGTGGGAATGTGAATTGGTACAGCCACTATGGAGAACAGTATGGAGGTTCCTTAAAAAACTAAAAATAGAACTACCATATGATCCAGCAATCCCACTACTAGGCATATACCCTGAGAAAACCATAATTCAAAAAGAGACATGTACCATAATGTTCATTGCAGCTCTATTCACAATAGCCCAGAGCTGGAAACAACCTAAGTGTCCATCATCGGATGAATGGATAAAGAAGATGTGGCACATATATACAATGGAATATTACTCAGCCATAAAAAGAAATGAAACTGAGCTATTTGTAATGAGGTGGATAGACCTAGAGTCTGTCATACAGAGTGAAGTAAGTCAGAAAGAGAAAGACAAATACCGTATGCTAACACATATATATGGAATTTTAAAAAAATGTCCTGAAGAACCTAGGGGTAAAACGGGAATAAAGACACAGACCTACTTGAGAATGGACTTGAGGATATGGGGAGGGGGAAGGGTAAGCTGTGACAAAGAAAAAGAGAGGCATGTACATATATACAGTACCAAACGTAAGGTAGATAGATAGTGGGAAGCAGCCGCAGAGCACAGGGAGATCAGCTCGGTGCTTTGTGACCGCCTGGAGGGGTGGGATGGGGAGGGTGGGAGGCAGGGAGATGCATGAGGGAAGGGATGTGGGAACAGATATGTATGTATGACTGATTCACTTTGTTATAAAGCAGAAACTAATAAAAAAAATAAAAATAAAATGGGTGGGTGGAAAAGTGTTCACTGAGAAGGTGATATTTGAATAAAGACTTGAAGGAGTTGAATAAAGGTGGAAGGAGGGAGGTCAGTGAGGAAACTAGGGCAATCATACAGGTGAGGGGAAGTGGTGGCTTAAACCAGAATGGAGATGACTCAGGAGGAAAGAAGTGGTTAGACTATGAGAGCCAAAAGGATTTGCTGAAGGATTTGTCCAGCATTAGAAAGAGAGGACTCACAGGCAGCTACAAGATTTTGTGGAGCTGAGCCAATGGAATGATGGAATTTCCATTAACTAAGATGGGGCAGAGCCCAGGTAGAGTCAGTTCTGGGGAGAACATTAGGTTTTCCATGTTGGACATGTTAAGTTTTAAGTACCCATGACACAGACAAAGAGTGATGATGAGTAGGCAGTAGGATGTAAAAGTCTGAAATTCAGACAAGGGTCCAATACAGAGGTACAAATTTGAGTCAGCAACCTAGAGATTTTTAATGGCTTGGGACAGCATGATATCACCAAGGGAATAAGTGGACTAGAGACAAGGTCCAAAGACTAAACCTTGGATGGTAATAGGCATAATTTATGTTACATATTCATGATATATACATGATATATCATGAAATTTAAAAAACACAGGTTCACAGTAACATGTATAGTATGTTTCTGTTTGATGACAAATAAATCTAATAAATGCTTACAGTATAATATGTATATTAGACAAGGGGGAAAATGGAAAGATACACATGAGTTAATATTGGTTATGTCAGGAACATGGAAATGGAGGTATCACTGTGGAGTGTATCATGCCTTTATACATATTATTTTTAAATATTTACTTGTTGAACAGACAATTTTTATAAAGTATAAAACCTGAAATAAAGAACAAAAGTTAAGTTTTCATCCCACAAAGATAGTAATTTCTGATTTCCCTCTAGGCGGGAAGAATAACAATGAAAATTCTCAGCAAAGCACTGTACACACATTAAGGCCAAACTGGAAGGTTAGAAAGCCTCTATCTGTTCTGCAATTATGCAGCACATCAGCCAGAGCTTCTGAGGAAGGAAGCTGGCATTGAATATTTGCCTTGAGCAAGAGTTCAGCTCCAGGAAAAGGTTCACCTAATCTTCTTTGGCTGTGGTTAACTGAGCCAGAGAGGAGCTGCAACCATTCTGAGAGTTCTGAGATGACAACTGGGAAAAACATATCCATTTAGACAGGAAGGTTCAAATGGAAAACATAAGTAGCAGCAAGAGAAGAACCCCACATGCTGGGTTGGAACTAGAGGAAGAGTCTATATTTCTACTGGTTTCCAGAACACTTACTGATTTGGAAACAGATGTCAACTGGACAGCATATTGGATGAGACCATTGGCTCTGGACTCACCCTGACTTTACTCCAGTTCCAGCTCTGTCAGTTCATCATTTCACCTAAGGCAAGTTATCACACCTCTCTGTCCCTCAGTCTCCACATTTGAAAATGGTGTGATCATGATGATGATAGTAATAGTAATAATAATAACAGGGCTTAGGGGTGTTTAGATTAAATAAGGCAATATCTAACCTGTAAAATACCTAACTCAGTGCCTGGTATGTAACAAGCCAATAATAAATATTTGCCATTATTACATCATCATCATCTTCATCATCATTATTATTTCAGTAAAATCTATTTGATTAATGCTGTGGGTTGAATCATGTTCAGCCAAAAGATATTTTCATGTCCTCATGCCTGGTATCTGTGAATATAACCTTATTTGGAAATGAAATCTTTGCAGATGTATACAAGTTAAGATGAACTCATACTGGATTAGCGTGGATCCCTAATCCAGTGATGCAGGTATAAGGCAAAGAACACCAAGGATTGCCAGCAACCACCAGAGGCTAGGAGAAAGGCATGGAACAGACCATTCTTCAGAGCCTCCAGATGGAATCAACCATGTCAACACTTTGATTTCAGACTTCTAGCTTCCAGAATTGTGAGACAATAAATTTCTGTCATTTAAACTACCAAGTTTGTAGTACTTTGTTACAGCAGATGTGGGAAATTAATACAGTTAAAGATATGAAAGAAATTGGTGAGCTTTATAAACAGTTACCCCAACACCATAAAAACTACTTTGGTCTGAGGATTTATTAGTCTCATGAATTTGGACATGTTGATTACTGAATGTAAAGTGGAATATTCCTTCATTCCTTTTATTCAGTAAAACTTCAGATAGTTTATGGATTTCTAATTGGTCAAAGAAGAGAGACAGCCACAGTCCTTCCTGGGAAACAAACTCTCCAGGCACTATAAGCATTAAAATAAATGTCTATGGAAACAAGTGGACTGAATTGAATACCAACATAGAAAAGGGTCTTGTTGGAGCCTTGAATGACCATTAAAAAATAAAACTAAAGGCCTATTTTCTCAAAATATATAACCAAAATACTAATAGACATCAACTGTTACACTTACTAGGTGCCATTCAATATTCTAAGCATTTTACATTTATTAACCAAATTAACTCACTACAACCCTATTTAATAGAAATAAAAGGACTTCCCTGGTGACACAGTGGTTAGGAATCTGCCTGCCAATGCAGGGGACACTGGTTCAATCCCTGGTCCGGGAAGATCCCATATGCTGTGGAGCAAGTAAGCCCGTGCACCACAACTACCAAGCCCATGTGCCACAACTACTGAAGCCCACACACCTAGATCCTGAGTTCTGCAACAAGAGAAGCCACCGCAGTTAGAAGCCCGAGCACTGCAGCAAAGAGTCGCCCCCACTCGCTCAACTGGAGAAAGCCCATGCGCAGCAAGAAAGACCCAACACAACCAAAAATAAAATTAAATAAATAAATAAAGTTATAAAAAAATAGAAATAAAAAACAGTTGATATTATAGTTTTTTACTTGTAGCAAAAAGGTATTACGTAAATGAACCTTGGAAAGTGCTCAACACATACCGATAATACAACAGGTTCAGACTACTAACTATTCATGTTCCCTTACTACGGTACAGAGTTGTTCCTGGGAAATAGTTACCAAACCAAGGATTATATTTCCAAATCTCCTTTCATTTACTCTGTGTGGCACCTTGTTACTCATTTTTGACCAACATGAGCAGAAGTGACATGTATCAATTCCACACTGAGGAATTTAAATATGATCAACATTCACTATGTTCTCTCTTCAACTTCTGCATCAAGCCTGGAATCCTAGTGATGGGTAGAAGGGCTTTCCAAGATGGAAGGAGCCTGCATTCCTGACCTATTCTTTGGAGCTGAGGTACCCAGGAGGGCTGTACCACTAGGAATGCCATTGCTAAGCCACCCTGGGCTTCTTTGTTATAGCATTTAATGCTTATCATTATTAATGTCATCATTAGAATTATTATCTTATTACTAATGTTTAATGTTTAAGAGAAAAGAATGGACACTTGAAACTCCACTGTTATACTGTAGACATCCCAACAAAAGAAACTTTGCAGCCTGTGAACTCACTACAATGTTTCTAAGGTCTGAAGTTTAGGTCAAGAGTAAAACCTTTTCTGATGTTTTTGTTCATTTTATTTCCAGGTCCCTTCCAAACAACAAAGTGAAGAGCTTATTTTTCTTGAAGTGCTTGGAAATGACAATTTTGTTGAAGATAGCTGACATTCAGATTGTAACTCTCCACTGTGTAAGGATGGCAGTTATGCCTAGCTGATCAAGCTCATCTAGCCCTTATATCTGGGCAACCAAGGTGTCATAAATAATTTGGGAACATGTCTACATCACTGAGCAGCTAAGCAGATGAAAAACTTGTTCCTCTCAGACCGTAACTAAGTTTATAACTTTCCAATGTTCTCTGGAAAGAGAAAAACAGAGAAATGAGTAAGCACCATATTGTGTACCATTTTGAAGAAAATTCTTAAAAGCCAATCTTTTCTCTACTAATTTTAACTGATTGAAACTGATAAGAGGACCTTTCCCTAGCATTTCACCACTCCATTTTCCCCCAGGGTAATATATTGGATGTTATTTGATTTGTTTTTTCCCTAAATCTATCAGGTTGTCGTTTATAGACTCAAGATCTTCATCCAAGTCAGGATGGTGAGAGCAAAGCACTTAACAAAATTAATTGAATAATTTGTTGTAAGAAATTTATGTAGTTTTTGTATCTTTGTTGTAAGAACTGTAAAAAATATTTTGTTTTCCTCTTATCACTCATCACCCATTGTCACAACTACTCAACTCTGACACTGTAGCATGAAATCAGTCAAAGGCAATATGTAAATGAATGGGCATGTTTATGTTGCAACAAAACTTTATTTACAAAACAAGCATTTCAAACAGCATTTCAAAGATATGAAATAACAAGTGCAACAAACTTAAGGCATTAATGTGGTTGGCATGTTCAAGGGAAAGAAAGGTCAGATGACCAGAGATTAAAGAAGAAGAAGGATAGCAATGTGAGAAGAGGTCCAAGCGGTATCAGGGGCCAGATCAGGCAGCATACTCTAGGCAACAATTTAGCTCTCAGTTTATGTGCTTCTGATGGATTAGATGTAGAGTGAGGGAAAGAGAGAAACCAAGGTAGATTATTAAATATTTTACTTGAGAAACAAAGTTGCCCATAGTAGGAGAGTGGGAAAGTGTAGGGAGCAGAACTCAAAAATTCTATTTTGGTCAGCACATGATTTGTAAATCATTTTTCCTACAAAAAGCTGAAAGAAATGTGATCCATTCATTCAGTTGTAAACTCTGGTTCTCATAATTCTACATCACAGTTTGGCATCCTGAAAGGAGGGTAAACTTCAGTGTAGACAGAATAAGGGTGAAATGCTAACTCTCACACTGTCTAGCTGTGTGAATCAGAAAAGCCATTCTCTCTGAGCCTCTGTTTTCTCTTCTGGGAAATAAGTTAATTACTATCCATCTCACAGAGTTGTTTTGAAAAAAAGTTCTTAATGAAGGATCTGGCATAAAGTAGATTCTTCATAAACATGTTTCCCTTCCTTCTCATGTATGTATTCATTCAATAAATATTTATTGCATTTTGGGCCAAGTATGTGTCAGGCACTGTTCCAAGCACTCTGAGATGTGAGCAAGACTAATAAATCTCAGCCCCATGAACCATGTAAGAATTCTTATTGGATATATATATGGATATGCATATAAATACAGATCAGTTATTCTCAACCAGAGGTGATTTTGTCCCCAAAAGGACAGTTGACAACATCTAGATATACATTTGATTGCCATACTAGGGTGGATGCACCAGCATTTAGTGGGTAGAGGTTAGGGATGATGATAATATTGCTACAATGCATAGGACAGCCTCACCCACCACAAAGAATTACTCAGCCCAAAATGCCAATAGCATGTTGAGGAACTTTGATTTAGGGATGTGTGTTTATGTGTGTGTGTGTGTGTATGTTAAAATTAAAAAAAAAACTATTAAGAGTACAGGAAGGAAAGTAATAGAGTGTTTTAGAGTTCTAATTGAAGAGGTGAACCTGAATAAACTAAAAACTTTGTCCTGGTAAATTTCTGAGAAAAGAATTTCCCAAACAGAAGGATCAGGACTTACAACTGACCACCAACATAAATTTACTTACTTACTTACTTACTTACTTACTTACTTACTTACTTACTTATTAACATCTTTATTGGAGTATAATTGCTTTACATTGTTGTATTAGTTTCTGCTGTATAACAAAGTGAATCAGCTATACATATACATATATCCCCATATCTCCTCCCTCTTGCATCTCCCTCCCACCTTCCCTATCTCACCCCTCTAGGCGGTCACAAAGCACTGAGCTGATCTCCCTGTGCTATGGGGCTGCTTCCCACTAACTATTTATTCTATATTTGTTAGTGTGTATATGTCAATGCCACTCTCTCACTTCATCCCAGCGGAAAAGTAAGCTGGCATCAGCATAAATTTAAAAATCCTGACTCCAGCCATAAATGTGAATTCAAAGTCAATCATTAGTTTTACTTTAATCTTCAAGGCTTTATGCACTTTCTTATTTTATCCTATTATGAGCTATGAAGAGAAAGACAGTTTGGGAAGTTGAATAAACTTAGGACCAAATCTTGGATTTATAGCTCATTATATAATCTTGAGAAATCTCACTTAATATCATGAAGCCCTGACTTCCTTACCTGTAAAATGGTGTCAATAATAGAAAATATATAAAACAGAGTTGTTTTGAAAACTAAATGAATTAGTGCATTTTAAATGCCTATGTTAGTGTCTGACTCAGAGTAGGAATTCAATAAACAGCCATCCTCCTCCTACACAACTGTCATGGCAATGAGAGTGGAGAGAGGGGTGGTCTAAGGCCTCCTGGCTTTTTCTATCTCTGTTAATTACCACTAGTAAGTCTATAGCTAAAAATTTCAGACTTATCTTTTTTTAAATTTCTTCTGTCTTTTCCCCTCCTATAGCATTATCTCTCTGAATCAGTCCCAAAGTCATACAGATTCAATCTTTTTTGGTAGAACTGGATGAGTTTTGTATATAAAAGTTTAAGAGCAAACCCAGGGAGCTGTCCAGCAGAAAGTTAGAAATTCAGGACCAGAAATACAAGAGAAGTGAATCCTCTTGTTGATGTTAAGAATGTCATCCATCTTGTAGAAATACCATAGAAGAAGAGATCCTCAAGGGAGAGCAAAGACTATTGAACCTTAGGGAAGACTTTCATGTAAAGGAAAATACCCATCAAGTTGACAGGATGACCCAGACAGAGAAAGAAGTTTCACAAAAGTCTGAAGAGTGGAAGTAGTTATAAAATCAGACGTGCTGGAGGAGAATGAGGACAGAACAAACTTGGTAACCGTAAGGGTGCTGTCAACTCACCAATTCAGGAGAGCTGTGTGAGTGCAATTCAGATCACAAGGGGATCCATTGGGATATGATGACATTGAGGCAGTTTATGTATAGGACATTTTCAAGATGCTCATAGCAAAAGTAGAGAGATGGGAAGACATCTTAAAAAGGAGATATGCATGGTGAGCTATTGCAGAAGTAAAATTATTAATTTGAGCAAACAGTGGAGGAGGACCAATGGAAGAGAAGGTATGTGAATATACAGAATAGCTATGAAGTACAGCAAAGATAACTCTTACCGTATCTCACCAATTTATCCAGTGAGGAAAGAGGTGAGCCAGTGGTGAGTGAGTAGGTAAAGAGTTTGGATGACAATGAAAAAGGTTTGAAACTGTTGCTTTGGGATTATTTCA
Source organism: Mesoplodon mirus (assembly GCF_964341445.2). Lineage (NCBI taxonomy): Eukaryota > Metazoa > Chordata > Mammalia > Artiodactyla > Ziphiidae > Mesoplodon > Mesoplodon mirus. The sequence goes on from NC_138977.1 coordinate 165,687,428, forward strand.
GATCCCTTTAGAGGAAGTCAAGGGCTGCTAAGCTGTGGGCAGACCCAAACTTAGATTAAATAGAATCAACTTGAAATGGACTCAACCATCACACTTAAGTGGATTTCTTCAGCAATGATGGCTGGCACGAATCAGAGCAAAAGCAATAGACTGGGCAGGGATGGCCTGGATCAGCATGTTGGGAGCATGAGAGCATAGAAGGTTAAAAGTGAAATGAAAAACCTCAGAATGTCAGAAGATTCAGTGTTGTTCTATACACTGGCGTTCAGGTTGGCCGGGAAAATATTGTGAAAGAAAAGGAATAAAGGAAAAGGTTATTCTTTTAGCCAGTTATGCATCAAATATGTACATCTATGATGTAGAGCTGTAGATGAGACATTGGGGAAACAGTTATGAGCAAAATACAACCTTGACCTTTAAGGATTTCCATCCAGTGGGTAAAAGTATAGTCATTACCTCAACTGTTTTAGAGAGCATCTGATTCCAAGGGAAATAAAGCCACTGAAATGACCTTAAGCTCACTAGGGAATTTATTATAAAGACAGGATATATCTCATAGAACCAAAGGGCAGGAAGTATAATTGCTCTTCAATAAGGATGAGAAGCAGGCATAGAAACACTCCAAGGCAAAGCAGTAGGAAAGCTCTACCTTCTCACTTCCTATTTTTGTTGAGTCCTGTCATCTCTCATATCGTTGAGTCTTCTTTATCAACAGTTTGGCTTTCTCTACTCTCTTGTATCTTCTCATTGGTGCTTTAGCACCTCCAGTTAAGAATACAACCAAAATATATTAGTATCACCATATATTGATATCAAATGCTAGGGAGCAAACATGATCTTCTCAGCCTCGCCAAGGAATCAACTCAGTCTAGTCAGATATCTATCCTTCATTCAATGAGCTACAGCCAAGCACTGAAGGGCTACATCATTCAAAAAATAAGGACATGTGAATAGGGCAGAGACTGAAAAGTAAGAAAAAATGTGTTCAACAGGACAGTCTCAGAAGGAAAATTCTAGTGAAACTTTTACCTGTTCTCACTGAAAAGCAGTCGGTGTGTGAAGTAAACAATTATACCTACTATTTATTGCACTACATACCAAGCACTACAATGTGCTTTAGTGGGTCAGGGGGCTTAGCTTGAGTTTCCTGAAAGTAGAGACTGGGGCAAAGACTTGCATGCAGAGACTTTATTTAAGAATGTGATCCCAGGGATGAGGAAGGAGGGTGGAGGACATGAAACAGGAGAGGGAAAGCCAACTGGTCATCAATCCTGAGAGACTTTCTAAAGAGCTTCATGAAATATTTCTTAAGACTGTCTTCCCAGGGAACAGGAGGGTAAAACATTTATTTATCAGTTCCTGGCCCTATTGGTAAAGAGTGGTCCCCCAGTCAATATTTCCTCCACACTTCCAGGTATGTGCACAGTGCATCCCAATCTTCAGTGTCAGAGGATCTCCAGGACAGGAAGTGAGAGGTATTCAGTGCAGCTTTAGGTGAGATGTTGTCAGATTGTACCTGGTGAACCTGGTCCAACCTGCATGAAACTGATCGCTATAGCAGTGGCTTCATAAAAGTTGAGACCAAGAGAATATAAAGTAGTGCACAAGGCAGTTCCAGTGCAAGAAATGTCAAAAGGTAAATAGACTATAAGATCAGGCTGCAGGAGTTGGCTTTATCATCATCTGTACTGGCTCTTCATTAACTTGACCTCCTATGTTCATCAATGATTACCATGAATGAAGTAGTATGCTGAGAAATAAAGGTAGGAGAGACAGAGAGAGAGACAGAGAGAGCGAGCTATAAATGAGAATCCAAAAGGGAAGAAGAGAAATATTTACTGAGCTTCCATTTGCTACCATTCACATTATATGAAGAATCACTATATTTCCCCAACAGCTCTGTGGCTTGAATATTCATGTTTCCAATCAAACATAAAAGTAAAGTTCAGGTTAACAAATAATGTGTACAAGTTCACCTGATTAGAATTTAAATCTAGGCTCATTTCTCCAATTTTTTCTTCAAATGTTAATTAGACACAACTCCTGCCTTCAAGAAGCTTGCTGTTGGGCCTCCCTGGTGGCGCAGTGGTTGAGAGTCCGCCTGCCGATGCAGGGGATACGGGTTCGTGCCCCGGTCTGGGAGGATCCCATATGCCGCGGAGCGGCTGGGCCCGTGAGCCATGGCCGCTGAGCCTGCGCATCCGGAGCCTGTGCTCCGCAACGGGAGAGGCCACAACAGTGAGAGGCCCGCGTACGGGAAAAAAAAAAAAAAAAAAAAAAAAAAGAAGCTTGCTGTTTGCAAAGTGAAAACAATATGTAAAACACTAGTGATCATCGTATGGGAATCATCTGACCACTGACCAGGAAAAAGCCAATAATTGGACTTAGATTTCTAAGGTTGGATAGATATGCTTCACAATATTGATTATACCTTGTCATTAGATGACTGTAGGAAATCTAGGCTACAAAGCACACAGATGAGTATTTATTTTTTTGAATGCCATGCAACACAACGTTTATTAACATTTTGATAGCTTCAGCTATCATGAATTATAGGAGGAGGAGTGATAAAGTTCTCATTCGACTTGATGAGCACAGCTGAGTTGCTTCAAGGCTGGAGACTTTGGCAGAAAATCAGGACTAGGACCTCGTAGGCAATGAACATAGTAAAATTAAGGTGGAGAGTTCTGTATCTGTAAATGAGGAAGTCAGTCATTTACAGGGTTAAGATTTGCTTGCTAGGGCTCTCTTTTCATATAGAAATTTAATATTTGTAACATACTTTGCATGTTAATGAAATTTCTCTCCACAAAGTTGTCTTTGGGGATAAATAAATGAGGACTATTGGGGCTGTTCAAGACTGTAACTTGGTTTCTCAGGTGGAATCATACCAAAGCAGCATGAATCGTGACAAAGCACAGGATGTTAAGCTGTGGGCAGGGCTCACAATTGAGGTTAAAGAGTATAGCTTTGTTATGGCTTTATCCATGTAACCTTCTCCAGCAACAGTGGATGGCAAGGAGCAAAGCAGAAGGCAATAGACTTGACAGTGGATGATGCTGGGCAAGATGTTGGGAGGGTGGGTTGAAGATGCCAACCTGAGTCTTTGTGGCCATACATGTTTCTGTAGATACATGGTGAGAATCTTTGATCAAACATTTTTATTTCTCTCCATTCTCCCCAACCTATAGCCACCCCCCCACACACACACATACACATTTAAATAAGAATTTTGAGAAATATAGAAAAACAGAACACTTTGGAGATGAAAATTCTCAGTTGGCAGGCATTGATTATTCCTGAGACAATTCCTTGAGGCTAACAATGTTAGCTACGATTTAGTCAGTACTGATGATGAACCAGGCTTTTCTCTCACTTAATGTTCAAAACAACTCTTTGAGGTGAGTATTGATTATGCTCATTTCACAGATGAGAAAGCTTCAGCTCAGGGAGATTAAATAACTTGCCCAAAGTCCTCAGTTGGCGAATGATGAGGAGGAGATTCAATTTTTGTGTCTCCCTGATTGAGAACTCAGATCTTCCTACTGTGTACAAGTGCAACCCCCATTCTGACCCTGCCTTACATTCTTGTACTGAGGAGATTTAAAATGATCTATCAGCTTTTCTGTTCTGTTTCACCAGACATTGGTAAAAATCACTACCTTCAACCATAACACCAGATCGTCTGAAAACTGACAAATCTCTATATATCTTTCACCTAATTTCTTACTTCATTCTATTTTTATGTATATAATGGTTATCCTTAAAGGATTTTTTTTTGAATCATGGATCATGGTACCACTGCCCTAAATTTTTCACTCATTTATTCCACAAACATTTATTTTATTTTATTTTGAAATTTTGAATTTTATTTTATTTATTTTTTATACAGCAGGTTATTAGTTATCCATTTTATACATATTAGTGTATATATGTCAATCTCTTCACAAACATTTATTATATTGAGCATTGTGCCAGATGCCTAGGACACACAATGAATGGGTGCCTAGCTTCAAGGAGTTGATAGTACAAATAAGCAGGAAAGAAAAGGAGACATAGAAAAAGATGCAAACTAGAAAGAATGTGATAAATATCACCTTGACAGTCTATACAGTATATTGTGAAAGCCCAAAAATCTTTGCCAAAACCAAGTAAGATATCCTGTGAGACTGAGTAAGATTTTTAGACTTAGCAAATGGAAGCAATGATCTAACATCCTCTGTGATAGGAAGGTGGCAGAGTGGAGCAGGTTGTAATGGTGGACGAGGTGGGGAGATAACTGTCATGTTGAGTTTGAGTTGTCTATCAAATAGAGATGTGAAACAAAGAGCTGAATATTGGATCTGGGAGTTGGGAGAGAGGTCTTGACCCTTCAGCATATAGATTTTGTTTAAACCTTGATATTGGGTGAAATCATCAAGGACATAAAGGTATAAGGAAAGAGAAGAAAGGACAAGAACTGAGTGTGGAGCAGCCCCAGATGAAGAGGTCATGAAGACAAGGCACCAACAAAGGAAACTGAGAAAGAACCACCAGAAAAGCAGGAAGAAAATAGAGACTTTCATACAGAGTAAAGTAAGTCAGAAAGAGAAAAACAAATATTGTATATTAATGCATATATGTGGAATCTAGAAAAATGGTACTGATGAACCGGTTTGCAAGGCAGAAACAGAGGCACAGATGTAGAGAACAAATGTATGGACACCAAGGGGGGAAAGCAGGGGAGGCAGGTGGTGATGGGATGAGTTGGGAGACTGGGATTGACATATATACACTAATACGTATAAAGTACATACCTAATAAGAACCTGCTGTATAAAAAATAAATAAAATTCAAAAAAGAAAAGAAAATCAGTAGGCTTTAGAGCTCTGAAAAACCTAAAGAAAGCATATCAAAGAGAAGAAAATTGCCTGTGTCTAATGCTGCCGATAAATCAAGTAAGAGGAAGATTGAGAACTGACCACTAGATTTAGCAGTTTGTAGGTCAGTGGTGACCTTGAAGTGAGCGATTTCCATAGAGCGGTGAGGAGAAACCCTGCTTAGGGTGGTTTTAAAGAAAAGGAGGAGAGATTGAAAACATTGAGAACAGGCAAATCTTTCAAGATTTGCAGTAAAGGGGAACACAGAAATGGGGTGAAGACTCACAGAAGAAGTAGAGTCAAGTGATTATTTCTAAGACAGAAAAGTCAGCATGATGTCATGCTGATTGGAATGATTCATTCGAGAGGAATGCTTATTGTTGATGTAATATATACAGGGAAGAATGGTAAAGCAAGGTACTTAATGGGGCTATGTATACAGGGACATGATATGAGGAGTTTTTGTTTGCTTCATTAAACATGGAGAAGGTAACCAGTTTGTCTGGCACCTGCCATATGCTAGGCACGATGCAAATGTGCCATTCACTCTTCTAAACAATTTTTGTTACAACAGCTCTTTTAGACTATCCCTGAGGCTCAGAAATATTCAATACCTTGAGCTAGTGAACAACAGGGTCAGAGCTTGAATCCTCACCTACATTAGACCAGAGACCATTCTCATATCTTGACACATGCTACCTCCTTTGAAAAGGAAAACGAACAAGCAAACAAATAAAAATGAGCTTCCAGCAGGTGTAAAAGATGGAGCAATTAGGAGGCAGGAAACCAATTAGGAGGCTATTTTAATCATCAGCATGAGCAGTGGTGGCCGTAAGGACCTTACTATAAGTCCAACCAAGAGACCTATCTGAGGTGGATTCTCCTGGGTCTGGGTTGATGAGAAGGGTGGAGTGCTATCAGAGTCAGCACAGGGGAGGGAAGGAGTCTGGGATGCCTTACAGCTGGCCCATGTGGGAAGGTGGTTTTAGATGGTTTAACCTATCCTATGGGCTATGAATGAAAAGGAGACAGGAAGAGTTCTTAAAGGAAAAGAAAATATTAATGTGTGTGGATGCATGGTCTTCCTTTTCTCCCTCTTTCATTGCTGTAGTCCTCTTCTCTCTTCCACATCGCACTATCACCTCTAAATCAATGATGAATGATAAATTCCTGGCAGAAAGACCATTTTGGTAAAAGAAAAGTGGTTATGGAAAAAGAACCATGTTAGTATAGTGCTGAGGAGAGAAGCAATTTGGAAAATTGGATAGCAGGAACAGGAAGAATTGGAGAGGATGAAGAGAGAGGGGCCCACAGGAATGGGTAAAGAGGAAAGAGATGGTTGTTTTTACAAAATAAGTGCCATTGTTAAAATTTACTGACAAATTACCATATGGCAGACACTGGTGTGTGTGCGTGTGTGTGAGGGAGGGAGGGAGGGAGGGAGAGAGAGAGAGAGAGAGAAATATGTGGGGAGGGGACTATCTTTATCCAATAATGTAGGTGTCTTCACCAGATCCATGTTACATTTGAAAACACTGGTTGGCTGAAAAATAGTCACCCTAAAGATATACACATTTGAATCCCTGGAACCTGTGAAGGTTATTTTATATGGTAAAACCAGCTATGCACAGATGTGACTAAACTAAGGATCTTGAGAAGGGAAGAGTACCAGGTAAGGGAAGGGACTATCCAGGTGGACCCTAAAAGCAAACACATGTATATTCATGAGGGAGCAGAGGGAAATATTATTGCACATGGAGGAGAAGGCAATTTGAAGATGGAGCAGAGAGAGATTAGTAGATGCTGACCTTGAAGATTAGGGTGATGCAACAGCAAGCCAAGGAATGCCAACAACCACCGGAAGCCAGAGGAGGCAAAAAGAAGACTATCCCCTAGAGAATCTGGAGGGAACTTGGCCCTGCTTGCACCTTGATTTTGGTCTAGAGGTATAGTTTTCAGATTTCTGTCCACCAGAACTGTGAGGGAGTAGATTTCAGTTGTTTTAAGTGACTGAGTTTGTGGGAATTTGTTTTAGAAATCATAGGGAACTAATACAGACACCAAGGATCAGAGAGTTTAAGTAATTGACCCAGTAAATGGTCAAGCCCTCTTACACCCAAGCAGTCTAACTTGAGTTGCTTTGAAATGCTTGTGGTCCCTTGCAGTAACTGGGATCCTTTAAATGTTTGAGAAAGATAATAATAAGAATTGGAATTCCTGTTGGGTCTCCAAAATAATTACTGCAGAGTAATACCACTCTGCCACTGATCTTGGGGATGCCAATTGATAAGTATTTCAGTAGGAACTCAATAAAGTTGGTAACTCATCATAGCAAGTCTCCAAGAATGCCTTGGAACAGCTTTGGACAGGGTCTCTTAGTGGCTGGGTGAATAATGCCTGTGGTGCCCGGAGCTATACCACTGGCACAGCCTCAGACCTCCAACCAGCCCTCAGAGCATGCAAGCCCAATCCCAGAGCTGCTTTCTGTCTCACCTTTCACCAAAGGGTGGGTGGAGCCTTGCCTTCAGAGAAGGGAGGAGCTTCAGTCTTTCCATCAGCCCCTCTCAGTCCCCTGTACATTTTCTCTGGGCATTTCCCAGCAACTAAAGGATTCATCCTTCTGGAATGGGTGCCGGGGCAGGAGAAACATTTAGTGAAACATAGTTTTCTCCTCCCCTCTCCTTCTCTGAGCTGGGGGGCTTATACAGTTAGACATTCGAGTAAAATTAAAAGTCATTCCAAAAGGTTTCATATTTCCATGAAAAATCTGTCTCTGAATGTTTGCAACGTCTCAGTACTGAGGATCTGGCCCTTCTGTGCTCCTCAGTACCATGGACAGCCCCTTACCTGATGCCTGGTACTAGGGGGTGAAGCCCACCTACTCAGTTTTATCCCAGACACACCTTCATCCACCCACACATTTTGTTCCAGTCACAGAATTCCTCACCTCCTCCTCTACAAAGGACACTTCTCAAAACAGTCTTCTCTGAACCCTTTAGGAAAGGGGTCGCCATGGACCTGTACCAGTCAGAGGCTTGTTAGGAACCAGGCCGCAGAGCAGGAGGTGAGTGGCTGCTGAGCTAGCAAAGCTCCCTCTGCCACTCCCCATCACTCGCTTTACTGCCTGAACCATATCCTCCTCCCTCCCCCCCACCCCATTCCCCGTCTCTGGTGCCAAAAATGTTGTGGACCGCTGCTCTAGGACATGCACAGCACTTCTGTCCTCCTTGGCTTGACTTAGCCATATTCTCAAGGGTCACTCTGCTGCCTGCCGCTTCCTCTAGGAAGCCCTCTTTGATCAACCTCCCACTAGAATTTTTTTTAACATCTTTATTGGAGTATAATTGCTTTACAATGGTGTGTTAGTTTCCGCTTTATAACAAAGTGAATCAGTTATACATATACATATGTTCCCATATCTCTTCCCTCTTGCATCTTCCTCCCTCCCACCCACCCTATCCCACCCCTATAGGTGGTCACAAAGCACTGAGCTGATCTCCCTGTGCTATGTGGCTGCTTCCCACTAGCTATCTATTTTACGTTTGGTAATGTATATATGTCCATGCCACTCTCTCACTTTGTCACAGATTATCCTCCCCTCCCCCCGCCCATATCCTCAAGTCCATTCTCTAGTAGGTCTGTGTCTTTATTCCCGTCTTAACCCTAGGTTCTTCATGACCTTTTTTTTTTTTTTTCTTAGATTCCATATATATGTGTTAGCATATGGTATTTGTTTTTCTCTTTCTGGCTTACTTCACTCTGTATGACAGACTCTACGTCCATCCACCTCACTACAAATAACTCAATTTCATTTCTTTTTATGGCTGAGTAATATCCCATTGTATATATGTGCCACATCTTCTTTATCCATTCATCTGTCGATGGACACTTACGTTGCTTCCATGTCCTGGCTGTTGTAAATAGAGCTGCAATGAACATTATGGTACATGACTCTTTTTGAATTATGGTTTTCTCAGTGTATATGCCCAGTAGTGGGATTGCTGGGTCATATGGTAGTTCTATTTTTAGTTTTGCTGGAGAGGGTGTGGAGAAAAGGGAACACTCTTGAACTGTTGGTGGGAATGTAAATTGATACAGCCACTATGAAGAACAGTATGGAGGTTCCCACTAGATTTTGGGACTCCCCAGACACCTGTTCATATTCTTGTCACAACCTGAAACATGGACAATATAATCATCTATTTCATTGTTTGTGAGTTCTGTGGGCAAGGATAATATTTCACTTATTTTATCCAGAATCCTAGCACATCGTAGGGGTTTACTAGGATTTGTAAATGGCTGAATGAATATTATAAACAAATGAATGGGCAGCTTTGAGTTTTTTGTGTCTATAGCCTCTTCACTCCTCAGCAGAGTCCAGTGTAAAGATAATGCATCTTCGTCTTCTGTCTGTCCTTCACAGGGCCTTGACCAGAGCAAGTGCTTGATACTGTATTATTGATTGATTCTTATCAAAATGTAATCTTGATTGAAGAAATTTCAGATGTTTCTGATGGTATTAACCTGAGGGTTCTGAGTTCTAATAACCTAGACCAAGAATCCATTTTAAAACTGTATCCATTACAATTCTAGTCCCCAAATCTTTTAACATACTGGACTGCTCACTGTTTTCTGACAAGAAATACACTTGAATATCTCTGAGGTTTTATCTCTGCTGCTATCTCTACCTAGAATGCCACTTCCCCTTCTGTCCAGTTAGAAAACACTTCTCAGGCCCCAACGTTCAGCTAAGACCCCCTTACTAGCCAGATTTCTACTGGACTTTGCACCCATTTCTATCATATTATTTTCTACACTTAAATCAATCTAGTTGTTTAAGTGCTGATCCCAGTGTGCTGTGAGGCCCTTGAAAACAGAGTGAAATCTCACTGAACTGTACCCCAGTGTCTAGAGGTTATCTTGGGCCTAGAATATTGAAATTATCAATAAGAATGTATGTTTGACATTCAGCTGGACCAAACCGGAGCTGAGGAGGTCACCCACAATGACTACAGCTTAGATTCTTTACTTTCAGAGCCATTTTCCAGAAAAATTAACTGACACACACAAAAGGTAAATGGCCAAGTTCAAGAGCATAGAGTAAGTTACTGAGGAAGGCAGAAGAGCTGAAGCCTCCAGACCCCAGCCTGATGCCTTTCCACTTGTCAGCCCCAAGAGGGTCAGCTTGGTAATTTACCTACCTTCCTTATTACTAGGGCTCAGATCTCCAGGGTCTGAGTGAAGGGTATGGTTACCTAAGAGCCTGTGCCTTCCTTTGACGCTAGGAAGCAAGCAGCTCCTTGTCCCAGCCAGATGTGTCCTCCCTGGAGATGCTGCCGACAATCATGATCAGCTCCCTCTCAATTTTCTATGAAATGCAAACGTGTTCCACTAGCACACCAGTGACATCCATTGTCTGCTCTGTGCAGAGGCCTATGATGTCAATTAAATGCCAAAGCTCACTAACAGGTGTGCTGATTGCCTCTGCAAATGATGTACTGGAGCAGCACTTCAAGTGTGAAGTAGACAAGAAAGAACTTTCGGTCCCTCCGTGTCCCCATCCCCAGCTCTGTTATTAGCTTTTACTTTTGGTCCTTGCTGCCAAGAATTAACTTCTTCCCCTAAAAACAGAATCAGAATCGTGCTTCATATACGCCAAATACACCAGTAATGTTTCTGACATTGAACGCCCTTCTCACTACTGCCCCACTGCAGGGCTGACCCTGAGGTTTTTCTCTAGCTCCCCTCCCCCCAACCCAACCACCCCACTCACAGTTCACTGAGTGATCTTCCTGAAGAGGAAAAGCTCTCAGTCTGTCACTTTCCTACTCAGAAGCTTTCAGTGACATCCCATTGTCTGTTCAATTAAGTGCATATTCTTCAGATGGGCACTCAAAACCTTCTGTCTATTGGCCCCATACTATTTTTACAAAATAATCTCCCACTGCACATCAGCCAACCATGAGTCTTGTACTATACTTTTCATGTCTGCTTCTTCAAGCAAAATTCTGTCTAAAATGCCTTTTCCTACTAACTCAGTCTAGTGAAATAACACTTCTCCCAGAGACACTTCTGTAAAAAAAATTGTTAGATCTCCTTAATCAGAATTCTTTCTCTTTCCCCCAAATCACAAAGTTATCAGTGCAGAATTATCAATTTTTGAGCTTTTCCTGCACAGGTCAGACACATGCCAATTGCCTTATTTGCATAACTTCATTTCATCTTCACAAAGTGAGATAGTCACTTTCATTTCACAAATGGGGAAACTGAGTCTCTAAGGAATGAAGTAACTGGCCCTAAGTCACAGAGTTAATAAGAGGCAGAACCTAGTATTAACCTCAGAGAGAGGGCAATTCCAATGCATAGGTTCTGATCCTATATAGTATGTGCTGGCATCTTGAGTAGAAGTACTGGTTACCATGTACATGAGGATTCATTTCTCTGACTACCTCTAATATCAAATTATAAATTCACCTGCATATGCCTCCTGTTCAAAAGCAGAAGCTCGGAAATGGATGTTGTTAAAATTTTTGATCCAATTCAATCTGTCCTGGGAGGAACATGTCTGTCCCTGGATCTACTTTTTACTTTAAGTGTGTCTATAGATTTGTTGCATGAAAATGTGGATTTAAATCCTCCTGGCATAGAGGCTGGGATCAGCGGTCATATTTATATCTAACGTCTATGACTGGGGGCCACAGGGGTGATTTATTTAATGCTTACAGTCTGTAAAATCAAATGGTGTCAGCCTAAACTCATTAGAGCACTATCGCCTTTGGTTTCTGCACTCCACTAGCTCAGGATTCTACCCAGAGAAAAACTGCTCATTCCTGCTGCCTTCTGAGGTCTGGCTTCCTTCCCCCAAGTCCATAGTCACTATGACAGGCCCTGCTGCTCACAGATGGAGCTGCAGAGAAGCCTGCCCAAAGATAATTTTCATTTCAAAGCTCAAACATGAAAAGCGCTCCCTTGCTGGGTAAATGAACCCACTGTTTTCTTGTTAAATCAAGCTCTTTTGAAGAGAAGCTGGAGAAAGAAACTGGCAGAGGAATTGGGGAAAGAGGAAGTGGAAAACAAAACTTTAGTAGCTTTTTCTTTTTTTCAATTTTTCGGCAAAGCTCAACTTGGTTGAGTAAATGAACTATGTTTTCCCAAGATGCATTGAGAAAGGTGAATAGTGGACAGGGCTTGTTTAACCATAAGGCTTGAGGTCTGTGACCCTTGATCTAATTGAAATGGCTTATTAAACTGCTTAATACAGAACATAGACCCCTGCAGTAGTTTAGACTTCAATTGCGGGGGAAGTTCAGAAGCATCCATCTTCCTTTTGTAAAAAAAGTAGAAGTTCAACTTTCTGGTGACCCAAATCCATGAAGTAGCAATTTCTTTGCTACTTCCAGAAAGCTGCAAAAGAAAAAAAAAAAAAAAGGCTGGAAGTTTTTCATAGTGGGCAAGGGGCAGATTCTCCCTCCCTTGAATCCCTGAATCTGCCATCTCTTCTACAACAAGCAGAAATGATTCTAATGGTTAAATGATTAGTAGAACTAAGCTACTCAGTTTCCTGGCTAAGAACAGTCTTTTTCTTTTTCTGAGAATATCTGCATCTTCAGATGGTTTTAAGAGGACCCCATGTATAATCAGGAGAAATGCAGGAGAGCAGGAGTGAAGAAAAGAACAATATCCAGACAAACTGTGCAGCTGGGCATCCTGATGCCCAGAAAACAGATAGAGAGAGGTCTTCTTCACCCTTACAGATGATGTCTGAGACTCTACTGAGGTTTAAGTCCTGTGATTCTGAGGACATACACTTATTACTCCTCAGATAAACAACAACAAACTCCTTCCACTATCATTTGACTCTTTTCCTTGGTCTTAGTAACAGGAGACCTCTAATCAGTTAGGGCCTCAGGGCTTTAGAAAGTGTTGTTGCTTCAAATGTTCTTGTACAGCCACTTTCATTTGTCTACCCCTTTCTTGCTGACTGAACCCATTCTTCCCATGACTGTGAGGGAGATATGAGAGTACACACACACACACACACACACACACACACAGACTGGCTAAGGTTGGACCATCGTTAAGGGTTAGAGCGGACCTAGAACTAAACTAATACCCAATACATTTAAAGGGAGCCCTGGACTGGACCAAATTCATTAATTTTCCAGCTTTATTTTACCTCCATAAGTGCTTAAGTCCTAATCCCAAATGTTAAAAACACTCTGGGTGATTGCAAAGAAGAACAAGAGAACAATAGTAAGACCTCCTTCCATCTGGGAACAAACTCAGCTCTCCTCACTTCAATTATATGGAAAACAATTAAAAAGATGAAAGAAAAGAGGCAGAGAAAAAGATGGCTGGACCTGTTCCCACTATAGTCTCTGTACCAATTATCCGTGAGACCAAATGTATTGAAGAGGAGGAAGGAAGGTAGGTAGAGGTGGGGAGACCACCTTCTCTCTGGATTGTACTCTGGATCTTCATGATTTGACAGTACAGAAAATAATGCCTCCTCCATGTGCCCTGCTTACAATACACTGTGATTCCACTCTCTAGGGAACTAGGCCAATCAGTAAATTGAAGATGACTGGTGACATTAATGTCCCTCTCTTTAGGGCATGATATGGAGGGCAATGAAAGAGCCACATAGGAGAGAAAAAAATATCCTAGATGTAACTGTGACAAAATGTTATACAGAAGAAAATAGGAAAATTGAGGGGATGAGAAGAACAGTGGAAGAAATGTGTCTGAATGTTCAGAATACAATTTAGAAATGGGCAGGACACATACTGTTTCAAATATCACAGCCTCAAAGACAGTTTGAAAGAGTGGAAAAAGCATAGGCGTCAGAGCAAAGCAGGACTGCTGATTCTGAATGTGTCGTAAACATATTCCATTTTCTGCTAATCAAAAAAAAAAAAACTGGACAAAATGTGTAAGTCATCAGTAGAAAACTCTGGAAGGTAGAGAAAAGAAGGATGACTGGCTAGGGACCTTGGGACTTGAGTAAGGACAAAGCACAGCTCCTGGGTAAAGCCTCTGGGCACAGTTCTGATTTCCACTCCACTCCTGCAGTAACTAGATGGTACCTTCCCCCTGCCCAGTCACAGCCAAGGAACTGTAGGGTGGAGTCCTGTAATCTGGGTAACACACAAGTTAAGCAGACCAGAATATCACTTCATAGACTGTAAGCACTAAATTTGATATTTAAACCACAAAAGGGAGCCAGGACATGAATCTAAACGGGATGGCTACCTACTCGTTAAGGACTAAATATCTGTGTCTGCCCAAAGTTCATATGTTGAAACCCTATCCCCCAATGTGATGGTATTAAGAGGTGGGGCCATTGGGAGGTAATTAGGCTTAGATGAGGTCATGAGTTTGGAGCCATCATGAATGGGATTTGTGCCCTTAGAAAAGTTGAAAGAGAGCTTGCTTCCTCTCTTTGCTCTCCACCATGTTGAAGTTGACAGTCTGCAACTTGGAAGAGGACTCTTACCAGAACCCAGCCATGCTGACATCCTGATCTCAGACTTCAAGCCTCCAGAACTCTGAGAAATAAATTCTTATTAATTTTAAGCAACCCAATTTATGGCATTTTGTTATAGAAGCCCAAAATGATTAAGACACTACTAAAATAGAAGATATAGATAGGAATAGGGGTCTTACAATACTCAAAATGTCCATGACACAGTCCAAAATATTCATTATACCAAGAAACAGAAAATTTTTAACTTGAATGAGAAAAGGCAATCAATACCAAGATGACACAGAGGTTGGAATTACCATACAAGGATTTATGGACAGCTATAATTAAAATGCTCCAATGAGTAATTCCTTGAAAGAGCAACAGCAAACTTCTGCAAAGAAAGAGAAAACATGAAGAAGAATCAAATAAAATTTTAGTCCTGAAAAATAATATAACTGAAATAGAGTTAAAAATTTCCAGAGTTTGATGCAGCTATTTAAATAATCTTATGATTCTGTTAACATAACAACCTTTTAGAATTCTAGCTTTATGAATTCCTCTCCCTGAGCTTGGGTTTAAAATGAGGATAATTCATAATGTCTCAGAGATAATTTAGTAAAAGAATGAAATGTTATCAAACAACAATTTTTAAAAGGGTATTAACGTGGCTTCAAACAACAAAAACATTTTCTTTGCTCGTGAATTGAAATTTTGCAAAAGCCTGAGAGGGATAGTCCATCTCTGCTCCATTTGGCTTCAGAGTGGCTAGAAATTTGAGAACAGTAGTCATCTGAAAGATCACTGATTCACACAGCTGGCACAAGGCTGGAATGACTCCAGTGGGTGAGACCTGGGACTCTATGCAGTGTCTTCATGTAATCCCTCCAGCATGGCAGTTTCAGAGCAGATGAACATTTTATGTGTAAACTCATGACTTTCAAGTTGTGTGTCCCAAGAAAGGCAGGTGAAAACTGCCTCACCTTTTCCTTATTTAGCCTCAGAAGTCATACTCCACACATCTGCTGTAGTCTGAGGAACACTCAAATTCAAGAGGAGGGAGTGTACTCCATTTCTGGATGCAGGAATGTCAATAAAACATTATAATAGGAGCACTTGAGATGGGATATAGTAGTGTGACCACCTTGGAACATACAATCTGCCACAGTATGTGCAAGTCCTTTGTCTAATATTGCAAACCATGGATTGGCAAACTACAGCCAGCAGGCCAGTCCAGCCCTCTGCCTGTTTTAATAAATAAAGCTTTATTGGAACACAGTCCAGCTCATTTATTTACATATTTCCTATCACAGTTTTCATATTATGGCAACAGAGTTGAGTAATTATGACAAATACCATTTGGCCACAAAACCTAAAATATTTACTATTTGGCCATTTACAGAAAAAGTTTCTGACCCCTGTCTTTAATTGTGACACGCTTCTAAAATCTGCTACCTGCTTCTAGCACTTCATAACATTTTCTCCATATTCTATTGGATTTGAAATTATTTGTGTAAATGTTCCAACTGGCTCTTGTTTTAAACCTTTGCTATGGATGCTTCTTCTGGTAAAAGGTGTTTTCTTATAACTCTTCTAACGGGTGGCTCCTTGTCAACATGAGATCTCAGATTCTATGTCATCTCCTCAGAAAGGCCTTCTCTGTTCACCCAATCTAAGGTAGTTCCCCAACCTCATTCCCAGTTATTCTATCCCACTGTTGTCTTTCATTTTCTTCATTACACATGTCATTATTAGAAATTGTCTTGTTTACTATCACCCCACTCTTCACAAGAGTACAAGTTTACTAATAGTAAGTAACATCTGTTTTTTGTTTTTGTTTTTGTTTTGTTTTTTAGAGCACCCTTGAGACATTAGCCTCTCACTTAATATCAGTAAAATTGAGAAAACATGTCAGTTTTGTCCCAACAGACTCTTGAATGCTCAGCAGAGTACAAGATGTATAATATGTGCACTACAAGTAGCTTCCAAGCACATGGCCACTTGACAGGGCTCTTGGAGTCTGCATCACAGTGAATTCTAAGGAACATTCCAACAATCTCTGGATATTTTATGAGCTTAACTTGTATCTTCATTTATGTCACCAGCTGTTTGAGGACAGAGGTTGTGTGTTTACTTCTTTATGGTCATCATCATCATTGTCAACATTTCCATATGTGTCCAGTTTGTCTCAGACATAAAATATAGGGTCAGGGTTGAGGCTGAGTGAAGACAAGTGAGTCAGGACAAGTAAGATGGATTTATAGCATGAATGAGTTCAAGTGCCATACCTGGAATTATTTTGAGATTTACCCAAGGCGAGCATAGAGCTAGCAAACAATTTTTAGTAGCAGCCAGGAGATCCAGAAGATAAACTTCTCATTGTTTGTTTTGTTGTAATTCTTGATGAAAATGGTATTGAAATGTTTGCACTAGACCAACCTAAATGTATGGCTGGACTTCACAGCAGATTCAGACTTTATCAGCGTGGAAGATGATGGATTGGTTGGATGAGACACATAAGCCTGGTTTTGAATCTTGGGTTTCATTAATTTACTAGTCAAGTGACTTTGGAAAAGTTGCTGAAACTTTCTAACCCCAGTTTCAACATCTATTAAATGGAGCTAATATTAGTTCCCAGTTCCTGGGACTAGTGTGAGGAGTAGATGAACGTAAGCCAGACCACATTTACCCTTGACTGATTACATTAGCAAATGTGAAGTATCTTAAGAGATGTCCTGGGGGCCTCCCTGGTGGCGCAGTGGTTGAGAGTCCGCCTGCCGATGCAGCGGATACAGGTTCGTGCCCCGGTCTGGGAGGATCCCATATGCCGTGGAGCGGCTGGGCCCGTGAGCCATGGCCGCTGGGCCTGCGCGTCCGGAGCCTGTGCTCCGCAACGGGAGAGGCCACAACAGTGAGAGGCCCGCATACCGCAAAAAAAAAGAAAAAAAAAAAAAAAAAAAAAAAAAGAGATGTCCTGCACAGAGTAGGCAGTATAAATAAGTAAAATGAATAGGAGTTAGTATCCAGTATTCCACCTGATATAAATCATACCCAGAAGGAATACATCTGGCATTTTTATATTCAGATGACAAGAATGCAAAATAGTTATTTGGCAAGAAAGGAGAAAGTAATATGGAAGGGAGCACCTCTTTTAAAAAGATAAAAATGATAATAATCAGAAAAGGACAAAGGTGAGCTTTTTTTTATTATCTGTCTCAAGTGAAAATTAGAAAGAAGACCACCAGTTTCCAGAACCAAATATTTTTCTCAACTCCTGTGTTAGAGAAAAGGAACTCAACTGGCAGGATTGTAATTCAGACTACATAATTAGATGTTGAATGATAATTAATCTTAGACCCTGAATAGGCTCCCCGCCAGTATGTTTCCTTCCTCTGTTCCAGTTCTCCAAAGCCCAGACTCCCTCCCAATCTCAAATCCAAAACCACTAATTTTAGTTTGGCTTAATTAATTTCCCCTCCAAAGTCTCACCTATTGCCTTTGCTCTTTGTTAAGCTTCTGTTGAATTTCCCCACTGATTATATTTGTTTCCTCAGAGCCTAGAGGAAGGATAATAAGTGTAATTTCTCACCCTTTGCAACAATCTTCAAGGACGTGGAAGAGAGACCCTCCCCCTTTTCATTTTTGCTAAAAATATGCATGAAAATGACATTATGCACATGTACATAGTTTGTAAAGGACTGCCAAGAACAAAACCCAAAGGAATGGATATGGTTTTATTTTGAGTTCTATTTTGGGTAAACAAGGTTGAACATGCTTCACTGGTTCCCACCCTCACCAATGACACCTAAATTATTCTTGGTCAAGCTCTTGCTGATCGATCCTCATGTGAGTCATGTAAAGGAGTCAGAAATAACAAGATTTGGACACTGACTGGAAAAGTGTTGAGAATTACCCCAGGTTTTTGCTTTTGTGCCAGGATGAATAATGAAGGCATTCTCTGAGAAGGGCAACATTGGACAAGAAGCTAATTTGAGGGAAAAAAATATTAGTGGGTTTAGTTTTGGAAATTTTGAGTTTGAGTTGCCTTTGGGATTTTAATAATCTTAACCTCAATTTATTTTCTTTACAGAGAAACTCCTTGAAAGAGATAATTATATGCACTGTTTTAGGTTAGGGTTCACTGAAAGAGACCACGGGAGGAGGATTTGTGTGGAAACGACTTACTAGGAAGTGTCCATCAGGCAGATTCCCACAGAGGGTCACTTAGGCTCAGCCCCCCAAAGAGCCATAAAGATGGTATAAGCCACCACAATCACCCAGAGTGTCCAAAATGGGGGATGGGTAATGAAACCCCAGGGCTTTTCTTTTTCATTTTCCCTACTTTGTATGCTCTCCTCTTAGATTTATGCAGGGCTAGCTCCTTACAATTCAGGTCTCTACTCAAATATTTTCTCATTGACCACCAAACCTAAAATAGACATCTACTACTGCAACCACCATCGCCACCACCTCTACTCCCACCCACACAGCCACCACCTCTTCCCCTGGCCACCATGATCATTGCCACCTCCATTGCACCCACTGCCACCAACATCACCCTCAATGCTACCCCCCACCACCATGCTCACCACCATCGCCATCATTGCCACCAACACACACATCATCACCGCTACTACCGCCAGACCCCTGTTGCTGGTCTCCCCAACTTTGCACTACTTGATAATATATTACATATCATCGACTTGTTTAGAGCTGTCTGTCCCTCCCCTCTTAAACATGGCCTCGTTGAGAACAAGGGACTCATTTGCAGCGGTATCACCAGGGTTTCGAACATGCCTACCACATGGTAGTCATGAAAATGGATAGACTGGTTGCCTATTTAAAGAATCCCTAGTGAGGAACTAGAGACAGATGGAATCAGTATGGAGGAACAACCTGGGAGAAATGAGGAGGAAGTTGAAGTAAGAACTCAGGAAAAAAAGTGATGTTACCCAGGGAAAGGGAAACCTCTCATCGTGCTGCTGAATGTAAGGTGTAGGTGGGATTTCAGAACTGACTGGCTCCATTTTCTCTGTGAAATAGGATGTACCTTAAACTTTTTTGTCTACCTCAGCCCCAGATAAGCTCATTAAACATAGTCTAGGGAAAATTTCACAGTCTGTCTTGGTTTCATTTCAGAATCCCATTATATGAGCTTTTCAATTAATCCAGTGTGCTTCATTCATGTTTGACATAAAATGCCTTTATGCTATTTTAGGTGCTTTAAACTAGAAATTTAGAGGGAAAATGAGATCCAGGATGGAGTCCTGGGGTTGCCAGTGTCTTGGGCTAACCAGCTTCAGAAAGCCCTCTCGGAAGGCAGCAGAAGAGAAGCAATTGAGGAAACACCTCTCAAAGCCTCACACCCTGGGCTTCCCTGGTGGCGCAGTGGTTGAGAGTCCGCCTGTCGATGCAGGGGACACAGGTTTGTGCCCCGGTCTGGGAAGATCCCACATGCCGCGGAATGGCTAGGCCAGTGAGCCATGGCCGCTGAGCCTGCGCGTCCGGAGCCTGTGCTCTGCAACGGGAGAGGCCACAAAAGTGAGAGGCCCGCATACTGCAAAACAAAAAACAAAAAAAAAAACCAAAATGCCTCACACCCTGACTTTGGCATCGGCTCAGCCATTTATTGTTATCATATTTGATCCCAAGAAGTAATGTATTTTGGAGGAAGGAATTTTAGACATTGACTGGGATGTCCACCTCCTAGTGGTCACGTTGTCTCAGGCTAATGATTCCTTGTTTCTGAGCTGCAGTTCTTTGGGTCTAAATGCCTGGTGAAGTAAGCTGGCCTCCATGGCACCTTCTGGCTATTGGGTCCTTACAGCTCTACACACTTTCTACAAAAGAGGAAACAGGCTCAGGGACGTGAAGCCACTTACGCAAAGCCACACAGCTCCTGAGCAGCATTTAAGCCTAAAGTCCAGATCTGCCTAGTTCTGAAGCCAGCCTCCTCTCCTGGCCACACTGCCTTCCATCCACCCAGCCACCACCAGGGCTTCAAGCAGAAATGTCCACAAAATGACAGCTGAGGGTCCCAAGTTCCATGCTGGGTCTGTGGTCGAGAGGGAGGATGGTCCCCGTGGACTGGACTTCTGCATTAACTTACTCAAGTCTCCCTCCTCAGCTCTACCGATTCTTCATTCCACCAAGATGTGCCAGGCTCTCCTTTCCAGCCCCTGGTGGCAGTGCTTAGGTAAAAACTGTCAAATGATTCAGTGACCCAGGAGGAGAAAGGCAGGGAAAGGGGCAAGAGGGTAAAGGAAATGATTGAATGAACATAGTGCCAGATTAGACTAAAGGCCTTCGGGACCACACCATGACCACCTTTGGGGAGCAATGTGGCCAGCTGCCATTGGTCTCTGAGAACAATTGACTTCAGTCCAGCTTGCTGTTTCATGGGTGGGTGGGCAGGCAAGGTCATTCCCCTCTCCATGCCTTAGTGTTCTCCTTATAAATGGGAAGAAAAATACCAACCTCACAAAAATTATAATATGAATCAGAGGGGGAAAAAAAGCTTACACAATGCCTAACACCCTATAGGTGTTTGATAAATGGTGGTCATTATTATTTTCCCCTGAACTGAGCAAGATGGGGCTCATTTGAAATGGTAGGAGTGCAATGAGCTATTTGCTGTCATGAGCAGAGAGATATGTTTAGACAGATGGCAGCACATTCCTGGGGCACAACATCTCTTCCTGACACCCCGGCCTGACAGGTTACCATTGCACAACTCAGGCAGGTAATGTGGTAATGCTGATGGTTGCCGTGGTGATGGAGTTCTGTACTTAGTCCACTTTTGGTCATCCAGGATATACAGGATGCAGATCAACAGCTCTTTGTTTGGAATGAAAATGAGGCTGTTAATGATGAGGGAGGCAGAGGATAGTCAACAGCCTCAGGACTGTCACTAACTCTCAGTGTGTCTGAAAGCAACTCACTTGACTTTAGTAGAGCTTGGGTTCTTCCTCTGTAAGAGGGAAATATTAAAAATTTCCTTGAAGCATTGTCAGAAGACTGAATTAGGTTGTGCATGTGATATCACCAAGGACAGTGCCTAACACATAGGTGGCGCCTGCTGAATGCTGGTTCTCTTCTTCCTTTCCTGTTGCTTTTCATGACATAAGAGGGAAAAAGGAGGATGAAAAGGAAGAGACTGGGAAAGAAGGATGAGGGAAAAGGAGGAAAGAAGAAAAGGATGAAGAGCAAGAAGAGAAAGAAGAATAACCATAAACAAGCAAAAACAAAAGCATTCAGTGTGCCCACCCAGTTGTTCCCAACCTGTTGTTCTAGGTCATTTGCATACGTAGTTAACAATCTCCACTGTACTTGTTTACCATCGCTGCAGTAACAAATGATCACAAAGGTGGTAGCTTAAAAGAACACAAACGTAATTATCTTTTTGTTCTAAAGGTCAGAAGTCTAAAAATGTGTCCACAAGGCAGTGTTCCTTCTTGGGCTATAGGGGAGAATCCACTTCCCTGCCTTTCCAGTTTTTAGAGGCCACCATCATTCTTTGGTTTGCAGCCTCCTGCACAATCCCACCCCCAAAACCTCACTCTAAACTTCCTTTCCTTGGCCACATCTCCTTTTCTGACTCTGCCTCCCTCACCTCCCTTTTCACTTATAAAGGTCTTGAGAATACATTGGGTCTACCTGGATAATTAGCAATAATCCCACATTTCAAAATCCTTAACTTAATCTAATCTGCAAAGTCTTTTTGACCATGTAAGGCAATATGTTCACAGGTTCTGGGGATTAGGATATGGATTATTTTGGGGGGTGAGGGGATTATTTTTCTACCTACCACATCCACGCAGGCTATAAGGTGGGTATTATCACTGTTTCTTTTTACAGGTTAAAACTATTATAATAATAAAAATATGACTCAAAACAATTAAGAACTTCTCCAAAGGTCACACATTTGTAAGTGCAAGAACAAGGATTCAAATCACACTCTATTTGACTCTGCAGCATTTGTTCTTTCTGTAGAATTTACTGAAGAGACTCAGTTTCCTCTAAGTCCAAAAGGGTTGTATTGAATGATCTTTGAGGGTCACCTTCTGTCTGATATTCTATGTTTCTCTGCTCAGGCAAAAAAGTAAAGGCTTATCTCCAGCCTGTCTTGACCACTGTTTCTCTTCTTTGGCTCTCAACTAAAGGGGGAAAGTGAGAATCCTGGGGCTTCCACCTTAGAGAGTGATGGTAAGTGAGCATTTCCTAAGCAAGACTTTAGAAAAATGCAAAACAAGCTCTGCTCCTATATATATGACCTTGGAATAATAAATACAAAATCTGTTTAAGATGCTGAAATATTCTCCCATTGGGCTCTTCTCCTGGCAGCCCAACCATCAAAATCAATGACAATCATGTTGGCGTTTTGCTAATAGAACCAAACAGGAGGTAGTTGGTCTTGAGAAAGCCTATAATGAAGTAATTAGTTACCCCATTAGTAGATGGAAATAATAATCACAGATTGTTAAAACTGAAAACAAACTTTCTGATTATAGATGGAGGACCTGTAGCTCAGAAGTGTCTGACACCTGACACAGATGTTACAGACAGAGCTGGAACAAACACCTAGCTCTCCTGGTTGCTGGGTTAGGATTGTTTCCACAGGACCATCAACCTCTGCAAGTTTGAACATGAATAGGTGGTTTCCCTGAAAGCTGGAACATCAGAAATGAAATGACATAGTGCATATGGAAGACAGCCCTTGCTGCAGTTGAGGGATGGATTGCTAAAAAGTCCAGAGTCTGTGTACAGCTGAGGAGAGTCTTTGGGTCACATGTATCCATTCACATGTCACCTGAAGAATTCACCAACACACTCAGCTCTCAACAAGTGCTTTTTCCCTTCTTTTTTTAATTTTAAGAATAATTGATCATGACTAAACATAATTTGGAACACTTTTAAAGTAAAAGTAAAAATAAATCATCTAACATGAATTACACATGTTAATCACTATTAATACACTATTAATATTATGGAAAATTTCCTTCCAACATTTTTCTTCTCTATGTCTACTCAACAATTATTTGCAGAAACCAACCCCTCCCTTTATATAATAGTAATAAATATCATTGTGGCCCAGTGGGCCTCACCCTACTCCCCCCACTTTTAAGTGAGCGTAATGAGCCCAAGTGATCTTTGCCTGGGCCACTGTGATTTGTTTAAGCATGGCCATGTGAATCAAGCCCACCCACAGAAGTCTTCTCTGGAACTTTTGTTAGAACCGTTGGGAAGGGTGTCCTTACTCTGAAACATGAGGTCTCTGCATCAGGTTGGCCATGGAGTCTCACTTTCATGTGGGGAAAAGTTGTCTGCCTGATAGTAAATCCAAGCTGAAACAAACAGAACTTGGGGAGGGGGTGGACAGAGGAGGGAAGGAAGGAGGGAGGGAGGGAAGGGGGAAGGAGGAAAGAATCCTGAAAACATCATTTCATTTGGATACCTTAGCCTAAATTGGCTTAAAACTAGCTTTGTCCAATAGATTTCCTAGTTTTTATGACCCAATAAATTGTCTTTTGATTAAGTCAGCTTGAGTATCTGTCACTTACAATTGAAAGAAAGAATTGGCATCTTGTTGGTATGTCCAAGGGGCAGATTCTCAAACATGAAACTGGCTAGTTGAGGTGGAGTATAAAGCAGTGAGAGGGTGAGAGTCCCCCAACCCCAAAACAGAGGCTGAAAGTCCTTGTGCTAATGTGGACTTTATGTAGATATTTCATGCTGTACATAGAACTTTGTGCCCTGCTTTTTTTCACTTAACATAATTATAGTGATAATGACAATAGTTTGTAAGTATTGTACATTGAGAATTGTATATTCTGTATTTTCCAGGCATTCCCTCTTTTATCACTCAGCTCTGTTAGGTATGTGCTATTATAATCAGTATTTGCAGGTCTAAAGAAGTTGAAAAACATGATTAAATTCAAACAGCTAAAAAGGATTCTAACCCTATTGTTCTAGTCCAGAATAAGAATTCTTAACTACTGTTTATTTTTTTCTATTTCATAATCTTGTTTCTATGGATTACTTATTCTTTGTAAACATTTTTAGCAACAGCATACTATTCCACTGAGAACACGTAACAGTAATTTTCCTCTTTGGGAAAAAGACACAAATGAAGCCATAACAAGAGATGGCTTTTACACAGCAAAGGAAACCATAAACAAGAGATGGGCCGAGGTTGCTGAGACAAGTTTTGTATCTTGTTGGCAAAAATGTTGATCTTCCCAGGGAAAGCAGGTAAATTGTATCAGTTCCCTCCATCCTCACTTCCAGTGGCCCTGCATGGATAACAAGACATGTTGTAACAGCCGAGGGGGGCCTTTACAGCTGGAGGTAAGGAATGGAGCTAGTCACTCAACAAAGGTGTGTTGACACCTACTCTGTGTGACTGGGACTATAGCAGTGAACTAAACAGCAGAAATTCTTGTCCTCTTAAAACATTCATTCTGCTTGGGGGAGAGTTGGTTAAATCAATCAATCAAGCAAACATATGATGTGAAAGAGGTTGATAAGTGCTAAAGAGTAAAATGAAACAGGGAAAGAGGATAGGGAGGTAGAAAATGTTTCAACTGAACAGAGTCATCAGGGGAAGCCTTCAGTGTGGAGGTGACATTGGAGCAAAGACTTGAAGTTTGTGAGGGACTAAACCATGTGGAAGAGAGCTCCCAGGAATGTGTTAAGGCAAACACAATGGCTCTGAAGCAGGAGAACGCCTCATGCGTTAGAGGAAGACCCAGGAACCCAGTGTGGCAGGAATAGAGCAGGTGAGGAGAAGATATTAGGATATATGGGTTCAGAGAGGGGATGGGGTCAAGAACAGGCATTGTGGGGCACTGTACACCATGCCATGTGAGTACTTTGGTGTTTGCTTTGAATGAAATGAAAGGCCATTTGAACAGAGGAGTGGAATAATCTGACCTCGAGTTTAATAGTATCCCTCTGGTCCATGTGTGAGGAATACACAGTAACAGGCAAACCAGAAGCAAGGAGACCAACTAAGAGAGATGACAGTGAGGATTTCATTCTAGTAGGGGAAATAGACTAAATGGGGAAACATTATAACCAATTATAATACAGTATGCTTTATGCTGAACATGTAACAACTCATACAGTGTTCTTTGGGCAAAGAGACTGCAATGTCTCTAGATCACCACCACAACAGCCCCTTACAAGTCCACGTGCTTTCATGATGGTTCAAGTTCCCTCTGACTAACTGTCTACCATGCAACCAGTTTACAAATCTAATCATGTCTGTGCAACTTGTACCATCTAACGACTTCCAATTGCTCATTGGATAAAGTCAATGCCTCATTCAGCATAAAAGGCCCTATAAGTTTTGTCCCCTGCATGACCCTGCAACCCTTCTTTAGCATCCATAGTCCAGTCAAAATATACTTCATTCAAGTCCTCAAAACACTAAGCTGTCACCAAACTCCAAACCTCACATATGCTGCTACTTTTGCCTGAAACACTGTCTTCCATCACCTCTCTTTGATGAAATCTTACTAAATCTTTAAGCCTAAGATAATGTGATCCTTTCTAGGAGACTTCCCTGAACCTCCAGGGTATTTCAAGTGTTGTTTCCTATGTGCTCCCAAAGCACATCTTTCTTACTCTAAAATAATATTCATCACTGCAATACTCATCACTTCCCCCAAATTCCATATATAATAATTTGTTTCTGCTGCTGGGCTGTAAGATCAGAGAGAAAAAGGTCTTGTTTGCTGTTATAACTCTGAAACCTGTTAGAGGGATCCACAAATTGTAAATCAGAAGAAGTATTTATGGAATGAATGAATGATGGATACTCATCAATTGGTTAAGCCGCCACTATTTGAGATGGTTAGTGGAAATGAGTGGAGATCAGGGGCTCTTGACTAGGACAGTAGCAATTTTATATATATTTTATATTTAGTATTAAACATGGTATTAAACATACTCTAATATCTTTATATATTTTTTATATTTAGTATTAAACATGGTATTAAACATACTCTAATATCTTTATATATTTTTTATATTTAGTATTAAACATAGTATTAAACATACTCTCTAATATCTTTGTCAGATAGTAACTATTGTTGAATATTAATAAACTCCATTTTCATCATGGAGCCAACAAAAAGCTTTAAAATAACACATATACACACATATGCACATGCACACACACATAAAGATATTGCGATGTTTCTTTTCTTCAAAAGGGTCCATCACAATCTGTCTACTTCATTTTAGCATTCTCGTTCCCAACATTCTCCAGCTTTGAGCAAACCACTTAGTTTTCTGATCATTCCATATTCTTTCATCCATCAGTGACTTTGCATCTTCCCACCAGCTTTTCTCTTTCCAAAAGACCTTCCAGCTACTTAATTTTATCACATTTTCTCCTTTTAGCTTCCTGACTTAATTCAACTGAAACTTCCCCATTTCTCTATAGAGCTCCTAGAAATGGAAGTCCATTTTTTTCTCATCTTATACTTCCCAATTTAGCAGAGTGCTCAGGACAGATGAGAATCTTAGAAAAAAACTGAATAAATAAAGTAACTAAAATGAAAGAATGAATGGATAAGTGGTTGCATGGAAAGATGGATGGATGAAACAATGGATGCATCAATTAATTAATTAAATGAATGGATCTGTCCCGTCAAAATCTCTCTGAATTGTGGTAGGGATGAGGGCACATATGTCTGGCCTCACCTTATTGGTTAATAAATTAAATCTCAAAGATTTTATTACATGTGCAATTGATCCAGCAACAAATGTCACAATGGGAGAAAATTCATTTTCCTAAGTTCACTGAAGGAATCTGTGTCTCAGGCTGAAATGTACAGCTTCTGCCTGACAATTTCAACAGAAGATACCACTGAGTAAACATAAACTTCTCCCCCATTAAATCCCATATAACCTCGTACTTCAAATCACAGTGCTCTGGAAACTTTCTCCAGTGAGACTTATCCATGATTAAACATCTAATCCTCATAAATTCCCTCTCTACTCTGTCAGAATTTGGACTTGACACCTAAGATTATTCCAAACTGAAGATACTGTCATTTATTACAGGCTCTGAAAAGGACAATGGGAGAAATGAGTCTCAGAGAGGTATCAGTCAGGGCCTAATCAGGAAAACAGAAGCCACACTAGGTATTTCAATAGAAATAAAAATTAGTATTAGGAATTAGCTAAATAGGTGCTAGAGATGAAAAAGCAAACAGGTAACATAGGGGTTGAGCAGGCAGGAACTGCAGGCAGCAGCTGTCATCATAGGGCTGGGGACACTGCCTGCAGCTGCTAGGGCAGTTGAGATCCATTGCTGGGGCCACATTGAGAAGAATGACAAGAAAGTATATAGAACCAATCCCTTGTCCTGTTCTGCTCTCAAGTCTTGCTCTAGCACCCTTTAATGGTAGATCCTAACAGCTAGCAAAACAGAAATATAGTTTGCAGGTTCCCAACCCTGGCATTAAAAGGACTGTAGAAGAATGGATTTGGTGCTGAGTTGTTGAGAGATGATAGCTTAATTTAACGTAAATCTAGGTATCTTGCTGCCTAACAACTTAGATGCTGGCAGTTGTATAAGGGAGAACAAAATACTCTTCAATAACACTGAGATCCTGCAGAAGAACAGTTAATAAGCAAAATGCAAATGGGAGACCTGGAAAGAAAAATTAATTTCATATTCTTGGAATGACTTTGGCAACCAATAGGGAGAGACACAAGTGTAATATACCAGACCTTAGAAAAATGAAATGTTTACATGATGTAAGTCATGTATCTATATAAAACAGCAATCTACATAAAAGAGAGTAAAGTGAAATCTTGTTCTTTCTGAACCATCTTTTACACACAAGGCCCAAGGAATCCTCATCCCTACCCCCAGCTGGTCCAAAATGTTCAGTCATGCCCTGCTTTCCCTGAGTGACTTCTTCCTGCCCCCAAATCAAGTTCATATTAAACCCCATTAATTCGTCAAACAACTCGTGAGTTAAACACAGATTAGAACAAAACAGAATCGAGTTCTTTCTTTCATTAACCCAAGCTGATCTTCAGTTTAGGGAGGTGCTACTGTGAGCACTTCCATGTTTTTTTTCACTGATAAACATTATAAATCTTCATTTTCTCTGCTTGAATATGAATTATTCGATTTTCTACATAAGGGTGTAAGAGTGGGGGAAATGAACAATTTGAACAAAATGATGTTTGTATTTCTGACAAAGATGGAAGAAAAATTGTAGTCTGCTGGTAAAAAAAACAATGACAGTATGTGATGAAAAGCTCTATGAAACCAGAAGCAACCATAGAATCTGATCAGAATTTTTTTTTTTTTTTTTTACAGGACTGAAGCAAAAAAAACACAATATCTGTTTGGCTCATTTGTCATTGATCCATAGAAAATAGTATGGAATTTACCCAAATTCAATTTGTTGACACAATAGGCAACACTAATTTAATTTTGTCTCCAAAATTAAGTAAGGGTTTGCGACACTGGATTCTTCTCATAAATAGCATTACTATTTTAACTACTCACAAGGGTCCTACTTCCAAGGGTGAACATTCTATCATGGGCTATTGAAATTGTTTAAATGGGAGATGTTTAAAATGTTTTCTGTCTTCTTGGAATCCCAATGACTCTTCTAACACTGGCTCAGATATGAATAACCACAGCTGAATCTATAAATGAGAAGCATTAATTACATCTCCAGATACAGGGAGTATTTCCCATCACACAACAATGTTTTCCTAATCTAAGGAATAATACTAATAAGATAGTTCGTGGTTTCAAAGCAAGTTTTTCCATGCTTGGAAATCATTTGAACATTGTGTGATCTTAATTTTTAAAAGATCTGTTTTGGAAAATAAAATAAAAGATGATGTGGAGATAATTGCTTTGGAATAAAATGTAAATATCATGGATTTTTCCAAGGTCATGATTTTCCCAATTGTTGTTTTTTTTATCTCAGTCCTGTATCTTAGTTCCCATTTGCAGAGCATCTTTCAGTTATAATGCACTCTTATTGTATGATTTCATCATTTGGGTATCACAATAATATATGAGGAAAAAGTTACTATTATTCCTCTTTTGTGGGTGAGGAAACCAAAGCCCATAGATTAAGTAATTTCTTGACCAAGGTCATACAGCTAGTAAGAGGCAGTGTTGAGAATGGAGCCGAGGCTGGCCTGGTGCCAAAACTAATGCCTTTTCTAGAAATCTTTGTTGTCACCAGTCCCTGATCTCCATCTCTTTGTTAACCTCAGGAAACCTCCTGGAGAATTTTCCATGCATAAAAAGGTTTTCTAGTTTCATCCTCTGTAGATTTAGAGGACAGAGGCTAATTCTTATTACTCTCTACATCCACAGAGCCTAGGAGAGGACTGGAAACAGAGCATCCATCCATTAGAAAATCTCTGACTAACGGATTGAGTTCCCTATTTAACCTATACCCATTAAGTCCTATTGTAGGGGGAAGCAGGAAATAGATATAAGGACCTATAGTCCAGTCCCTGGGCCCCAGTAGGGAAGGCAAAAGGGGAAAGGGAAGTGGGAAGGCATAGAGGTTGAGGATGGGGGCAGAGAGTCCCAATGTTCCCCAGAGGAGCCCTCATGACATATGATGTCCATAAAACACACTCAAGTTTTGGTCAACTTCAGAGAGGACTTTATGAGACCAGGATAACAAGAGTAGTCCTGAAATAAAAAGCCATCAGGAACAGAATATCTGGTACAGAATTTTCTGGATATCAGCAGAACTAATAAGAGGCAGAGGAAGCACACGTTCTTAAAACTAACTTGTTCTACTCTCAGACTGTCAAATTTTACATCTTTAAAGATATTTATGTGGAATTTGTTAGTCTTAAAATCAATACTAACTAGCATCCATTGAGTTATTAATCTGGGTCAGACACTCAGCTAAATGTTCTGCCTGTGTTGCCTCATTTAATCTTCACAACACTCCTATGTAATAGTTATCCTTATTCTCCCTTTTATAGGTGAGCAGGATAAAGCTCAGAGAGGTAACTAACTTGCCCAAAGTCACAAAGCAATGATTTTCTAAGCATAAGCTTTCTCTTCTGTATAACAGAGACTATCACAGCTCCCTATTGGGCTTGATGCCAGGATGAAAAGAGAAAATGTTTGTATTGGAACAGAGTCCTGCATACAACAAATAACAGGTCTTCACTTTGTTATTTAAAGCAAAAAAATTGGGTATGGAGTGAATGCAGGTGTCTAAAGTCCCAGTTTTACCAGCCGAATATAAGAATTCAAACACTTGTTCTGGCATCTTCATCTGTATGCATTATCTTATCTCTGTAAATTGCCCCTGCTTCCTTTTCTCTAGGTGCTAATAACAGTAATGAAATATGCCTTGTAGAGCTATCATGAGAATTAAAATTGATTATGCATTTTGGTAGGTAGAATTCCACCATGGCACCCATGATCTCTGTCCCCTGGTGTTATGCTCTGTGTGATCTCCTGAGTGTGAATGGGACTTGTGACTTGCTTCTAACCAATAGAATATGTCAAGATGATAGGCTGTCACTCCCATAATTAAGTTCCATTATATAAGAGTTTATTTTAGCAGAGGAGAGAGATTTCCCTGCTGGCCTTGCAGAAACAAACAGCCATGTTGTGACTTGCCTCTGGAGGGGGCCATAAGTCAGGAGACTGCAGGCAGCCTCTAGAAGCTGAGGACGGCCAGGGTCTTCAGTCATAAAGTTGCAGGGAAATAAACTGAGTGAGCTTGAAAGCAGATTCCTCCCTAGTTGAGCCTCCAGTTGAGAACACAGTCCAGTCAGTACCTTGGTTGCAACCTCATGAGTCCCTGAGCAGAGCACTCAGCTCAAACTCCTGACCCACAGAATCTGCTTTAAGCTAGTAACTTATGTTAATTTTACATTCAGCAAAAGACAACTCATGTTTGCATATGAAGCATTTGACACAGAGCCCTGCATGTGCTAAGCCTTCAAAAAATATTAGCTGTATTTTCTACATATATCAATAAACAAATGTTTATAAAGATTTTTACTTATGTATATTATATCTTTACAAATGACTACTTGAGTGCAGTTATTGGATCCATGCCTTCTATATACTTAATGAGAAGATCTTCTTAGAATTTCCATAGTTAACTTCTCCTGAATAAGGTCTAAAATTACAGAATTCTACTAGAGGCCCTGTTCAGCGGTATTGTAACAAGGTCTCAGAGAGGATGTGGGTGTGTAAGGTTCAACTATATCTAAAATATTAAGGGCCTTCAACAAAGAGGGATTCTGTGGAGTAGGTGGGTGGGAACAAACTGTACATAATAAGCCATATTATTTCTTTTTAGGTTTTCATCATATTATTAAATTAAATGTCAATTTTGGGCAGATTGAGTAACAATAGCAAACATTCAGTTTAACCGACATGATACAATATGCACATGCTTTTAAGAGCCTCTCTAACAGCTAGGTGGAATTCAGCCTGAGACAAATTCATAAACACATATTATATAACCTGCTTAGTGGATTATTAAAGAATGAGGCTGGATTTATCTGGCAATTATTCAATGAGTGAAAATAGAATGCCTTCAGAATGAAGGCTTCTCTAAGGCTGTTGATGTTTGGGGCTTCTCCCTAAGACTCCAGGCATCCTTAGAGAAGCTGTTGGCATAACAGTGGACACATTGACAGAAGCACCAAATGACAAGCCAAAAGGAAGTCTCTGCTTTGCCCTGCCCAGAGTTCTCCTTGGCTACAACACTGAATGAGGACTCCATTTACACTGACTTTCCGTACCCATTTTTGCATGTTTTCATTATACTAATGCTCAAAGAAGATAACTTTTTAAAATTAACTCATCCATTCTTTCAATAAATAACTTATTGAGTACCTATGATAAGTCAGGAAAAATAAGCACAGAGAAGTCTAAAGAAGTTTAGTTGATTCAACTAATCATACGCACTTGTAAAGCAGAAGAGTTAGGACTCAAACCCATGGTTCAGCTCTGTTAAGCTGCTCTTGACATGTCTTCTGACCATAGAAGTATTTACTTGTTTCTGTCATAACCATGTAGTTGCAACTTCAAGGGGAGCAAGATGTGGTAAGAAAGAATTAGCTCCAAAAGACAAACGATGACTTGTTATCCTGAAGGGTTTTGCCTAGGACTGTAACCATCATCTGGGATGTATAGAGGTATGCTCCAACCCCAATACTCAACACTGATGGCCCCAGAGAGTATAACAGAGAAGCACCTCACCATTTACTGTCCAATGGTTTTCAGGTTGACCAATCCCTCATGTTGGGATTTTTGCTTATAATTGTATCACTCTATTATGGACCCTTGCTTTGAAGTGTGCTCTCTGAATATATTTTCTTAGAAGGTTATTGGGACCCAACAGCAACACAAAAATCCCACACCACTTATTTCAAGGTCTTTACAATATTCTATTCTTTGCACTAGTTGTACTGACCTTTCATTCTTTTATTCAACGAATGTGGATAGAACACCTCCTATTAGGGGGCACAGTCAGAAAGGAATTGATTTCCACTTGTCAAGAATAACTCTCAATCACTTCCCCTTGTGTTGTATGCATCTCCCATCTCTTGCCCTCAGTCTTTGCTATAAGTTGTTTCTTATTTCTGTTGCAGTGCCCTAGCAAAAGCATTCTGTTATTGTCAGATGTTGTACACAGATTAACATGCCTGGCTACACTGACCAACTAAACAGGCATGGAGAAGAATAACCAAAAAAGTAGGGACTCTTGAATCCATGGCATGTAAAGGTGGCTGTGTAGTTGACTAACTAATAAGATTGGCTCTGCCGCCAGAGCACATGGATTTGAAATCAGGCTCTGCCACTCAATAGCGTGCATGATCCCAGGCAAGCTACTCCACCTTACCTTGTCTCTAAAAGGAGAATGATAATAATAGTAATAATCATCTCATAGGGCTATTGGAAGAATAACAAGCGCTAACATAAATGAAGAGCTTAGCATGGTAAATGACATTCGGTAAGCACTCAATAAGTGTTAGCTATTGTTATAATAAAGAATATTAAGTATTTCTATCCAAACTCTCCATCTCTTTGTATAGCATGTGAATTAACTTCCCCTAGGACATTTGAAAGAACTAGCTTATGAAACCTTCTATACTTGATGGTTTTTGTAGGAGTAATTCCAAAGTCATTATTATAAACATGGATTACTATTTTATTATCAGGGTAATAAGAAACAAATGTTAAACTAAGATTTAAAACCTGCATAGGTTTTCTTATTCTGACTCCTTCTCCTCCTCATCTTCACAGTTAAAATTTGTTGATTCTTTTTTAAGTTCCAGGCCCTATGCTAAGTTCCCTTTCCACTCTGAGTCCTGGCTCTTGAGCCCCATTATGTGGCTTTGTATTCTGATTCTTCTACATCTTGTCTATGAGAACATGGAGATGTACTTAACTCTCTGTGCCTCAGTA
Organism: Mesoplodon mirus; assembly: GCF_964341445.2. Classification (NCBI taxonomy): domain Eukaryota; kingdom Metazoa; phylum Chordata; class Mammalia; order Artiodactyla; family Ziphiidae; genus Mesoplodon; species Mesoplodon mirus. The sequence continues at coordinate 165,721,206 of NC_138977.1, forward strand.
TTCTCATCTGTCAAATGGGGAAAGAAGTTGGGCCTAGTGTTATCAGTCCAACATAATACTTTGTACATATAAGCTCCCATTAAGTCCTAGCTACTTTTATTACCCTGAGAGCATAAGACAATTTTAGACATCATAGCTGTTCAGTTAAGATATGTTGAATTTACATTCTATGAGCAACAGGAGTAAGGACTCAGAGCTAGGAAATCACAGGGTGGATTGTGAGAAATAGAAAGTTCCATGTAGGTGGAGCATGTGTTAGTCCAGCCCCAAAGGCCAAAACTCTCTCCCAGATGTCAGAGCCCTCCTACTCCCAGGCGTAACCCAAAAGCCAGGCCTCTCCAGTTCACTTGGCAACTAAGGCCAATAAGCCGTCTTAATTTGGAAAATTCCATTCACGTTCCTGGTCTCTGGCTCTCCACATGTCCCCAGGGGGTTTTATGCCAGCCTTGAATCCCAAATGTTGAAGAAGAAGAAAGGAGGGAATGGAAAAAAAAAAAAAAAAAAAAAAAAGGTAGAGGAAAGGTCAGAAATTTAAACTGAATTGTTTGGTAATGGAAAGTCCCTTTCAAGTCTCTTTAATTCTTTATTTGGATTCCATTGAGTGTGTGCCAAGAGGGAAAAACGAAAGGTTAAATCCTTCTATCAGATCTGGCAAAGGAGCTCAGTCAAGCAGCTTAAGAGACGGATTAGCTTGCCTGCAATGCAGAAGTGTTAGTATACAGGATGCCAGCGGGCCACACAGACCCCCTCCTCAGAGGCCTTGGCATCCCCTGGCCCTCAGAGGGGGCCTGCAAGAAGAAATTGGCCCACAAGGTGACAGACCCCAAAGGAAGTGCAAAATGGTCCCTCTGCACAGAGGTGAATGGGGCCTTAGGTACATTCACCCTTTTGAGAATGTGATAAAGCTTCATATCCTCCCAGAAAAATACTCAGGTATACAAGATTTTGCCAAAAGCCTCAGGGGATTCAAGGACCTCATGGAACCCACTCACAAACTCCCACCTTAAAACTTTGAGGACTTTTTTTTTTTGCTAAAAATCTTATTATTTTTCACATGCTTCTTCTTGGCAGGCTTCTCTGGAGTCAAAAACCTCTTTTTAATTAAGATCAGATCTTCAATTCAAAATCTGTTTGTCGGTGGCCCAATGTGTCTGTGTTTAATTCAACATAAGAGGTGAGTTTAGTGAAAGAAAAAACAACATCAGAAACCCCAGTCTTTGGAAGAAATACAGGGCACTTCGTTCCAGCAATCCCAAACTGGGTGATACTGGGAAAGTCACTTAGCCTTTCAGAGTTTCACTGTCTTCATGAATAAAATAGGGATTTACTAGTTACCTGCCAACCTCTTCAGGTTTTTGTCAGGTCACACACTTCTTGTATAGCAAAGTGATAAAAAGGAACATGTAAATATGAAAGGTTAGTGAGCAGCTATGACATGGCAGACACTGGAGATGCTGAGATGAGAGGGATACAGGTCCTTCCTTCCCTGAAGGGGCTTCATGGAGTGAGGAGATGGACCAAGGCTTCAGTGACCACAGCCCATTGTAATAATGTGCTGTGATAAAGCCCGTATGAGGGCTCACAGGGGAAGAACCCATCTCTTCTAAGAGGAACAGAAGGAGAAAAACATCTGAGCTGAATCTCCAAAGGCAGTAAGAATAACCAGCTGAAGAAAGAGGGATAGGTTATCTCTGTCCAGGGAATCATCAGGCTTAAAATCAAAGAGGAAAAGCATGATGATAATTACTAAGTATCTCATGTCATGCAGGCATGAGTACTGACAGTGATGCTGGGGGTCCTGAGTTAAAAATGAAATTCTCAGAGGACAGTTCATGTCCAGGGGAATAGGGTTGAAGGGGGCAAAGATTTTTCAGCAAGTTCTTTCTTCCGTCTCTTCACTGCCCTACAGAAAGGCAGAAGTTGGCTACTGAGAAGAACATTGATCTTCTCTGCCTCCATGGCTCCCCAGACCATGGCTCCCCAGACCAATGATCCCAGCTTCCATGGCTCTCTTGAGGGGAGATGCCACACTTCCCCTCATGTTTCAGATTCTTTTGCCTTCTTTTGGGGCCTTTCCCCAAATTTCAGATTAGTGGAAACACTTACTTCTTTGGGATCTTTGGGAACCTATCCCTAAATGGGGGACCCAAGGTGGACATCAAGAGAGATGGTCTAGCTGACCAGGCAAAGGGAACTGGAGTGGTTTTCTGCTTGATTTTTCCTCTGAAGTGTGTTTGTGAGTGTATGTGTATAAAAACATGAGGGATTTGGAAAAGCCAAGGCAGCCCCCTACCAAGTACTTTTCCCATGAAGTTTTAAGCTTGTGTGTGCAATGGAGGCTTCATAACTTAAAGAAGGGTTAGTCTCAAGGCCCTTGTCCCCAAAAAAACAACACTCTCTGATCTACTCACCTAAGTCGTTGGACTAATCTCGTGATTGTATTTTGCATTTGGGGGTCTCTAAAGATAAGAAAATGCCTTTTCCTGTTAATCTGTAGACCTTTGAATTTGATGAGCTCCTGCATTCTTCTCACTCACAGCCTATATCTTATTGAAATTATAGCCAACTGAAGGTTGGATCTCCATCATGGCTTTACCTATTTGCTTACATCAAAGGCCATTCACTGACACTGACCCTGTAAATGATATACTTTCTCCACAACTGCCGTATTTGATGAGTAGTAAATCCAATTCTCATTTATTAGCACTTCCTCATCAAAGCAGGTTCTTACATGGTCATGTTCATCTATGCACATGTGTGTATAACACACACATATACATACATACACATATTCTATTATTGATTCTTCTATTCTTTTGTGAATTCTTATATTCTTAAAGTATGGATTTTTCATGAATTCTTTTCTCCTTTATCTCTGCCTCTACTCTTTCCTTTCTTCTTAGCACTTACCACTGACATTGACATATAATAAATACCCAATAAATATTTTTTGGCTAATTGATATACTGGACAAATTATAATAGGGAGGAAGATTTTTTTAAATCCCTTAAAAAAACTCACAGCTGAACATTTAAAAACCTAAGAGTAGTTTTCTTTTTTAACTCCAGTTTTCACTAGCATTCCCACTCAACAGCCTCACACCATTTATAATCTGGAAAACTCTGTAACATAAAGCTGATTCTGTTAAATGGTTAATGGGACAGAAATTACAGTCTCTGTGAAAACTTTAACTTAGAATCCCCAGATCCGAGGATAATTAAAATCACAGCTTGAGTGCTGCAGGAATAACTATTTGAATTTAATTTACTATTGTGCACAACGTAAGGGCTGATAACTTTCCCCCCAGCATTTTGGATGTTGATATAATTTCCTTTTTGTGAGTTAAATTTACTTTGCAATTCAAGTATAAATTAACTTTATGTGTTTTTTTCCCTTAATAAAAGTAACATTCAACAAAATTGTAATTGTTCTCTTGTTTTGCTTCTATCAAACACTTTGGACTTGAGTTTTACTTTAGAAACACGTGTCTGTCATCATCAGTAAACCCAGAGTATTCCTAGATCAAGAGCCTTAATTATCAAGTGAATCCACTACAACACTGGTTTTCCTCTTGGATTCCTCCTTCTTTTTAACCTGAGAATGCAATGCAGTATAATCGAAAGAATATGCGGTCTTGAGAACATTTGATTTGGAACCCAGCTCTCTGTGGGACATTGAATGCTTACCATGTGTCAAGCACTGTTCTAAGTACTTTTCAAACATTATCTCACTTAATAATTATAAAAACTTCTCACCTTCCCATTTTACAAATATGGAAAATGAGGCTTAAAAAGATCAAATAACATGCTCAGGATCACACAGCTAGAGAGTAAAATCTTGATCCTGATTCATTCAACATAGTTCCAGGTTCTGCTGCTCTTAATCCCTACACATTGGATGTTGTAAACTAAAAGAGGTCCCTTTGATGCAGGGACCATACAACTGACTCAAGCCCATTGTTATCAGTGGATCATTATAGTCCAGACCCCTAAACTTGTCCTCTTTCAGACCTGAGCAAAAATCACCTAAAATCAGAGTGTCAGCACCTTTTTAGTGGCCCAAACTCACAATCCTGTGAAATAAACACTGAACCAGCCTAGGAGCAGTCTGCTTGCTAGGCTCTCTCTTGGAAACTTGTCAGGCTAAGCGTCCCAGTACAGCTCTGTAGGCACAAGTCCTGGAGCTCCTCATGGTATCGGGTTGACCACACAAATGAGCTTCAAAGAGTCAGGGAGGGGTTTCCCTGGTGGCGCAGTGGTTGAGAGTCTGCCTGCCGATGCAGGGGACACAGGTTCGTGTCCCAGTCTGGGAAGATCCCACATGCCGTGGAGTGGCTGGGCCTGTGAGCCATGGCCGCTGAGCCTGCGCGTCCATAGCCTGTGCTCCGCAACGGGAGAGGCCACACAGTGAGAGGCCCGCGTACCGCAAAAAAAAAAAAAAAAAAAAAAAAAAAAAAAAGAGTCAGGGAGTTCCCTAAGGGACATCACAACCAGACCTAGAGACAAGAGCTCCAAAAGTTTAGCTATCCCTGATTCTCAGGACAAAGCCAGAGCCCCTCTTGCCTGTGTCTAAGGAAAATACTGTTATCAGTCCAATGTCTAGCCATATGGAGGAGGTTGATCTGAGAGTAGGGAAGAGTAATGGAAAGATCTTGGCAGCATTCACATTTCCAGAAGCCAGATCATTTCCCTGTCCTTCTACATTACATGAAACACCTTGGTGTCCTTGCACTAAGCTCACCTATTTTTGCTTAAGAAATTTTGAGACAAGTACCTGTCTCTTGAAATGAAAAGAATTCTGAAGATTGCACCAATTAACAATTTCATGCTGGTGATTTTTCCTGGGTTTGGCTTTGTTAAAAAATTCAGAGGGCTGAAGCCAATCAAGCTGAGAGCATAAGATCATGAATTAGGGCACCGAGAACAGGTTCCCATCTGCCACTTTCTAACTGCATGACTGTTAGCAAGTTATTTCACTTTTCTTGTTCAGTTTACTCAGCCTGTTTAAAATTGCAAACACACACACATACACACCCCCACACACCAACACTCCCTATCTTCCTTTCTTGTTTTATTTTTCCCATAGTACTTTTCATTTCCAATATACTAAATAATTTACTTATTCATTTTGTTAATTGCCCTTCCTACTAAAATGCAAGCTCCATACAGATGCAGCTGGATCTCCCTGGTTTAGCATGGAATTCAATACGTAAGAATTCAGTACCTATTTGTGGCAGTTGTTGTTGAATGTATTATGTGAGTTGATTAGACCATATCAGTAGTTACCCTCTTGAGGTCCTATGAACACTGTGAGTTCATGATGACAGTATTAGAAAGGCCTTAGGCTAATTTGAATATTACTAAAAGCATAATGGAGATAATACATTTCAACCTTCATGGTGCTCCTCTAACACGTCTACTATTTCATTAAGCAAAATAATTTAATGCTGCTTAAAATTGCAACTTATAATCACTTTTCACTATCTTCATAAATTATCTATGTCTCCTGCTTAGTAAAAATGACAATGTCATTAGTATGACCCAAAGTGCAGTTTTTTGAGCAAGCAAAACAAGGGAGACAATAGAAGAAAAAATTGTAGAAGAATTATTTAGTTTGTGACTTTTCTCAACTTAATTAAACTTCTCAAGCCATATTCCACTACCTTAAAAATGGTTATGGCGTAAAATATCACATGTATATAGCTTAATGTGTGCTTAACAAATGTTAGATCCTTAATCCCTTTACATGGTGGAGAATGTCCTTTTCTGTCCCTAGGATCAAAGATTCTAATTTGTTGGAGTTTCACAAGTGTAAGGACATGTTTAAGTGCAGTGTAAGTCCAGAATTTCTAAAATGTCTTATTTTCAGCTTAAGAATTCTTGTTAAAAATGTTCAACAGATGTGTAAGATTCAATGAATCTCCACTAAACTAGCATGCCCTCAACTCTGATAACAGCACTGCAAAATAGGTTGAGGAGAAGGGAGCTCAGAAAAGTGAAATACAGTTCAGTGGCAACAGCCTAGAATCAGCTTAACTCTCTAACTCTAAGGAAAAACAACCAATAAGGGGGAGTTCCTTTGTTTGTTTATTTCTGATTACAAAAAACAAAGAGTGGGCACAGGTGGAGGAATTGGATATGGTCTTAGAAGAAGCAGAAATATGGACGTTGGAAAAAAAAGTGACAGAGCAAGTAGGTAAACAAAACTAAATTTTGCCATTTGCTAGCTTATTTGCAGTTAGCATCTGAGGAGGATAGGAAACAAGCAAATTGCCTTTTTTTCTATTGATTGCTAAGTGACACCATGGAGGAGATCCGAAGAACAAAACAATTTTTTTTAATATTTATTTATTTATTTATTTATTTATTTATTTTTGGTGGTGTCAAGTCTTAGTTGCAGCACACAGGATCTTTGCTGCAACATGTGGGATCTTTTGTTATGTGTGTGGGCTGGAAATCTTTTCAATTTCTAAGCATTCCCCATGCTCCCCAGGGACCTTTTTATGGTTTTCTCTATCTAGGATCCCTGAGACTATGCACTGGGTCTTGAATATCAACATCATCATCATCATCTATCATTTTGAAGCAATTACTTTATGTTCAGATATTAATGTTGAATCTTTGTACATATTACCTTGGTTAATTTCAAAAATCCCACAGTTATGTAGGTATTTTGGTCCCACTTCTAGTATGAGGAAACTGAGGTTCAGAAAGGTTAAGAGATTTTATTAATGAAAGATAGGCTGAATTAACAAGCAACTTCCAAACCTGAGATGCTCAAAGCAACAAAGATTTATTTTTCACCCAAAATCCCTGTGATCTGAGGCCAGGGCACTCTCCAAGACTGACTTTCTTCCATGTGTTGAACAGAGACTCCAAGGTCATCACACATCCTTTGACTCTGTCATCTTAAAGTGAGACCTCTTCGATAACTATTGCAGCAGGAGAAGAGAAGAGAAGAAGTGGAAGATCTCCCACTGACAAATCCTTCTTCGCAGAAGTGGCCTGTGTCAATTCCACTCACAGCCATGAGCAAGAACAAGTCTGCACTTAACTGAGGTTAACCAGGAAAGAAGAACTAGACGCTGATCAGCCCTCATGAACTTATCTAAGCTCACACAAGGAGAAGACAAAGTAGCAAAGACCCCATCCTAAGTCTTTTTTTTTTTTTAACATCTCTATTGGAGTAAAATTGCTTTATAATGTTGTGTTAGTTTCTGCTGTATAACAAAGTGAATCAGTTATATGTATACATATATCCCCATATCCCCTCCCTCTGTGCCTCCCTCCTACCCTCCCTATCCCACCCCTCTAGGTGGTGACAAAGCATAGATTTGATCTCCCTGTGCTATGCAGCTGCTTCCCACTGGCTATCTATTTTACATTGGTTGTGTATATATGTCAATGCTACTCCCTCGCTTCGTCCCAGCTTACCCTTCCCCATCCCGTGTCAAGTCCATTCTTTACGTCCGTGTCTTTATTCCTGTCCTGTCCCTAGGTTCATCAGAACCATTTTAATTTTTTTTCAGATTCCATATATATGTATTAGCATACGGTACTTTTTTTTCTCTTTCTGACTTATTCACTCTGTATGAAAGATTCTAGGTCTATCCACCTCAATACAAATAACTCAACTTCATTTCTTTTTATGGCTGAGAAATATTCCATTGTGCATATGTGCCACATCTTCTTTAGCCATTCATCTGTTGATGGATACTTAGGTGCTTCCATGTCCTGGTCATTGTAAATAGTGCTGCAATGAACACTGTGGTACATGTATCTTTTATAATTATGGTTTTGTCAGGGTATATGCCTAGTAATGGGATTGCTGGGTCATATGGTAGTTCTATTTTTAGTTTTTTAAGGAACCTCCATACTGTTCTCCACAGTGGTTGTATCAATCTACATCCCCACCAACAGTGCAAGAGTGTTCCCTTTTCTCCACACCCTTTCCAGCATTTATCGTTTGTAGATTTTTTGATAATGGCCATTCTGACTGGTGTGAGGTGATACCTCATTATAGTTTTAATTTGCATTTCTCTAATGATTAGTGATGTTGAGCATCCTTTCATGTGTTTGTTGGAAATCTCTATATCTTCTTTGGAGAAATGTCTATTTAGGTCTTCTGCCCATTTCTTTATTGCGTTTTTTGTTTTTTGATATTGAGCTGCATGAGCTGCTTGTATATTTTGGAGATTAATCCTTTGTCAGTTGCTTTGTTTGTAAATATTTTCTCCCATTCTGAGGGTTGTCTTTTTGTCTTGATTATGGTCTCCTTTGCTGTGCAAAAGCTTTTGTTTCATTAGGTCTGATTTATTTTTGTTTTTATTTCCATTTCTCTAAGAAGTGGGTCAAAAAGGATCTTGCTGTGATTTATGTCATAGAGTGTTCTGCCTATGTTTTCCTCTAAGAGTTTTATAGTTTCTGGCCTTAACTTTAGGTCTTTAATCCATTTTGAGTTTATTTTGTGCATGGTGTTAGGAAGTATTCTAATTTCATTCTTTTACATGTAGCTGTCCAGTTTTCCCAGCACCACTTATTGAAGAGGCTGTCTTTTCTCTATTGTATATTCTTGCCTCCTTTGTCAAAGATAAGGTCATATGCATGTGGGTTTATCTCTGGGATTTCTATCCTGTTCCATTAATCTATATTTCTGTTTTAGTGATGCCAGTACCATACTGTCTTGATTACTGTAGCTTTGTAATATAGTCTGAAGTCAGGGAGCCTGATTCCTCCATCTCCATTTTTCTTTCTCAAGATTGCTTTAGCTATTTGGGGTCTTTTGTGTCACTGTTTGCAGATGGCATGGTATCATACATGAGAATCTTAAATAACCTACCAGAAAACTACTAGAGCTAATAATGAATTTGGTAAAGTGGCAGGATACAAAATTAATGCACAGAAATCTCTTTTATTCCTATATACTAATGATGAAAAATCTGAAAGAGAAATTAAGGAAACACTCCCATTTACCATTGCAACAAAAACAATAAAATACTTAGGAATAAACCTACCTAAGGAGATGAAAGACCCATATGCAGAAAACTATAAGACACTGTTGAAAGAAATTAAAGATGATACATACAGATGGAGAGATATACCACATTCTTGGATTGGAAGAATCAACATTGTGAAAATGACTCTACTACCCAAAACAAACTACAGATTCAATGCAATCTACAGATTCAATGCAATCCCTATCAAACTACCAATGGCATTTTTCACAGAACTAGAACAATAATTTTACTATTTGTATGGAAACATCCTAAGTCTTTTGATTACAAATTCCTGTTTTGTTGCTTTGTCAACCACTTTAGAGAGCATCTGCGTTTAAATGGGAAACTCTAAATGTATAAAAGAAATAGTCTCAAATATTGATAAGTATTAGGAACTGGGAATGCTTAGAAGAGGTTTAGGGTATGTGAAAAGCTTCCTCCCACATGAAATTATACTCTAGTGTCAGCCAGATATGTAGAAAACCTCAGATACCTCTGGAAGTGTCAAAAGAAGAAGTCTAGTCCTCATCTCCAGTAATGCCGACATGATCATCTAAACACACTACACCAAATAAACAGCTTAAAGATAAGTATTACTATTGCTAATATTATTGTAGCCTGCATTTGTTGAGCAATTTCTCCATATCAAACACTCTTTTTAAATTCATTTTTATTGGAATATAGTTGCTTTACAATGTTGTGTTAGTTTCTACTGTACAGCAAAGTGAATCAGCTACATGTATACATATATCCCCTCTTTTTTGAATTTCCTTCCCATTTAGGTCACCACAGAGCACTGAGTAGAGTTCCCTGTGCTATACAGTGGGTTCTCATTAGTTATCTATTTTATACATAGTATCAATAGTATATATATATGTCAATCCCAATCTCCCAATTCATCCCACACTCCTCCCCCCTTGGTATCCATACATCAAAAACTCTTCTAGGTTCTTTACATGTATTCATTAATTTCATCCTCACAAGAGCTTGATGAATTAAGTAATACTGTTAATCTCATTTTCAAGTGAGAAAAGTGCTTCAAGGAAGAGCCAGATAATCCAAGTTCAATCTGTGGGCTTGCTATGCAAATGCAATTGAAGAAACATTCTCTACCTTTGCCTTTGGACCAGATTTCTCTTCCTAGGTATCTTATGTATAAAAATTCTAGAGCTACCTCCATGTATAGTCATCTCCATGTAGGAATTAAATATTGAAAGTCAACATGCAAAGTGTCAATAAATCAGAGAAAGCAACTGACCATGTCCAGAGAGGCAGGTGCCAAAGTTCAAAGCTTTGGTTAAATACCTGATACACAGGTTATACAAATCAGTTCTTAAGAAAATTCAGTGAATGAAAGAACAAAAAGAGCAAGCATTGGTGGAACCTTGTTGGACCACTGCAGAGGGAGAATTCAGCACTAACAGAGGATTAGAAATTCTATGAAGCAATTACAGCAGCTCCTCCTCCTCCTCATTTATTATTAGCAGCACTGCTTGAGGCTTACTGTCAGCTACTATAGAGCGAGTCTTCCCAGAGAACCCTCCTTCTCTGACCAGTTTTTGTACAGAGGAAAACAATACAGTAAAATTGCTTTACATTTTCCAAATATAGCTGCTTTGGGGTGACAGGCGAGCACTGATCATGTATCTTCTATAGATAGATCATTGGATCAGGAGCTCTAGGAACATTCAGAAGGGATTCAGCATCTCATGTTTCAAGGCCCAACTGTATCAGTGGTGGGAAGGGAACTGGACTCAGAGTCAAAAGACAGTATTTTCAGTTTGCTAACCATGGCCCCACGAGCAAATCAGTCGATCTTTTGGAGACTCATTTTCTCATCTCTTAATGGTAAACATGCTTCTCTTACCCTCTAGAGTAGGGATGAAGGTCAAGAAATAGTGCCTATAGGAATCACAGGATACCCCTAAAACTCCAGATATGTCATTTCACCGCAGGGCCGCTGCAAGTGTACCTCCCTCTTTCCTGAGTGTCCTGCTCTAGCCCCTCACATGGCTAATGCCATGATAACATGTATGATCCTGTACTGTAATGCCCTGTTTACATGTCTGTCTTCCAACCCTACTGTGTACTTTATGAAAGCAAAGATGGTATCTTAGCATGCATAGTTGCAACATACATAGGAGGTATATTAAAAAGTCCTGCTTGAGACTTGTGATTCCAGAAATATGATAAACAAGGCATTCTAACATTGGAAACATTGAAAATTTTAGGTACAATATAGAAGTTATTCTTAAATGCATCAGGTTGACCAGGATGTACGAAGACATAAAGGTCAAAATCTAAGTGCAATAAGAGAACTCCAGAAAGTCAAGCAGAGCACTGAACTAAGCCTCCTTCAGGGGTGTTTGTGAACCCCAGTGTACTTGGGCCCTGGTTAGCAAGGAGACAAATTACAAGGGTCACCCAAAGTAATGAGTCTTGTAGGAGATTCTCCACATGTATAGAGTTGGGCCCACAAAAGCTACAAACAATTTAAGTGTGATCATAAAATGTACTCCTAAAGGGAGTAAAAGAGTATTTCCCTCTCTCAAACCTCTAAATTAGGGGAAGAGGAAAAAAGTTTTTTGAAAATTATTTACTACAATTTGGCCCCAATCAAATGTGTGGTTCCAAATCTCAGTAACTAGGTGGCTTGAAAACCTCTAGCTGAATATTGGTTTAAAGTATTCCCAGATTGGCAGAACCTGTCTGGGGAATCCAGCTTCAAATCAGTTCTCAAATAATTTTTCATATCAGAAGTAAGAAAATAGCTTTCATTCAATGTTTGTTGGGAGTCCTAGTAGAACAGGAAGTCAAAAACAAATGATGGTACAAGTTTATAAATATAAAATAACAAAACTCTGTTTATTCATAGATGGCATGATTATCTACACAGAAAAGCCCAAATCTACAGATTTATCATTTAACTCAATAGATATTATGAGATTCTTGATACAAATGCAAAAAATTGAATAATCAGAAAATATATTTTAAAAGAAAAACAATTTGTAATGGCATAAAATATCAAGTACCTAGATATAAATCTAACAGAGTTGGGAAGGAGTTTTATGAAAAATCTGATAAAACTTTATTGAAAAACATTAAAAAAGAGCAAAATTAAAGAAGTTAAAAATTACATCATGTTCATGGATGGTAAGACTCAATATTAATGTTGTTTCTTTGCAAATTCATCTATAAAGTCAATGTAATTCTAAGAACATTCCAACAGGTTATTTTTAACTTTGACAAGTTGACTCAACCATTCCACGTGAAAGAGCAAATGACCAAGGATAACCAAAACACTCCTGAGGAAGAAAAATAGTGGGATTTGGCTTTCAAAATACCAAGCATTATTATTAGGTGACAGTAATTAAAGCAGGCTGGTGTTGGTGTGCACATAGACTAATAAGTAAATGAGAAGAAAAAAGAGCCCATACACAGGTCCACACATATGGAAATTTGATGTATGACAGGGCCAGCATTACATCTCAGTGGCAAAAGATGTTATTCAATGAATGATCCTGAAGAAATTGGTTATACTCATATGGACAAAATGAAATTCGAGTCCTACTTCCTACCATATACAAAATAAATTCCAGGTAGATTAAATATTTAAATATAAAAAAGTAAAACTGTAAGACTTAGAACTTAATACAGGGGAACACCAGAATATCGTTATGACTTCTGAATAGGGAAGGGTTTCTAAACAATAGAAAGTACAAATCATGAAGAAATGACGAAATACTCAGCAGTATTAAAGAACATCTGTTCATCCAAAGACATAATATAAAAACTGGGCTTCCCTGGTGGCGCAGTGGTTGGGAGTCCGCTTGCCAATGCAGGGGACACGGGTTCGTGCCCTGGTCCGGGAGGATCCCACGTGCCACGTAGCGGCTGGGACTGTGAGCCGTGGCAGCTGGGTCTGCGCGTCCGGAGCCTGTGCTCCACAGTGGGAAGAGGCCGCAGCAGTGAGAGGCCGGTGTACCGCAAAAAAAAAAAAAAAAAAAAAAAAAAAAACCTGAAATGAAAAACAACAAATTGAGAGAAGATATTTGGGAATATGTAATGACAAGATTAGTATCAAGACAGGAAATAGAATTTATGCTAATCAATAAATTAAAGACAAACAATGCAATGGAAAAACAAATGGGCAAGTCTTTAAGAAGCACTTCACAAAAGCAGAAGCTCTAATGACCAATAAACATTTAAAAATATTCTTCAATTCACTAGTAATCAAAAAAATACAAACTAAAACCACAAACAGGTACCATTTTTCATTCATCATATTAGCAAAAATTAAAGGTTGAGAATATCAAGTACTGGCAAGGATGGAAGGTAGAATTATAAATAAACTTTATATACTGCAGGCAAGGTTATAAATTGTTATAGTTTCTGTGTAAAACAAGACAATAGCATTATATAGTAAGGTTGAACATGCTCAAATTCTGTGGACCTAAGAGTTTCACTCCCAAATATCTATTCTACAAAGAATCTTTTCCATACACACCATGAGTTTATATAATATGTGGATAGAAACACTGATAGTAATAGGAAAATAATTTTAAAGGAAGCAACTAAAATGTCCATAAGGAGAAAAAAGGATAAGTGAATTCTGCTATATCCATACACAAGTATACTCTACAGTACTGGCAGGAATAGATCATAGCTACATGAACAAGGTGGATAGATCTCAGAATACAATGTTAAACGAACAAAGCAAGTAACAGAGGATTGACAGCAATGAGATTCCATTTATATAAATGTCAAAATCATGCAAAACTAAAAACTTCTATTGTTAAGATGCAAAAGTAAATGGTGTAACTATAAAGAAAAGCGAGGGAAGGTTCAACACAAAATTCAGAGTTTTTGTTGCCTCTGAAAGAAGGATGGCATGTGGGTGCATATGGTGAGTTTCAAAAGTATTGGGTGATGGTATGTAGATTAATTTTATTGTTATTTTATATAATGCATGCATACTTTAATTTAATATTTTAATATTAATTTAATATTAATATTTTAATTTAATATTTTATTCACTACTTAATATAAAAAATTTAAGATGTTGAATGTGTATAGGACTTAATTATATACTATCTTCTTTCATTGGAAATCACTAACCAGAGTCACCTTTTACTAAATATTTTAGCTAATGATATTAATAACTAGTACTGACTAAACCTTTACTACATGCAAGGCACTGAGTGAGTACTTTATATATATTATCTCAATCTTCTCAAAGCTTTTCATCTTTAGACCATCATATAGATGAGAAGACTAAGCACAAAGAGGTTAAATATATTCCTAAGGCCTCATTGGTATTGAAATGGCCCCTGTTGGCTGCCTTGAACTCACCAAGCCTTATCTTTCAGTATTCCATGCAATATCTAGATATCTAGATGCTCGATACGTATTCAGCAGTCAGTGGACTAGCAGTATGATTCCTACGGCCAAGAATCTTGAAGAATCTAACTCAGTGATCTTCTGAGATGAGGCTTAGGAGTATGACCCCTGCAAGTAGAAGGCTGATAACTAGTGAATATCAACAGGATTGATGTTACCCATCCTGGACACTATAAAAAAGTCAATACTTAGGGTGAATACAAAACAGTACAGAAATGCATGTGTTTGTTTTCTAATAGGATTATTAAAATAAAATTAAAACAAAACAAAAACAAATGAACAAGCAAAAACCACCAAGCTTGCTGTTGGGGGGAAAAAGCAGAGTGAATCCACAAGTATGGAGTAATACTTCTAGGTGATAGTCACTTTCTTTATGCTCTGTCATTTTATTTTTACACCCATTATGCCATGGGCATATTTTATTTTATTGCTTTTATAGATGAGAAAACTAAGGCACAGGCATAATTTCTGCCTCACCTTAGGGCACCCATCTAGCAAGGAAGAGATCTGCATTTGAATTCAGGTCTCTCTCCAAAGCCATCTTTCCTCTGCAAGAGCATAACAAGAAGGAAACACTATGGTACCTCTGCTACTTGTCAGTGTGTCCAATGTATACAAAGTGGAGGTTACTATAACATCTCATGTCTTATAGAGCTAAATTACATTTCAGGTTTGAATACAGAATTTACATGAACCTTGATCGTTATAGTACTCATCTGGGAAACTGTAATAATTAATAGTAATAATCATTATAATAACAAAACCAACCTTACAAGATCACCATAGTGATTACAAAAGCTAATACATATAAAATTCTCCATATCTAATTAGCTTTTACTCAGGTTTGTGCTCTTAGTCATCCCACACTTCT
Source organism: Mesoplodon mirus (assembly GCF_964341445.2). NCBI lineage: Eukaryota > Metazoa > Chordata > Mammalia > Artiodactyla > Ziphiidae > Mesoplodon > Mesoplodon mirus. The sequence continues at coordinate 165,736,472 of NC_138977.1, forward strand.
CTAGGTAGGAAAATAGTAAGCTGGGCTTAGATTTTCCACTGAGTAGAAGATAGGTCTTGTTTAATTGATTCCTCTCATCTAGGGCTCTTTTTCCCCATCCACACAAGGGCACTAGACCAGATGACTTTAGGAAGGGCCAACCCCCAAAAGCCACAATAGAGATCTCAAACAGGAGATGGCAAATATCCTCTATCATGTGAGGGCAGCGAAGGGGAAGAAATGAACCCTGATCTATTCTCTGATACAACAAGAAACCTAACCCTCACCACCCACCTCGCTGGGATCTGGGAAGGATTAAGAGAGAAAATGCTCAGCACTCTGCCGAGAGCTATTACTGCCTTACAGAGGGAAAAATCCCATTGTTGCCAGCAAACAAGACTGACAATTTGATGAGGTGTGAATATTTTTAGTGTAACAGTATGTAAACACTGCTTTTTTTCATCCAAGTCATCACTCTGTACACACACCCTTATGCATTTTTATGAGGCCATTTCTCCATGGCTGTAAATATTCTATGCTTGCCCTTTTCCAAGAGCTCGAAGAATGTGCTGACCAGGGGCCCCAGCTGAACCTCTGAGCTAATTCCTAAGGCTCACCACATTCTCTGGGAGAAATGTTAATAGGCATATTCACATTTCATGCCAATGTGCTTGCCTTTCCTCTGGCCAGTACGAATTGTATCGTGCAAGGCCAGGGGCAAAAGGAGGCCTCTGTGGGAGAAGGTTCAGCCATCTCATAGTGATAACTATGAAGCAGCATCATGAGTATCAAGACATAAAAGTGGGTAAAAGGCAGGAAGCCTGATTCCAAATTGTGTTCCTGCTACACTTGCTTAAAAAGTCAGAAGCCTAAATCCTCAAACCAATACCTTTTCGATAAACAATTCCACCATTCATTCCTTTGACAGGCATTTACTGGGCACTAAGTGCCAGATCCTGTGTCACTTACTGGAATATAAAAGTGAATACAACTTAGCTCCAGCCTTTACAGTGACCATATTTTAGTGAAAGACTTGACACGATGACAATTCAGGGGTAAGTGTTCAGTGCATAGGCTCTCTTCCATCCCATCCCTCTGTCCATCCAACTCCTAAAGTGTCATCTTCCTCTACAACATCTGGGGAAGAGGTGGTTTGTCTCATGCCTTCCTGGAGGTGTACCAAGGAAGTTTGGCAACTGTTTCTGCACTTGATATCTGTGCCACAACTCTCACATTGTTTGGTCACATCTAAGACTCTAGGCCCCTGGTAGTCTGGGATCTCTTATTGCACTGTTGATGGGCTTGGACAGTGGGGGTGAATGAGGAGCAGGTGAGGCTCTGCCCCAACACTGCATTCCCCACAGTACCACTACACAAAGCTATATGCATGTGTCTAATGTCACTGAAGAGAGACAACCATGCAAAGTAAAAATACAAATCCATGCACTAAAACACCCAATCCTGCCATGTCCACCTCCAAAACATCCCCAAATCAACCACTTCTCCTCACTGCCAGTGAGTTCACCTTAATCCCAGCAACTCACAGTTATTTGTAATTTGATGAATGAAATGGGCTCATAACTTATTTCTCAGATTCTACTATTTATCCTCCTACCCCCAAAATCTATTCTCCCTCAACAAACAGAACAAGTTTAAAAAATATAAATCAGATCTCACCTGTATTGCATGAACACTCTAATATTTCCATAGCAGCTAAAATACAAAATCTTCACCATAGTCTTCAAGATCTGTTCTTGCTGACCTCCTCCAATCTGTCTCTGAGTTTTCCCCCCTTACTATCTAGATCCAAATCAAGCCATTTCTGTGCCTAGAAGGTGTTCAGTTTGTTTTCACATTTGGATCTGTGAATTGGTGGTTTTATTCTATCTGGAATCTACTACCTCCAAGTCTTCACATGGCTGATGCCTTTATATCATGTCTCAGCTCAAGTGTCACCTCTTCACTGACTGTCCAATGTATCCTGCATCCCTTGAGATGCTCTCTAACAAAATACCCACTTTTATACCTTGCATAGCTATTATCATGATATTAAGACATCCTGCACATTTCTTTGCTTTTGCATTTATTGTATGTCTTGCCCCACGAGGTTTCTAAGTACCATTAGGAAAAGCATCTTTCTGTAGACTCTGTATCTCTAGCACCTAGTACCTGCCAAACAACAGTGGCTCAGTACGTGAATGGATACCCTCATAATACAAAGGAGACTTAAAGAAAAGTTGAACTGTTTACATTTCTCAGACTGTTCACCAATCTATAGTTCAGAATACCACCTCTTGAAGCCTTCAGTGCTGATTCCTAACTCTTTCACACAAAGGTTTGTCTGGACATAGAACCTATGCCCTACCCGTGCATCAAATGAAAGATATGAGATCAAGAAAATAAGCAAACACATATTTTCCAAGGATAAGCCTCAATTCTCAAACACAGCACTGTCTAAATCCACCTTACGTAAGGGGGATAAATACCCTAACAGCAATGATATCTACATAGTTGTTATTGCCCATTGGTTATAACATCTTCCAATATTGTGGAGAGCAATGGCCACTTGTCTTCAGACTATGTCCTGGGTCCTTAGTGTTTTATGGGAAACAAGGCTCCATACAGAATCATCTGCTCCATTGACTACCCTTTAACTGCCAATAGGCCAGTAAACTATTTGAAACTCTTTTAATGTTTTTGTTGCACTCTTTGATCCAGGGTACTTCTTTGGTAGACTGTCTTCCTATTCTCTTGGGACATATAAAAGCTGTATGAGAATCCATCTGTCCAAACCGGGGAGGAGGGTTGTTTTCCCCAGGAGGAGTTAGTTGTTCTTCAAGGCACAGGTGACAGTAGTAAACACTGAGTTCTTTGACTTATTGGAGGAGAGACCACTGACACAGCCTAGGGGTGACAGTTGGGCATGGCAGAAATGAGAGTAAGGGGTTTGAGAAGGTTTTGCAGGCAGGTGATACTGGAGCCAACCCTAAACAGTGAGTGAGTGGAACTTCTAGGCAAGAAAAGAAGAAGAGAATTTCAGACAGAATCAGCATGGGTAAAATCCTGAAGACAGGTGAGAGCATGAAATATCCTGAGACCCAGGGAATTTCGCAGCCAAAGCAGAAGGGAGGAGTAGCAACAGATGTGTCTAAAGAAGTAGGAAAGTTCCTGTCATAAATAACCTAGTGACTCATGATAATATGTCTGATTACCTCTGAAAGCAAAAGCAAAAGAATGAAAGGTTTTAAGCAGAGGAGGATGGAGTTTGGATCTCAGGATTTCGTTTCTACACTAGCGCTTGCAAAGACGATAGCCCTCCACTGTTGGTGGGTATTATGCCAGGCCTTGTTCTCTTCACTGGCTTCCTACACCTGAGCACTGAGTCATCACCAGGTACTAGGATTTCTAAGAACGTCAACCACAAACCATTACCTGAGAAACAGGTTTGTGTTCTTCACTATGGGAGAGACCTAACTGAAGTTCCCAGTAATTAAAATAAGCAAATGTTACTTACATAATGGATTGTTAATTAAACTGCTTGTGTTTCTGAATGTCTTGTTTAAATAGATTGTGATATTTAGAGGGGATTTTTGGTGTCAGAGGTGTCTCTTCTGCCTTATGTGTGACTGTTGATCCTTATCCAAAACAAATTGAAGTCTGCTGGATAATACTTATGTGATAGGTCTGACATTTTCATTCCTAAGGTTATTAATCAGTTGCTGTATACCAATTCAGGTTCATGTGGGAAAAAAAATAGCTCTTACATATTATCCACACCTACTCTTCAAGGCTTCTAAATATCACTTGTGTGCTGAACCATTGTCCTTCTGGATAATGTTCCCATTAAGCCAAGTGAGGAAAAGATGAATGTTTAGCTGTGTTAATCTCTCTCTACTCACTACACAAGTAAAATACATCTCTGTTGTACAAATGGGAAAAATAGTGATAAAGAGTAATTAGAATGTCAATTGCTAAACTTTAGAGGCCCTGTCAGGTATGAACATTGAAGGAGAGATCAAAGGCTTCCATTTGCACCTAGCTCTACTTCCATGTGGTATTCTTACCTTGGATAAGCTTCTTAGCATTTCTGAACTCTTCCTCATCTGTGAAATGGGCTGCATGAATGGGGTTACTAGGAAGTTTCTCATCAAGATGGAAAGCAAGTATCCTGTTTAGGAGGTAGTGCTATTACTCTTAACATCACCACCACTACATTATTGGGTTAAAAACAAAGAATGATTATTGGAAGCCATTTTTTATAGTATTTTTATTGTCATATGCAGTAATTTGGGGTTTGTTTGTTTCATTTTGCTTTCAGTAGGAAAGAACACTGGATTGGGAGCCAGACAGAATGGGGCCCACATTTACCAGCTGTGTGTCCTTAGCAAAGTTTATCTCTCCGTAGTCTCTATTTTTTAATGAGCATAATGATATCCTCTACTACAAACAGCTGTTATGGTGATGAAGGAAGCCCCTGCACAAGGCTTAGCTAATGTTTTGATAATGCTTATTCTCTGTACCCTATAGAAAAATTGCTGATATTTTCCACTGAAACAAAGAACTTACCTTCAGGAAAGGCCAACCGGATTGGGAAAAATAAACAGTGCCTTCACATCTTTGGAAAGCCTTCCCCAACCTTCCATTTTTCCTCCAAATGTCCTTTGAAGTGTTGCCTCAGGACACTGAGCTTCCCTTAGAGTAGGACTATTCATGTCATGTTTTTTTTATTAATATATAACTGACTTACAATATTATATTAGTTTTTAGGTGTATAACATAGTGATTTGATATTTTTGTTCATTACAAAGTGTTCACCAGTGTAAATCTAGTTCCATACAAATTATTGTAATATGATTGACTATATTCCTTATGTTGTATATTATATCCCCATGACTTAATTATTTTATAACTGAAGGTTTGTACCTCTTAATCCCTTTCACCTATTTTGCCCATCCCCTCACTCCCCTCCCCTCTGGAAACTACTAATTTGTTCTTTGTATAAGTCTGTTTCTGTTTTATGTTTGTTCATTTGTTTTGATTTTTGGATTCCACATATAAGTTAAATTATAATGTATATATGTGTATGTAGATATATATTGCATATATTCCCTTTCCATCTATTAGTGGACACTCAGATTTCCTCCACATCTTGGCTATGCTGCAGTGAACATTGGGACGCATGTATCTTTTCAAATTAGTGATTTAGTTTTCTTTGGATAAAAACCCAGAAGTGGAATTGCTGGATCATATGATAGTTCTATTTTTAAGTTTTTGAGGAACCTCCATACTGTTTTCCATAGTGGCTGCCCCCATTTACATTCCCACCAATAGTGCACAAGGGTTCCCTTTTCTCCACATTCTTATTAACACTTGTTATTTCTAGTCTCTTTGATGACAGCCATTCTGACATGTGTGGGGTGATATCTCATGCCATGTTTTAATCTACTGTTTATTGGGTTGTATCCTCAACTGGACTGATAGCTCTTTAAAGAAAATCACTGTATTTTTCATTATTTTCCTTTCAGGACCATCCACATTGTCTAGCACATGTTCATAAATATTGTGACTAAAGATAAAGTGAAAGAAATACACTAAAAGTTGTATGTCTCCATGTGGTCCATAAGAGATAATCAAGATATGTACACTTATCAAGAGTGTACACTTATTTCAGCCAACTTTTTTCAATTCCTGCTATGTATCAGACATCTTAGTAGATTCTAAACTGTTTTTAGAGGTGAGCTCCATAAACAATGAGAAGGAATCTTATAGTTACAACATATGAAAATCAGAATATGTGTTTCAAAAAAGAGTTGAAGCTTAAGGATCAGGTATATGAAAAAGAGTTCCAGCCTTGAGCCTAACTAGCAAAGGAATGGAACAAGTTCCTCTTTGGAAAGAAGGATAGAAAATATTATGAGTGAAAGCAGGAAAAATACATTTGGGCTACATCAGAAAAAGCTCTAAACACCAGTCTAAGGAATTTCGGCTGTAAACTGCATAAAGAGGAGGAACTGTGAATTCCTGAGCAAGAGAATAACGTTGGGAAAGCACACTTCATAGGCCCTTGCCAGGCACCCCCTCGCAAGTACAACCATTGCCTAAGATGGCTTGCTTCCACGACTTGGAAGAAGATGATTCTGTGGGGAATGTCTCTGTGATTTCTCTTTCCTTTATTGGAAATCTGACCTATATTCTCATCCCACCTGTTGGTTACTGTTGTATCACCTGGAATTCATCTCAGACCTGGTACTTAAACATAAAATAAATCAGAATTAAAAAAAAAACAAAATATAATAAAATAAACACCCCTCTCCAAAAAAGAGAAATCTTTCCTTATCTGACAACTCCAGGCTCCTGCCTTCCTCTCTACCCACTTCCCCCACTTCCTTCTCCCTGTTAAGAAGCGTTAATGGACTGTTAGAGATAAAATGGGTCCAGCTGTGGAACCAACCTTACAGTACCCAAATAATTTTACAAATATATCACTGCAAATTTTGATGATGCCATGAAGGAAAAGTGTTGGGTACTAAGAAAGCATGTAACAAGGTAATCTAATCTCTTCTCAGAAGTCAGGGACATTTTTACTATGAAACGGTTACTAAACCTCAACAGTAAGTACAAACATCATTTGTGTATATGCTCATGTGTGTACTCATGAGGGTACTGCCTCCTTCATACACATGTACTCATGCATGTGTATGAAGGAGGCAGGTAACATTCTTAGGAAAGGACAATGGTGTGTATACATATCCCCAGGCATGACAAAAGATGGTTCTCAAACACTTATAGGATCTGGTAATATTCAACAAACATCTGTGTTGTGTGCTAGGACTTTCAGGCAATAAGAAGAACTCAGTGCAAAGTCTCCAATCTTAAGAAAAGTACATTAAGAATAATAAATGATCAGAAGCAGTTGAGATGAAATAAAGTGATATAAAATAATAACAAATTTGTTTGACTTACTGTACACTTGCTACATCTCAGATAGCTCTATAAGCATATTACTCCAGTGTATTATTTCATTTTCATTTATGAAAGAATCCCAACACTACAGATGAGAACACCAAGGCTAGAGATATTAAATGTATGCTGTCTAAGTTGGCATGGCTAGTAAATAGTGAATATGAAAGTCAATCACAGAAATATTTGAGTTCAAAAATGCTATCAGAAGCATGGAACATATATTCTTCAAATAAATATTTATAATCTATGATGTGCCAAGCATACTCGTTCTAAACATTACCCTCAAGAAGTTACATTATGGGTTCTAGTGGAGGAGACACACAATAAGGCAAAACATAAATAGGTTAATTATTTTAATCAGTTTTAGGTATAATTTAAATATAATAAAATGCACCAATATTAAGTGTAAGATTAGATGAGTTTTGACAAATAAATATAGTCATGTAACTACCACTACCCTCATGATTTAGAACATTTCCATTGCTCCAGAAAGCAACTGCATGTCTCTTTCCAGTCAGTCTCCTACTCTACCCATGGCTCCTAGCAACCAGTGACCAACTCTATGTCACTGCTTTTTTGTATACTTTTTTTTGGGGGGGGTCACACCCCGTGGCATGCAGGATCTTAGTTCCCCGACCAGGTATCGAACTCACGCCCCCTGCCGTGGAAGCACAGAGTGTTAACTACTGGACCGCCAGGGAAGTCCCAAGGATTTGCTTTTTTTGTGATTTAATATAAATAGAATCACACAGTGTGTCATCTTTTTTTGTCTAGCTTCTTTCGCTTAGCATAATATTCTGAGATTTATTTTATGTTGTTGCATATACCACTAATTATCTTCCTTTTCATTGCTGAGTGTTATCTCACTGAATAAATATACCACAATTTGTTTCTCCATTCACCAGTTAATGGTCATTTGGGTTATGTCCAGTTTTTAGTTATTATACATAAAGCTACTATGAACAGACAAATATTTGTATGGACATATGTTTTTATTTCTCTTGAATAAATACCTCGGAGTGGGATTGTTGGGTTGCATAAATTAGAGTATATTTTACTATATAAGAAACTCCCCAAGTGGACCTGTCATCCATGAACCAAATCCTTCCCCATATCTCCTACCTCTTCTCTCTGTTCCAGTTACCTTCTTCCTTTAGCACTTACTATAGGACCAAAAAAGGCTGTAGAAAATTCTGTTTGCTCCCATTGCTCTTTTATTGTCCCTCATAAACTCCAGCTCCTCCTGAAATGCACTCCATCAAACTCCACTTTCTTTGACACATCCATGCTGCTCTCATCTAATATCCTCCTGATCACTTCTCCTATGTCATGGAGGGTGTAAATGCCTGCATTCTTGTCTCCTCTACCATTATTCTTTTCACCACATATTTTTCACTCAGCAAATATTTACAGAGGACTTATTTTGTGTCAGGCACAGCCCTGGCTACTGGGAATACAGCAATAGACAAAGAAAAGATCAAAATCCTAGCATGCATTCTATTGAGGAGATACATATACATACATACATACATACATACATACACACATACATACATGCTACACTTTTCCCAGAAAATTAAAGCTGAAAATGTGGGTAGACAGCTCATTGAGGGGTGAGAGGTAAAACTGTTTTAATTTTTAATAGGATATTAAAGAAAGATGCCAAGATGGTGACAGTTGAGCAAGGTGACAGGTGACAGGAAAGGTCATGCAATGTGTGGGGAAAGAGAGTTCCAGGCAGAATCAATCACAAATACAAAATTCTTGAATCTGAACATGCCTAACATATTCTAGAGACAGTGAGAAGGCCAGTGTGGCTGGAGCAGAGTGAGAAAAAGGGATACAGAAGATGAGGTTAGAGAGATGAAGGTAGGAGGCAATCAGTAGGCCATGGTAAGGATTTGGAAGTCAGTTTAGATGGGATGTAAAGCCACTGTTGGGTTTTGATCAGAGGACCAACATGGTCAGTTTTATATTTGTAAAAATTTACTCCAGCCTCTATGTTGAGAATAGAACACAACAGACCAGTTGGCAAGTTAATGCAGTAATTTGGGAGACAGATAATTGAGGTGATAGTGATTGGAGTCTGTGTATATTTTTAAGGTATAGCCACCAGGATTTGTTGAGTAATTAAATATGGGATATGAAGTTAAAAAATACTTCGTTTATGCTCAAAGATTTGGTGCATGGGTTAAGTAGAAGTATGGAGACACCAGTGACTGAGATGGAGAAAACTGCAAGAGGAACAAATTTGGGGAGTAAAACTGGGAATCCAGTTTTAGATGGCTTTTCTTGGCTGTGTGTAACACTCTGACTTCCCAGTTTCATGTTACCCTCATCCAAGGAAACTTACCCTCTGCTCTGCCTATGGTGCTTATCCCTAGGGCATGGTCCTCATGGTCATTTCCTGTGTCTTGTCATCACCAGCTATTGCTTCACCTTCAAAGGATGATTTCAAGCATCCAACTCTCTGGTTACCACCTTGTAATCACTAGCTCACCCTGTAATGCTCTACTTCCCCTTCTCTTTGGCCTCACTGGGAGATTTGCTACATTGACCTCACAACAGTGTTGTTATTGTCCTGTGCTGCTCTTCAGGTTTCCACAGACTTCCTTAGACACCTTAGGTGCATGCATGATCCATTATGGTTCTGACACCATTGTTTGTTCATTTAGCTTACTTTCTCCTCTTTTTCCTGTCATACTACTTATCACAAAACTCTGGTCCTATTAAATCCCAGTTTCCCCACTACTCTGTCACTATACTTGAATATATCTGGTGAAAAATCACAAGCGTGTTGAGTAGTCTAACTTTAAACTTATGATCACAAATATCTGATGGCCACTCAGCCCTGTTTAATAACCCTAATTTATGTCCTTAATAAATTTGCATGTTCATTCTTTGAGATGACCATTTTATATCTTCTCATATCTCTTCAAAGATGTTAATTCTCCCTTTCCCCTATTTTCAGCTTATGGTTTTGCTTCTCATTAAACTGAGAAAACAGAAGCAGCTGTGGACTTCCTTGTCTCTCTAACCTCAAATCTATCACCCTGTCTATATTTATACCTGTATATTTTGACTTTCTTCTAATTAACATGGGTGAACATCTCTGTTCCTACATGAAATCAAGTCTCTAAACTGGATTCTTCATCCTCTCACCTACTAAAGATTTTTGTTCTTACAATTATGTATTTTTCCCACCTGAATCTTTATCCTCTTATCTACTAGACATTTCCTGACATCATTCAAACATACCATAATAAAAAAAAATCCTAAAAAAGTTCCCTCTTACCCTACATTTCTATTTAGCTATTTCCCTATTTTCCTTTAACACATTTTGATTGGAAACTTTCCCACCAAGCTACTGAAACCACTGTTTTCAAAATCATTAACAACCTCCATCTTGCCAACTTCAATGGCCAATTTTCTGACTCGCCTTACTCAAAATATTCATAGCATTTGAAACAGTTCGCTTCTTCCTCTCTTTAAATACTTCCTTCACTTGGTCTTCAGAGTACCACCCTTTCCTAGTTTTTCCTCCTACCTCATTGGTGACACCATCTCAGTCTCCTTTGCAGAGTCTACCTTGAAGTACCTCAGGGCACAATCCTCAGGCTTCTTCCCTCTCCACGGGTTTCCTTGGTGATCTCATTCTACTCCCATGGTTGCAGATACTACCTGTTTGCTGAGTGTTCCCAAGCACCACAATTACGTGTTCAGTTTCCTACTAAGAGTCTCTAATTGAATGTCTAATGGGCTTCTCGGTCTGTACAAGGTCATAACAGAACTCTTGATTTCTAGCCACAACTGCCACCCTACCACCCCACAAACTCAGACCAGCTTTTGTCCCAGTTTTCCTTTAATAAATGGCACCATTGCCCATTCAGTTGCTTCTTTAGTTTGCTAGGGCTGCCGTAGCAAAACACCACAGAATGAATGGCTTAAACAACAGAAATTTCACTGTTCCAGAGGCCAGAAGTTTGAGATCAAGATGTCAGCAGATTTGGTTCTTTCTGAGGCTTCTCCTCTTGGCTTACAAATGATTACCTTCTTGAGGCATCTTCGCATATTGGTCTCTCTTTACATGCACGTCTCATATCTTTCTGTATGTCCAAATTTCCCCTTTTTATAAGTCACATTGGATTAGGATCTACCCTAAAAAACTCATTTTGACTTAATCACATCTTTAAAGACCTTATACTCAACCATAGTTACATTTTGAGATACTGGAGTTAGGACTTCAACATATGAATTTGGAGGGGAGGAGGCCAGTTAAATCCACAACAATTCTTTTTTTTTTTTTTTTATTGAAGTAGAGTTGAAGTAGAGTTTACAATATTATATTAGTTTCAGGTGTATGGTATAGTGGTTCAGTATTTTTATAGATTACATTCCAATAAAGGTTATTACAAAATAATGGCTATAATTCCCTGTGCTGTACAATACATCCTCCTTGCTTACTTATTTTATACATGATAGTTTGTATCTCTTAATCCCATACCCCTATCTGGCCTCTCCCCCAACTTCCTTCTTCCCACTGGTAACCACTAGCATGTTTTCTGTGTCTGTGAGTCTATATCTGTTTTGCTATATTCATTCAATTGAGGATCAGACATAGAATGCCAGAAAATTACAAAAGGAGCAACTTAGTCTCTTGCACATCTTTTCTCCAATTCACCATATCACTAGAAAGAAAGGGAGAGTAGAATATAGATAACACTAACTTACAGTTCAGTAAAGGAGACTAAATGCTAATATTCAGAAGCTAGGGGAGGGACTTCCCTGGTGGTCCATTGGGTAAGACTCTGCACTCCCAATTCAGGTGGCCCAGGTTTGATCCCTGGTCAGGGAACTAGATCCCACATGTCAAAACTAAGAGTCTGTATGCCGCAACTAAAAATCCCACATGCTGCAACTAAGACCCAGCACAGACAAAATAAATAAATAAATAAATAAAAATAAATCTTAAAAAAAAAAAAAGAAGAAGCTAGGGGAGAGGCATAGAATTCTTCCTCACAGTCCTTATACTATAAATAATATAGATAATATACTATGAGCTGTGAATCATTTCATTCAATTCTTGCAATAGCTGGTGAATAGTATTCCTATTTGACAAATAAAGACCTTGAGATAAAGATAAGTAAAGTAAAATATTCATTGGCAATGTAATGGAAGAGTTTTAATTTATTTCCATTTTTTCCTGACTCTAAAGCCTGCTTAACGTGTATAACTTTACCATGACTTCCATGTTCTAGAAAAGAAACATCTCTGATCTCTATGCTTTTACAGTCTAACTGGTAAGACGAGGCACTTGAAAAACCAAAGATGAATACAAAATCATATATCAACAAGACCAAATTTAAAGTTTCTTGATAATAGGGACTTTGTCTCATTCACCAATTAAGACTCAGCACATAGTAAATTGTCAAGAACCAAGAGTATATTCAGTGCACATTTGTCAAATGAATAAGTGAATGAATGCATGAACAAATAGCATGTTGGATACTACTCATTCAGCAAGCTATTTAATGAGTGCTTACTGTATACCAAGTTATATGCCTAGTACTGCTTACAGCGCCGGCACTTACAGTGGTAAACAGAGCAAAGATTGCCTGAATTCCATGGGGAAGACAGGCATATACCCAACAGAGGCAAATGCACATGCCCTAAAAGAAGAATAATCCAGAGAATGGCCCAGAGGAGGTCAAGATCCCCCATGATTCATATGCATAAGAACCAGCCCAGCCTTACTCGTGAGAATAAGATACCCACTGTTTTCTGAGAATTGTGGAAAATCATTATTAAAATAGCTAATACTTATGGAAGGTTCACATCTTGAAAGGCATTGTTTTAAAAACATTCACATATAAATGCATTTATTTCTCACAACATCCTCATGATCTGAATACTATTATTATTCCCATTTTACAAATGAGGAAGCTAAGGCACAGAAGAGAGTAGCAACCTGCCTAAGGACACAAAACTAGATGATAAAGCCAGGATTTGAATTCAGAGAAGCTAATTCCAGAGCTCTTACTCTTATAGAATTCAGTAATCAACCTCTAGATATGAAGAAATTAAAAAAAAATTGTAAACCAAATATGGCAAAATATAAACAGTTGTTGAGTCTAGGAAATGGGTTTATGGGTGATCAATGCACTATTTTTTCTCAACATTTATGCAGATTCAAACATTTTCATTATAAAACAGTTGAGGAAAAAATACGTTTTTTGAGGACTTTACAACAATGTGATTAAAGAGCCAACATACAAACACACACACACACGGAGTTCAGTAAAGGAGAGTAAATGCTAAGAACCTAAGGCAGAGCAGGATTTATCTGTTGGCAGGTCCATGTCTACCCCACTCCCAGTTTCTGATCTCTTTGAGTGTAAGAACTGTGCCTTGTGAGCACTGCATCCAACACCCAATGCTGGATTTAGAACATGATTGATGCTTAATGAATGCTCAGTGAGCAAATGAAAGAAAGAATGGAGATGGGAGATACAGTCTGATATAAGATAGGGATATGGTTAAACTATAGCATGTCAGTTTCTTAGGGGCTGTAACAAAGCAGCACAAACTGGGTGACTTAAAAGAGCAGAAATTGATGGTCTCACAGTTCTGGAAGCTAGATGTCCAAAATCATGGTCTCAGCAGGGCCATGTTTTCTCTGAAAACTGTAGAAGGGATAATCCTTTCTTGTCTCTCCCTAGCTTCTTGTGGTGGCTGTCATTCCTTGTCATTCCATGTTTTGCAGCTGGATCACTCCAATCTCTGCTTGCATCATCTCATGGCATGGTATTCTCCTGGTATGTTTCCCCCTCCTCTTCTTTTAAGCACACCAATCATATTGGATGAAGGGCCCATCCTATTCCAGTATGACCATATCTTAACTAATTACATCTGCAACAACCCTATTTCCAAATAAGGTCACATTCTGAGGTACTGAGGATTAGAACTTAAACATGTCTTTTGAGGAGGTACAATTCAACCCATACACAGGTACAAGGAGAGAAGCATGACACAAGAACAGCGATCCTAGCATACTTTATCTCTCCAAAATGTCCAGGAGGACACAAATCCAACCAGAATGTTCCAGCATGTAAGATGGACAACGAACATAATATATATTCATTGACAATACAGACATTGCAAGGAATTTTACAGCCCCTGCCAATCGAATGCCAGCAACAGCTGGCTCCCACCAGCGCCAAGTCAGCTTTTCCTAAACAGCTTATGACTGGCTTCTCAGAGGCTGTTTATGTTTTCAGAATATTAAGCAGTGTTTAGTCACTTTCTCAGGGAGGGCTTCTCAGTGCGGTTTCTAAAAATGTGCTGAATGTGTTTCCAAAGAGGAAAGGCGCCAGAGGGCCTTTGGTGGGGCGTGCTGAGCCTTGTAATCACAAACAGATGACAGAGCTTCCTGGCTCTGACTCTAGCTAGTGAGGGTCCTGAACACCAGCTCACAATCAACCTGAATATAATCCCCATGGCTTACCTTTCAAGAACTGTCAAAAATTGTCATGGGCTCTTCAGTCCTATCGAGTCCCTGACTCTCCAGGGGACTCAATTTTCTGATATGGTCAGGGGGTCCAGTCTTCCTAGCCCTGTGATTAAGAATCCATAAAAGGCCTGCCATGGTCTTGAGGAACCAGGAAAGAGACCCCTCCCACCCTGAGGCTCTTGCTCTGAACCAAGCTGGGGCTTTGGCCCTGCACCTCTGCATAATCCACCAGCACCTCTGGGCTCTTCTTTCTGCTAGGGTTCTTGGAGCACAAGAAACAGAATATTACTAATTTAAACAAAGGGAGGAAAGGGCTTATTGGATGGGTGCTGGGTACCCTGTGGGAATACGGGAAGCTTGAACAATCTGAGGCCTCAGGAGGGCAGGAACAGGTACATAGTTAGAGACAAAACTATGAGAGAGTTCTCCTCACAGCATCCTTAAAATGGATGGATACTAGAACCCTGGGTGCCTGGTGGTCTCTCGTCAAGATACCAATTTCTAACCTAGATGGACTCATCTACCCTCCTGGGTAAAGCATAATACGGGGAGGGGGCACTCTTCAAATGAAGGAATGCTTCAGAAGAAGGGAGAGGAAGCAGTATACTGAGCGGAGAGCAGCAGCAACTCCCATGGGGGGACTGAGGCATATGTGTGTAGAAGACTCACAGCATCTGGCCCAAAGGAAGGTCTACCACAGCCTGCTTTCTCAGGGTCACGTTCTGGTTTCACTGCAAGGTCAGCAGGCCCTAGATCTGTCTTATGCACCCAAACCATGTACAATGAGTGTCAGAGGAAAGCCCAAAGAGAAAGATGTCTAGATAGGAATTCCTAAATGTAAGCCTACAGAGCGAAAGAAAAAAATATTTAATATCCCTGTTCTTCCACCTCAATCTACATGGAAAGTGTAAGAAAGTGTAAGAACAGTGAGTCCTCCTTTAACTGTTGCAGGAGAGAGATCAGTTTTCTTGGTCTGGCATCTAAGACTCTGCAGCAGCAACTTTCTACTCCCAGGACACTTTCCAGAATGTTCCTTGTCTTTATTCTGGATTTCCATAATACATTGTATGTGGAATCATCTGCCCTCAATGCACTCGTTATAGGTGCCGATATCTAGGAGTCCTCAGAAATGGCAAGGCTTCCTTGAGCAAGAGGAATTCCCCTACTTCTCCAAGTACTGGCCATTATATGGGCAGAGGATGGAAAGAGAGCACAATCTGGAAATCACACAAGGAAAGTTCAGCAGCAGAAAAGAGGCCTATTAAGGGCAATGTGCTTATTTAGAGGAATAAGAGAAAACTTTAAGCAAGATTTAGAACTGTAATTATTTGTAAAATAATAAATATGACTACATTGAAAAGTAAAAACCAAATTTCTGAATGCCTCCTCGCAAAAAATCCAGAAATAAAATTAAAAGACAAAGAGCAATCAGTGAAGTAAAGACTTGTAACAACCATATCAAAGGGTGTTAATTTTTCACTCCCTAAGAGTTCTTTTAGATTAACAATAAAAGGAGCAGTTGTAAAAGCAGTGTATTTAATTGTTCAACAAATATTATTGTACACCTATTATTCACTCAGTTTAGAAAAACAAATACAAATTGCTTAGAATTATATGAACAGAAGTCTAACCTCACTCGGTGATTTAAAATGAGAGCTAAAACAGCAGGATATTGTTTTTACTTTTACCTATCAGATTGGCAATGATTAAAAGGGATTACAAATATGGTTTGGGCAAGATTGGGGGAAAACGGATATTCACACAGTGGTAATGGAAGTAGAGATTGGCATAACCTCTTTGAAGGTCAATTTGGCAAAGGGTCAATACCTATTAAAATACCCTTTAGCTCAGAAATTTCACTACAAAGATTTTTTTTTCTATAGACATACCCACACATGCTCTCAAAGATATGTGGCTGAGTATATTCATTGTAGTATTGCTGGAAAAGTAATACAAAAAATAAAATTCTCCAAACTGGACAGAATCTACATGTTCATTAATAGCTAATTGTTGATATAAATCATGGTACATTTATAAAATGAAATACCTTGAAACTATTAAAAAAGAATGTCCTAGAATGATATAAAAGAAATGGTAGCTACCAATATGAAAACTTCCACAATATATATTATTAAGTTTAAGAAAATGGAAGGTACATACCAGTGTTTATAGACCCCTTTCATTTATGTGAGTGTATCAGATGTGGAGACAGGGGTGTGTGTGTATGAGTATCTACATTCTAGCCTATTTGCATAGGTTATATGTGTGATAATTTCTATTTCATTTTTTTCTATTTTCTATCTATGTGTGATATTCATGTCTTGCAATCTACAGATTTTTACCATAGTAATTTGTTTTTGGAGCACCACATCCTTGTAGACTATTTTTCTTTCTCTGGAGCCTCTAATTGTTTTTTTATTCTTATTCCATATTTTTATCAAATCCTCATATTTTAATCCAGCTCTCAAGCATATGGCACATCCAATAGAGATATCCTTTTAATCTCCTTATATCCAGGAAGTTTTGAATAATTTGTGAACTTTTTATCATTTAAATATGAGATCTTTGTGTCTGGAATTATTAACTCCAAGAACTGTCTGTCCTGACAGAGAGAAACAGAAAGGTGTGCTTAGGTCTTTCCCCAGGGAGAGAAAGGCAGCTTCCTTTGAGAAAGAGAATTCTAATCCTTATGCCCTAATAGTCACACCACCCCCAGGCATGATACTCAATGAACAAAATCCCCAAAGTTGGACTGGTACTATCTATTGTGTCTGTTCCATCTTTCTGGTAAGCATATCCCAGGTGAGAAGGCAATATAGTTGGCTGGTCAGGTGAGAGCAGGTCACTGTGGTCCTAGAAAAATGGTTACCAGAATTTAGAAACAGATAAAGCATCCTGAAATGCCCTAGAAGCACATCACTTCCGAGTTATTCATTCTCTGCTTCAGCTTGCCTCCCAGGTTTAAGTAAAAGTTTCCCAGTTCACAATATTTACACAGGACACTCCAGAACACTTATTTCAGGAGTTAGGGAGTTCCTCAGACACAGGTAGTCCTGCTGGAAAGGATTACCAGTGGGGCAAGAGGCCCATGCACCTGCTTTGGCTGCAGCATTCCAGCCAAAGAGAACCAGCAGACAGAGACACACACACCAGGAACCACAGAGACATTTTTTGAATTAGAGCTGGAAGTCATGACTGCAAATTACATGTTAGCACTTTTCTTCCAGACTGTGTTCTTATTAATGGCCATGAAACATTACAGCAGTCACCCCACATCACCAAAAAGCCTTCCTGTTAGCCAACACGGAAGACAATTGTTTAATTAGAAACATAATATCCCAGCTCAGCCAAGATTTTGGGAGCCACAGCGGCAGAGAGTAGAACAATAATACAGCCCAGGAGCCATGCACCATGAGTAGGAGACAGTCATCCTGGTAGTATCATTATGCCTTTTTGGAGGGGAGAGGTCCCATTTTGAATAATAAAAAATAATAGCAGCAACAAGCACTTATATCATGCTCACCATGTGACAGAATCTATCCTACGTGCTTTTATGTGACACTCATTTAATCCTCACAACAGCTCTGTAAGCCCTGTCCTTGCTATTGCCACATGTCAAGCCAGAAAGCTGAGGCACAGAGAGATGTAGCCACATGACAAAGGCAAAGACACCCAGAAAGTCAGTATGGAGGTGGGGTGGCAGCAGAACTCAGGCAGGGTGACTTCAGAGCCATCATCCTAATCACTCTACTATGTTACCTCTCTGTAATTTAGCTGGGTGCCTCTCCACCATCCTCATGTCAGAGAAAGTATAATGACCACTGATAATGGCCTTCTGTGTTTGAAATTTTACCTATTACAACTTGATTTCTATTGCCTCAATTGCTTTGCATAAAGTAGAAAAATCGCAGGCAGGTGTTGGAAACAGATCTCTGTTTGGAATCTTCTCAGTTATTTGCTCACTGTGGGACCTTGAGCTGGGTATCTATTATCTGTGGTGACCCCGTAGAGAGATATTAGATTATTATAATATTTTCTTACCTGGAAAATGAGACTAAGAACAATCATCTTACAGACAGGATTAAATGAGACATTTGTAATGCACTCAGTGGAGGGGTACAGACATAGTAGGTGCTCAATATATGTTGGTTCCTTCCTCTGTCTTAGCTCTTCCTTTTTTATAGTCTCCTGTCTACTCTTTTCCCCCTCAGAATGGAGAGATGATAATAGAAAACCACCTCCTTGGGCTTCCCTGGTGGCACAGTGGTTGAGAGTCCCCCTGCCGATGCAGGGGACACGAACGGTCCGGGAAGATCCCACATGCCGCGGAGCGGCTGGGCCCATGAGCCATGGCCGCTGAGCCTGCGCATCCGGAGCCTGTGCTCCGCAACGGGAGAGGCCACAACAGTGAGAGGCCCACGTACCGCAAAAAAAAAAAAAACAAAAAAAAACAAAAAAAAACACACCTCCTTATTCTTCAACAGCCCCAGACATTCCTTGGCTTGCAGTCACAGCATTTCAATCTCCGTCTCCATGGTCACATGGCTTTCTCTCCTGTGTGCCTCTCTCTTCACATGGTGCTTCACTCTTCTTATAAGGATGCCAGTCATGTTGGATTAAGGCCCACCCTAATAACCTCATCTTAACCTGATTACATCTTCAAAGACCTTATTTCCAAAATAGATAACATTGACAGGTACCAGAGGTTAGGAATTCAACATATCTTTTGGGGGGATACAATTCAACCTATAAGAGGGGTATACGATTGAAAACACAGAGTAGCATAGCACTGGTCCAGGGGAAACAGAGAGCTGAGACGCATTCTTGAACTTTTGGTGGATTTGCTTCTTTCAACCAGGAAACGAGTCACCCACCAACACACTCTATGGGGAAGATAACGGTGGATCAGTAGGCCAAAGGTGTTGAGGAAAACTCCTTTCTCATAAGAACAGGAGGAGTAATCTTCTCCCCCTAACATCTACTATGTACTGAATCCACTCCACTCCACATCACCTCATTTATTCCTTCTAAGAGGTTACAAGTGAGGCAAGTGAACTGACACTTAGAATGATTAAGCAACTTGCTCAAGGTGAGACCACTGGCAAATTTCAGGGCTGCAATGTGAACCAAGCTCTGTCTGGCTCCAGAGCCTGAGAATTAATGAGAGCCACTAAAGGGAAAATCCATCATAGCTGTTCAGTGTTGTACACACAAAAGGAATTAAGGTCATTGCATTATAATATCAATGTGGGTCTATCACTATTATTACTACATGGAAATGGCAACCACTCACTGTGGATAAGCTCCAAGAGGGGATCAGAGTTATTTACTCAATTGACCTGACTTCTCTAACCATCTTGAATCCTCCTCCTCTGTCCTCAGATCCCATCTTATCTCTGGGTCCAGATGGGGCAATCACTGAGGTGTTTGTGCAGCTGTAGCCCATTAAGATTCCCACAAATTGTCCACAGAGTGGAGCGCTAAGATGTTGTCCAGAGTCGGAGTCTACCACACCTGAGTTGACAAGCCTGTGGTCCTTAACCAGCTCTGTGATATCAGGTGAGTTACCTAATATCATGGAGCTTCTGTTTCCATAGCTGTAAGATGAGGATAATTATTCCCAGTCATAGGGTTGTTGCAAAGATTAAATTAAATGTGGCGACACAAAGAAACACCTGGTATAGCACCTGATACCTAGTATGGGTTTAAATAATTATAGCTGATATGATAACATTCTTACCTCTGTAAAGCAATTGGTTCTCTATATTTTAGCTCACTGCACTAGATTTCTGTAGTCTAATCTAAATGTGGAAGGAGTAGAAAGAAAGAGCACTGGAATAATAAACACAAACCCAACGGGATTTTGTCCAAGGGCAGACATATTTCAAACCAGGTGGTGCAGGGTACAGGAAAACACAGGGACCATTAATTTCCTGGGACAGGCATAACAAAGTGACACAAAATGAGTGAGTTAAAACAACAGAATATATTGTCTCACAGTTCTGGAGGCCAAAAGTCTAAAATCAAGGCATTGGCAAAGCCATGCTCTCATTGAAACCACTAGAGGATAATCCATTCATGTTTATTCCAGCTTCTAGAAGCCTCAGAAGTTGCTCACCTTATAAATACATCACTCTAATCTCTGCGTCCATCTGCACATGTGTCTTCTCCTTGTGTCTCTGTCTCTTCACATGGCTGTCCTCTTTTAAGGACTCCAGTCATATTGCATTAGAGGCCCACCCTACTCTGGTATAATATCATCTTAACTAATTACTACTACAATGACCCCATTTCCAAGCAAGGTAACATTCTGAGGAATCGGAGTTAGGAGTTCAGTATATCTTTGGTGGGGGACACAATTCAACCTTTAATAAACCATGGGAACCAAATTCTAAGAAGATGGCTTTCCACTCTCCCCTCCAGGGCCCAGACTACAATCTGGCTGATGAGACCATCAAACCCTCAGACTCAAGAGAACTCATGCAAAACTCTTTCCAATTCTGCATTCAGTGATGTCACACTGATAGTTTGAGATCAGCCATGGTGGGAGTATTCACACCATGACAATCAGCAAACGCTACTCAGAGAGGCTGCTGTTCGACACTTACAAGCCCACAGCTGCCTAAGGGAGTCCCTTAGTTCATGTGGGATAGAAAAGAGCCAAAATGTGTGGGATTTAGGAGATTAGAGTGGGCAGTACTGAGGAAGATTCTCTGGAAGAGATTGAGAAAGTCAGTTCACTTCTAGTAGAAAGTGTGCAATGGAGGTAAGGAGTCTTCTGTGATTCTCCACAGGCGTGCGGTGAAAATTGAAGGAGGTAAGGGCTTGAAATACTATGTGTTTTTAATAAACACATCGTAGTAAACACATGGGATTATGCTGCTTTGTTCTGGCAGAGACTTGTTTTATTCATCTTAAAAAATACAAAAAGACTTGGGCATGGCACATGATAGGTGTTCAATATTTGTTAAATTGAAATATTATCATTCCAATCAGAAAAGCAGGTTTTCTGTACCTTGCCCCAGTTTAGTTTCAGTAAAAGTATAAGTAGGCCTAGGATACTAGCCAATTGCTAAGCCAGAATGACTTCATTTTTTGTCTTCCAGTTTTATTGAGATATAATGGACATACACCACTGTGTAAGTTTAAGGTATACAGCATAGTGATTTGACTTACATACATCATGAAATGGTTATCACAATAAGTTTAGTGAACAACCATCAATTCATATAGATCCAAAGATAAAGAAATAGAAAAACAATTTTTTCTGTGATGAGAATTCTTAGGATTTACACTCTTAACGGGTTTCATATATAACATACAGCAGTGTTAATTACATTTATCATGATTTGTATTACATCCCTAGTACTTATTTATTTTATAACTGTAAGCTTGTATCTTTTTATTGCCTTTGTCTAATTCCTCCTCCCCCCAACCCCTGCCTCTGGTAACCACAAATCTCTTTTTCTATGAATTTGCTTGTTTTTGAAGTGTAACTGACCTACACAACTATGTTAGTTCCTGTTACACAACATAGTAGTGATTCAATATTTCTATACATTTCAAAAGGATCATCATGGTAAGCCTAGTAAGGAGATACCACCATATTAAGATATTACATAGTTATTGACTGTATTCCCCACACTGTTCATTTCATACCTGTGACACATTTATTTTGCAACTTGAAGTTTGTAACTCTTATCTCCCTCACCTATTTCTTTCCTTCCCCTACTCCCCTTCCCTCTGGCCACCACCTGTCTGTTCTCTGTATCTATAGCTCTGCTTCTGTTCTGTTCTGTTTATTCATTTGTTTTGGCTTTTTAGATTCCACATATTAGTGAAATCATACAGTATTTGCCTTTCCCTGTCTGACTTATTTCACTTAGCATAATACCCTCTAGGTTCATCCATGTTGTTGCAGATGGCAAGAGTTTGTTCTTTTTTATGGAGTAATATTCCATTGCATATATATATATATATATATATATATATATATATATATATATATATATATATATATATATATATGAATTCATCTACTGATGGGCACTTAGATTGATTCCATATCTTGATTATGTAAATAATGCTGCAGTGAACATAGGGGTGCATATATCTTTCCTTTCCTAATTAGTGTTTTTGCTTTCTTTGGATAAATACCCAGGAGTGGAATTGTTGGATCATATGGTAGTTCTATTTTTAATTTTTTGAGGAATCCCCATAGTGTCTTCTATAGTGGCTGCACCAATTTACTTTCCCACCAGCAATGCATGAAATTTCCCTTTTTTTCACATCCTCACCAACACTCGTTATTTGTTGTTTTTTGATAATAGCTATTCTGACAGGTGTGTGGTGATATCTCATTATGGTTTTGATTTGCATTTCCATGATTATTAAGTGGTGTTGACCATTTTTTTTCATATGCCTGTTGGCCATCTGTATGTCTTCTTTGGAAAAATGTCTGTTCAAATCCTCTGCCCAGTTTTTGATCAGGTCGTTTCTTATTTGATGTTGAGTTGTATGAGTTCTTTGTGTATTTTGGATAGTAATCCCTTATCAGACTTATCATTTGCCAATATCTTCTTCCATTCAGTAGGCAGCCTTTTTATTTTGTTAATAGTTTCCTTCACTGTGTAAAAGCTTTTTAGTTTAATGTATTCCCTTTTGTTTATTTTTGCTTTCGTTTCCCTTGCATGAGGAGACATATCCAAAAAATAAATAGTATTTAGACTGACATCAAAGAGCTTACTGCCTATGTTTTCTTCTAGAAGTTTTATGGTTTCAGGTCTTACATTTGTAATTAATCCATTTTGAATTTATTTCTTACGTGGTGTGACAGAGTAGCACAGCTTGACTCTTTTGCATGTAGCCGTACAGTTTTTCCAACACCATTTATTGAACAGGATGTCTTCCCCCCATTGTATAGTCTTCCTCCTTTTGTTATATATAAATTGCCTATATAAGTGTGGTTTCACTTCTGGGCTATTTGGCTCCATTGATCTATGTGTCTGTTTTTGTGCCAGTACCCTCCTGTTTTGGTAATTGTAACTTTGTAGTATCATTTGAAATTAAAGAGCATGATACCTCCTGTTTTGTTCTTCTTTCTTAAGATTGTTCTGGCTATTTGGTGTCTTTTGTGTTTCCATACACATATTCGAATTATTTGTTCTAGTCCTGTGAAAATATGCTATTGGCATTTTGATAGGGATTGCATTGGATCTATGGATTGTTTTGAGTAGCATGGTCATTTTCACAATATTAATTCTTCCCATCCAAGAACACAGTATATCTTTCCATCTGTTTGTGTTGTCTTCAATTTTCTTCATCATTCTCTTATAGTTTTCCAAGTACAGGTCTTTTACCTCCTTAGTTAGATTTATTCCTAGATATTTTATTCTTGATGTGATTATAAGTGGGATTTTTTCTAAATTTCTCTTTACAATAGACTGCAGTTAATAGAAATAACAAATTTCTATATATTAATTTTGTAACCTGCAACTATACCAAATTCATTTATGAGCTCTCATAGGCTTTTTGTGGTGTCTTTAGGATATTCTATGAATAGTATCATGTTATCTGCAAACAGTGACAGTTTTGCTTCTTCCTTTTCAATTTGGATTCCTTGTCTTTCTTTTTTTTTTTTTCCTTTGGTCTTAGTTGTTACTAGGACTTCCATAATATGTTGAATAAAAGTGGTGAGAGTGGGCATCCTTATCTTGTTACTGATGTAGAGGAAATGCTCTCAGCTTTTCACCATTGAGTATGTCACCTGTAGGCTTGACATATATGGCCTTTATTATGTTGATGTATATTTCCTCTATACACACTTTCTGGAGAGTTTTTTTATCATAAATCTATGTTGAATTTTGTCAAAAGCTTTTTCTACCTCTACTGAGGTGATCATATGATATTTATTCTTCAGTTGGTTAATGTAGTGTATTACACTGATTGATTTGTGGACATTGAATCATCCTTGCATACCTGGGATAAATCCCACTTGATCATGGTGTATGATCCTTTTAATGTATTGTTGGATTTGGTTTGGTAATATTTTATTGAGTTTCTCTGGTACCAAGTCCTTTGCTGCTCATATCCAGGATTTGTCACACAAGCCCATCCAAATTTTACTTCTCCAGTTGGGTTTCTGTGATGGAAATGAATCCTGACTAGCAGGACAGCCCTTGGTTCTTTGTCCCTAACTTGCTCCTCCAGCCTTGCCTGTTTCCCTTCCCAGTGATCTGTATTGTCATATCACCAGTGGATTCCTGGTCTCAGATTGTGCCATGCTCTCCATACTTCCATATCTTTGCACAATCAGATGTTCCTTCCTGGAACTCTCTTGTTCCTTGGTTGAACACCTAGGTTTTGGGTTTTGTTTGTTTGTTTTTTGTTTGTTTGTTTGTTTCTCTTGGTTATTTGCTTTGTTGTATGCTTTTTAATGTCTTTCCCAGCATAGATAAACTTCAAAGATCAAAGTATAAATTCACCGTTGTGTCCCTACCACCTAAACAGATCTGAGAACATAATATATGCACAGTAAATACTTCGTTGAACAAATGAATGCATTTACCCTCAAAATGGGGAGAATGTGGACATGATAACAGATCACAGACTTTGATGTCATAACCTTGCTAGACCTTAAACTTGCTGAGGACAGGCACTGCGATTTACCATTTTTAAAGCCCCAGCCCTGTATTCAATGTCTAGTACATGGTGAGTTACCTAGTAAAAGTATACAGATTGACTTAGCCTGTAATCTTTGGGGGCCTGGGGAGAGCCCCAGGAGACCCTAAAATCTTGAGGGCACTCATTAAACCTGTGTTTGTACCTAGGTGACAATTAGTGTAGCTTTTCTTTCCTAACTACTTTCCTACCTTTTTGGAAGAAATAATACAATACTTTATTTTTGGTAATAGTAGCTTACATTTATTTCTTACTAAATTCAAAGTATGTTTTAAGTTATTTAGTTCTGAGAATATACATCATAGCTACTATGGTTTTCCCCTTTGTACATATTTGGAAAGTAAGGCTCAGGACTTTTAAGTGATGTGCTCAAAAGTTCATGGCTGTAGGTGTCAGAGCAGGACTGGAACCCAGGGCCACCTGACAACACTGCCTGTGCGCTTGGTCACTCTGCCATCACCTTCACTTAGCTGAGACGTAGCAGCAGGCCCTGTGCTCACATTTAGGATAGATATGTCAATGGGACACCACCCAGCCTTCGAAAGGCTGGGGACTCCAAAGAGAGCAGATGATGACATGTAGGTAGGCACATCAGAGTAAGATACAGGAAACAGAGAACTAATCTAGGCTGAGGACAGTGGGTACAGGGGAGATCAGAAAAGGTCATGAGGACTGAATTCAGAAAAATGAGTAGGAGGTAGCAAAGAAATAAAGCAGAAAGAAATAGAGAAGAAGGGAGAAGAATAACATTCTCAAAAGAGAAAACAAGGGCAAAGGGCTAATAATAGAACTGTGAATAGTTGGTAAACAGAATTCGAAGAAGAGCAACATGTGAGGCTGAGAGTGTGGAGGGGGAAGGGCTACATCATCAAGATGTCAAAGGTCATGGGCACTTCACCAGGAAGTCAGCCTACCCTGAAGATTCATACATAAAACCAGTATAACTCAGCATCTTAGGCATAGGCTTTTGAATTGGACAGATCTGTGCTGTCATAGACTGGGTTCCCTGGAAAGCAGAGCCAAAGATAAGGGCCTATGTGATTTTTTAAAAATTATTTATTGCAGAAAGCAGGAGGGAGTGGGAAAAGGGAGGTAACAGGAGAGTGGACCAATAAAAGATGCTTTCTCATGCTGGCTAAGATGAGGTACAACTGGTTGCTTGATCCTATAGAGTTGTCTTCCAGGAAATATATAAAATGCATCTCTGCACAGCCTGTCCAGGAGAATGATAGGGAAGAATCAATTTACCTGATTTCACCTCTCGTTGATCAAAGGTTTTCCATATGGGGCATTAATTCCCTGATTATTCTGGGCTGGGTATTCACAGGTAACTAGGCGTCCTGTGGATTTGAGTTCACAAAGAAGCCCCAGGTCAGGAGGCAACAGGCACACTGCAGGAACTCACACAGAGCTTGTTGTTATAGCAGCCCCTGGAACAAAAACCAGGTGAGGCTGAGAGGATATGAAGAGGTACATAAGTTCAATGTAGAATCTCTCATCACTTACTACCTGTTGTATCTTGTGTGCTGGTTAAACACTACTCTATGCCTCAGTTCCCTCTGATGAAAATGGGAATAGTAGTTACTTAGCTCATGAGAAGTGCTTAGGATTGTGCCTGATAGCTAGAAAATGCTCAATAAATGGCAGCTACTCTTACTATTACTGTCATCACCGACAACAACAGTATAATTGAACAAACGTCCCTTGAGATTTCTACTTTAATCATTGCTGGGTTTTAATCTATTATTATATATACAGTAGTTTATCATGAAAAAAGCAAGAGTAACCTTGAGTTGTAAAAATAAAAATGCAGCACTTGGGGCTTCCCTGGTGGTGCAGTGGTTGAGAGTCCGCCTCCCAATGCAGGGGACACGGATTCGTGCCCCGGTCCGGGAAGATCCCACATGCCACGGAGCAGCTAGGCCCATGAGCCATGGCCACTGAGCCTGCGCGTCCGGAGCCTGTGCTCCGCAACGGGAGAGACCACAACAGTGAGAGGCCTGCGTACCGCAAAAATAAAAAAATAAAAAAAAATGCAGTACTTGATTTTAAATCTCTTTGATCTCTGTCCCTGGAATCAAACTGATCCCTCTCTCTGGAAACCTGACTTAGAAAGCACCATGAATGAGGACCCAGAAGGTATGGGCCTCCGTCACACACTTGCCCACAAGCTGTGTGTCCTTGGGTAATTCCATTTGCAACAGCCCACCAAGGCATTGACGCTGGGCAGGCCCCAGTCTTCCCCTGGGGATCAAGGATCAATCTTCCTCTGCCTTCTAAGCACAGAGACTAAAAGGCAGATACAGACTCAAATAGCTGACTGGTATCAGGCAATAAATTCTTTACAAACATTACAGAGAACCAAAGAGCAAACAGAATCACACAGGACCTCTGGAAAACTGGTTTCCCTATTGGTCAAAAAATGCACCAGTGTGTCCCAAAGTGTAGATCATAGACATCTAGTGAAATTGAGATTATTTAGATGGTACATAGATGGGACTTTAAGTTATGTTGAATAATGTAGTGAGAAAGTTACTCTTTTTACAAACCTTCTTGTTCATCCAGGAGAGAGCTTCAATCTGGGCCTTGCTAATCTTCATTTTTAACAAGAAGAGGGCAGGTCAATGGCTCAGAGCTTTTCCTGGCTGACTTGGTATCCATGTATAATTGATAAATTTGTTTCATTTTATTTTATTTATTTTCTACACCCTTTATGGAAGCTTTACTTTCTAACTGAAGATTTTATTTTTAAAAAATATTAATTTAAGTCTTAAAAAGTAAGTTGATTTAAAAACATATTATGTAAAAACAGTAGAGATGGTATGTAAATGTAAGAAAATAACTTTTTTTACTACATCATTCAATACAAAGTAATCACTTGGACGGTTAGCATGCAAATATAGCAAAAATCATGAAGGTGGGATGAAAATGTCTAAAGTTGAGGAAACACTGGAAGGGACTTGCAAGGTCTCCTGCTTTTTAAATATCCTTTTGTCCATTGCACAAATACATATGGATAACACTTCTTGGATGAGTGCTTATAGGGAGCTGACTCAGCTAAGATGACTTATTCACCTGCTTCATCCTTCCATGGCTTGGAATGAGGATATGATGACTAGAGCTAAAGCAGCCATTTTGGACCATGAGGTGATCTTCATGATGAATGCCAAATTCTAAGAATAGAATGAAAGGGGCCTGGAACACTGATGAACGTAGAACCACTAAAGCAGTCCTAGGCTATCTACTGCTAGACTTCTTGAACATGAGGCTGAAATAAACTTCTTTCTTGAGTATCCCACTATAATTTGTCATTTCTGTTAGATGCAGCTGGAGCTAATCTAACTGATGAAGAATTTAGTTCTTACAAGAGAAGTGCTAAAGAAACAGAACCTAAAATGTGGCATTACTTTATAAGATAAGGCATTAGAGACAACTATTAAGGACTAGGATATTGCAGGCAAGAAATTGGGTGCCCCATGCTATATTATGACAAAATTTTGGCCAACCTAGTTCCTACTGAAAGTTGGAACAGAGCTCACACACTCACTGAGGCTACAACATTAAGACAAAAGAGAGGAAAATTCCAGAATATTGGTGGATTAGTTCTCTACTGCATAACAATTATCCCCCAAATTTAGCAGCTTTAAACAGCAAATATTTATTATCTCACAATTTTTGTGTGTGGGTTAGAAATCCAAGCACAGCTTATCTGGGTCCTTCTTTTTCTTTTTTTTTTTTTTTTTTTATTTTTCTGGCCACACGGCATGTGGGATCTTAGATCCCTGACCAGGGTTTGAACCCGCTCCCCTTGCATTGGAAGCAGGGCATCTTAACCACTGGACCACCAGGGAAATCCCTGGGTCTTTCTTTATCAAGGTTTCTTTTAGGGTTGCAATTAAGGTATCACCTGGAGTTTCAGTCTCATCTGAATGTTCCTCTGAGATACATTTACAAGTTCACAGACACGGTTGTTGACAGGATTTAGTTCTGCAAAGTCTATTAGAATAAGAGCCTCAGTTCCTCACTGAATATTGGTCAAAGGTCCCCTCAATTTCTTGCCATGAGTCTCTCTAGAAGGCAGCTGGTCTCTCTCAGAGAGAGAAAGTGATAGAACGAGAGAGAAAGAGAGAGAGAGAACACCCAAATCCTAATGTCACAAGTGCATCCATCACCTTTGCTATTCTATTAACCAATAGTTACTAAATCCAGCCTGCATTTGAGGGAAGTAGACTATATAAGTAAATACCAGGAGGTGGTAATCATTGGGGGCCATCTTAGGGGCTGCCTACCACAGTTGGTATGGGACAACATTGACACTTTTAGCAAATTTCCACAAGAAATAAAGTCAAACAACATCTATCCATTTACAAGAAGAAATCATAGGAAATACAGTTTTGCTTTGCTTGCAGACTATCATCTAGACTAAGAATCTATAATTGGAGACCTTGAAAGATTATTACCTAACTTGAATCTATTCTCAGTATTAAATCAAATTGCTGGTAAAATGAGAATAAGTATATTGCTTCTTGACCAAAGTTTCATATGGCCATCAGGTTGGGGGAGAAGAATAGACAGAACACAGACATCTCAAAGTAAACTCCAAGAGCCCTCAGGTTTAAAACCTCTAGCTGGACAAGATTTTTGGCTGTGGTCACCCATACATAGAACTTCCCAGGAGTATTTAGAATAGAAATCTTCTAAGTTGTTACACAGGGCCTGCCTTGCAGGAGTTGTCATATTCCATGGACTGGTGGCTGTGGTGTTTGACCCATCCTCCCGTTTACTGAATGGGAGTTTTCTCTGCAGGTGTGCTGTTGGCTTTATCACTAAGTATTGGGTGTGTGAAGAGAGTGAAGCAGGGGCTTCCCTGGTGGCGCAGTGGTTGAGAGTCTGCCTGCTGATGCGGGGGACATGGGTTCGTGCCCCGGTCCAGGAAGATCCCACGTGCCATAGAGCGGCTGGGCCCGTGAGCCATGGCCGCTGAGCCTGCATGTCCAGAGCCTGTGCTCCACAACGAGAGAGGCCCCAGCAGTGAGAGGCCTGCATACCAGAAAAAAAAAAAAAAAAAGAGTGTGAAGCAGACAGGTTGTCGCAGCTTATGGGTCACTGGGATTCAAGGAGGCTCCATCAGATCTGGTGGAGAGAACTGCATATCTTCCGAGATCCTAGACTTCCAACACAGTATGGTACCTAGAGGTTATGATCTACATAGGGAAAAAGGCAGGTTTGGATGTTGGGAGCTAAAAAGATAAACTGACAGGGAATGTTTGATGCCTACCCATATCTATTGTTCCCTTTTGCCTTAGTAGAAGACCCCAGTTTATTCAAGGTGGTGACCCACCCATATAAAAGGATACATTCCCCAGACTTCCTTGTAGTTAGGTGGACAAAGTGACCAGGTTCTGTCCAATAAGATGGGGGGTTCAGTAGCATGTGGGATCTCTGGGAAAACTCCTGAAGGAAAGCTAACTCAACTGGAAGGTACATCTTTACCCCCAAATACCTCTTCATCTTCCTATTGCATGAGATATGGACATGATGGTTAGAGTTCCAAGGAACATGAGGTGACCTTGAGGATAGAAACTAGCATTTGAATGATGAAGTAGAAGGAGCCTAAGTCTCTGATGACCACAGAGTAGCCACACCCATCTTGGGTTTCTTACCTCTGTATTTCTTTTATATAAGAGATAAGTAAACTTCTACCTTATCTAAACTACTGGTATTTTAGGTTATTACTGTCACGTTTTGTCAAACTGATACTAGTACCTAGTTAAAACCTAGGCCTGTGAACAGAAGTTCTCAGAGAAGTGTCTAGTACCCAGTAAGTGCTTAGTAGCTATGAGGCATCGTTATTACTCTAATGCCGTATATGAATGGATCTATTTGGCCAATAACCCCAGGGCACGTTTACTTTGTTACCATCTTCATTTTACATATGTAAATCCCAAGGCACATTAACTTATCCAACTTCACTCAACCAGTTAATAGCAGAATCGAGATTCCACCCAGGCATTT
Organism: Mesoplodon mirus; assembly: GCF_964341445.2. Lineage (NCBI taxonomy): Eukaryota > Metazoa > Chordata > Mammalia > Artiodactyla > Ziphiidae > Mesoplodon > Mesoplodon mirus. The sequence continues at coordinate 165,767,619 of NC_138977.1, forward strand.
TGGGACCAGAATGCCTGTCAATAAAGTTGAGCTACCACCATCTACACAATCTACATGCCCGTAGATCACCCTACAATTTCTATGGATCATAGTGTGTTACTTTGTAGTTGGGAGCTCTTTCTACTTGCTGATTTTACTGTAAGGGGTTAATGAAGTATGAACTGCAGGACCACAGTTCCTGCTGTTGTGGAAAAAACCCTTCCATTCCCAGCAAACCCAAGTCCTGTCTCCTTTTGACCAATATAGAGCTGGCTGCAGAGAGCTGCCCTCTCTTCTCCCCACCCTAACCCTGACCCTGACCCTTGGCTATTGTGGAACCAGAGTGAGACAAATACAAGGGAGGGGCAGCTAAACTAGTACTAATCTAATTAGGTGTCAGGGTGGAGGCCAAGGTAGGGTTGTTGTAAGAGAAGAAAGGAGAAAAGCACAGTCTGAACTGTAGAGCCTCCAAGATGAACTACTCCTTGGAAGCTGCTGCCTCATTCACACCTTTGTGTCAACTGTTTTGCTTGGTTGATTCCCCTCACACCCAGCAGAAACGGCTGAGTTTTACAGAAGGAGCAAAAGTGAAGCAGAAACCATTGGAAATCAGAGAAGGGGAAGGAGGCTCGAACAGTTAAAGTGCAGCTGGAAGGCCAGGGCAGAGCAGCTCCCAAAGGAGGTTGAAAAGGTTGCATAGACACACTGCCCATTTTGCAGTGCTTTTGATTCGTAGTCAGGAGGGAGATATGTCAGGCAAAATTTCAGAACTGATCAGGAAGTTGGAAGGCTAAGTTCTCCCATGGTTGATGTGGTCTCTGTGTTACAGAGAGGAAAACTAGAAATAGGAGAAAGAAAGTGAAACAGAAAAAGTATGAAGAGTGAACAATACTCAGCAGAGACTGACAATCCACAAAGCAGGATAATGGTGATTACTGCTGTGATGCAGATTTCCTGTGGGCATTGTTGTAAGCACTTTTTTTTTTTTTTTTTTTTTTTTTTTTTGTGGTACGCCGGCCTCTCACTGTTGTGGCCTCTCCCGTTGTGGAGCACAGGCTCCGGACGCGCAGGCTGAGCGGCCATGGCTCACAGTCCTAGCCGCTCTGCGGCATGCGGGATCTTCCCAGACTGGGGCACGAACCCCTGTCCCCTGCTTTGGCAGGCGGACTCTCAACCACTGCACCACCAGGGAAGCCCTGTAAGCACTTTCTAATCACTTAACCTTCTCCACAAGGGATACCATTTACCTTCATTTTACACATGAAGAGATTGGAGCACAGATAGGGTAAGTAACTTGAAGGAGGGAGGGAATGGTTCAATTAATGAAAGCATAAAATAATGAATAAGTTAATTATTGAATAAATAAATTTACAAACAAATGAATTGAATAAACAAATCAATGAATGCCATCAATTTTATGAGAATTACATAGCATTCGTCAGGTCTCCTTAGGGTCTTTATCGTGAGAATACATTCTCCAAGAACTCTTTGAATCTGATCAAAACTGCCTCAAAGAGAAGGCAGACTGTTATTGGTGTCTTTGTAGGTACCACGGGGGAGGATATCCAAATGCAAGAAAGGAGAAGCCTCATTTTTCCCTCCAAGACCAGCCTTGGTGTCTCCTGTTCCCTAGAGGCCAAATCACCTGTTAGTTACTTCCCAAACAGATTGTAATTTTCTCCTCCAAAATGTCATTATTTAGAGAATTATTTGGGTCTCATTAAAAAAAAGAAGGGTGGAGTGTTATCAGTCACTCACACTTCGGTATTCATTTGTTTATTCACTAATCCATTTGTTCAACATTTACAAAGTCCAAGTGTCTACCAGTCTTTGTGCTAGACTCAGCCCTTCACTGAGAGGAGAATCACTGATTAGCTTTGATTCTCCTAGAAGCAGACTCTGAGAACAGGATGGATGTGCAAGAAGTTTATTTGGAGGCAAGCCCAGGACAACTGGTAGATGAATGGGGGAGTGAGGCTGGGCAGAGAAGGAAAGTAATAAAGGCTGTGTTATCATGCTGGGCCTCGGCCCTGTCTGAGAACTCTTGGATGTATTGAAGAACTTGTCTCCTTAGAGATCTTGCCAAGGGGTGACGAAGGTGGGTTATTTATCACCTAACTCTCATCCATCACTGGTTAAGGTGAGGGCTGCTCCCAGGGACCCTTAACCCTCTTGTACTTCTGGTTTTCCTTGCCTGTGGATGCAGAAAAACTGCTCAGGTGGAAAGTTGCAGGTGCCAGTAGTAGGACACTATGTGTGTGCACTAGGATAGTGGATGCCAAGAGGCTACAGGTGGGTTCCAACAGCATCTGCTAGAAATGGACATATAGGTGATTAATTAAAGCAGAAGCTAGAATAGAGGCATGACTCAGGGGCTATAAGAGCAGACAGGAAGGAATGTTTAACTTTTTCTCCACTGGGCTTCTCTGATCATCCTCCAATGTGTGTACAATGCATGCGTACACACACACACGCACACACACACACAGACACACCAGCTTCAAGGCTGATTAAACACTTCTCCTAATTTCTTTCACAGCTCACAAACATTCCTTATCAGAGCACATAGCATAACTACTTATATTCTCCTTTATACTTGGATGAAGGACATTTCGAGATACTGAGACTTGGCAAGAACGTGGTTCCTTTTCTTCTGAAATATAATTCAATATAAAAACACTCCTAAACTACATGTAAGGAAGTTCAAACCAGTTGTGATCTTTTCCTATGTTGATAACATAGTTATGTATGTGTAAAATCAAATTATTTCCAAACAATTTCTTAGCATCCTTTCTTTGTTGGTGCTCCAGGCACATACCCATTAGTTAGTCTCTACACCGTTCCCAAGACTTAAGTATCATGAGGATGAGGGGAACCTTGCCTCCTTTAAGATCAGCGGTATCCCCAAGATGTGGTAACATCAGGCACAATGTAAGAAGTCACCAAATGCTGGATGGATGGATGGATGGATGGATGGAGACATGGAGAGATAGGTGAGTTCTACTTGGATAGAGAGAAGTCCCAGGACACATCAGAGGTTTCAAAGAGGTGACTCTGAACCCAGTCTTGGAGGATGATCATTGGAAGTCTTTAGATAGAGATTCAGAGTAGGAGGCAGGGATAATGTAACATATATTTTTCAGGTGTTATGAACCACCTTTTAATTTAACTTTGTTCTACTCTCACGTTGGAATGCATCAGGCCTCTGGGGTTACTGCCTCTCAGGGCTTTCTAGTCAGCTTGATATGGAAAGACCTCATGGGTGGTCTCTGAAGTTGTCAGCAGCTTTGACCACTGCCACAAATAATTTATTCCCTCTGCTTTGGTTTTTGCTACTGAGAAGGACAGCCTAATTGGGTCTTCCTGGCAATCCATGTCAGCTAGAATCTTCCTGCTAAGATCCCCTCTACCTCCATTCCAACCATTCTCAGTGCCAAGGCCTAACAAGGATGAACGTTTATAAAGCACATGCATGCTGAGAATACCCTCTAGTGATTGTTTTCCCCAATCCAGGCATTCCCTGACAGCCACTTCAAAGGCTTTTGAAGTCACTGTTAATTTAAAAGCAATAATAAGATTGACACTGAAATGCTTCCCAGCTGGTTTTTCTGGACAATAATTCTCACCAGTTCCTTTACAACCTGCTTTCTGTTACAATTTGAGGCTTGCAAAACATGACTTTTAAAACACATTCAAAACAGAACATGTTTTAAAACAAAGACCGTGGTTCTAGCACAGATATAAGTGTTTTATTCTCCATTTAGGAAATATTTCTTAATAATGAACCTGAGTGAATTCAGGTTTGGAGTCCGTGAGTCCTAGGTGCAAAAGCCGACTCTTCTGTTTATTAATTGGGTGCTCTTAGACAAGTTATTTACCTCCCTGAAACTCTTTTCTAAAAATAAGGCATAAAATTATCTTTCTTGAAAGCCGGTTAGGGAAGTGGAGGCCCCAGGGGTGGAAAAATGCTGGTACAGGGTGCAGATCAGACCTGAGGTCAAATCTCAGCTCTGCCACTTTTCAGCTGGTAACCTTAGGCTTAGCTGATTCACCTAACTTCCCTGAGAATCTGTTTCTTTACCTGTAAAGATCATATGATAAGATATATCTCATATGGTAGATATAAGGATTAGATTTTTATGACATATGAAGCACGGTATCTGGTACCAAGTAAATATTCAACAAAATGTTAGCTTTTATGGATGTGGAGATGAAAGGAGAAAAAGTATGCAAGGCCCTGGTACAGTTCCTGGCACTGGACAGCGTGCTTGGCAAGGATCATCTACTTTAAAACTTTTTTCATTGTATCAGCTATTGCTTCATAAACAATCACCCCAAAGCTCAGTGATTATTTTATCATTGCTTTAATTAGTTTTACAGTGATTGTATCACTGTAAATATTTTATCAATGTTTAAGCTCAGGCTTAAAATAATAGCAGTTAAATATGGTTCATGAGTCTACAGTTCAGCTGCAGGCTGGCAGTTCTCCTGATCTGGGATGGCCTCAGTTGCAGTAGTTTGTCTCTGCCCTGCACAGTTTCTTATCCTCCATCAGGCTAGCCCCAGCTTGTTTACACAGGACCAGGCAAGGTCTCAAAAGAGAGTGAGAAAAAGCCTAGAATTGGCTCTTCATAACTTCTGCCACATTCATTGTCCAAGGCACATTCCAAGCCAGCCCAGATCCAAAGGCTGGGGGAAAAGATTGCACCTCTTAAAGAGCCAAAGAGCATGGACATGGCGAGAGGAGAAAATTGGCCCATTTTTGCAATCTACCACATTGCCCGCAAATAAATTTTAGTAGTAGTAGACACTTTAGGATGAGTTCATCAAGAGAACTCATATGCTCTGTCTTCAGGCATAGGTTCAGAAACAGACTTTCAGCCTTTCAGAAGTTATCAGTTACAAGATTTTCTTTAAAAAAAAAAAAACTTGTTAAACAGGTAGTTTGCATCATACGTCCTTGGGAGAACTAACCTGGCTTCATTCACAAGCCGTCAGTAAGAAAATTTACTACCTGATGGCACCTTCCCTTGCCTGGAGCAGGAGGGCGGTTAGAGGTCGTGCTATGGATTGTCCTTGTGCAGCAGCTGTGATGCTCTTACTAAAGCTAGGATAGGATAATGGGCAGGATGTGGTTCCTGAAAGCCAACCTTGCCACAGGCCCATTTGACCATCCACTTCAGGGTGGGTAGATTTGCTAAGGATCTAGAATTTATTGAGGCTAAAAGAATGGGTAGAGCCAGAGCCTTCAGGGATGGGAGAAGATCAGAGTACCAACCTTTTCCATCTCAGTCATAGGAAGAGTAGAAATGCCAGCTTACTCAAGGGCAAAAGAAGATAGTTTCTAAAATCTGGTCTCATTTGCAAAAGTCTCATTATAGAGACTTCATTTTTAAAGAGCATAGAATTTAAAATCAGAATTTGGTGTGAATCCCAGTTCTGCTATTTGCTGATTCTGTGACCTTGGGCAAATTTCTTACCACTCCTTGTTTCCATTCTTCCAATCTCTAATATAGAGACAATAATATTAAATTTACAATGATGCTATGAGGAATAGATTAAAGAAATACCATATAGAAAGGGCTTGGCACAAGGTGGGTTTTCCACACATATTTAGTCCACATTCCATCCTTCTAACAGCCTGCAATAATTGAATATTAGTAGAACAAATCAGAGTGAGATCTTTGAATAATGAATTTTGCATGCCTTCTTTCTGATGTGGTAGGATCTACACACTAAAAGGGATTCACCTTTAAGGCTTTAATGAACCAGACTCATAAATTCTATCTCCACCTTCCAACCCATTCACCCCAATTTGAGGCTAGGTGACCTCAGTTTTTGTCTTCTAGGCTGATCTGAGTAGTCGGCTTCTCCAGAATTCCCTATATGAGCATGAAGAACATGATGAGCTGGGGTTCTGAACCCCAGCCTTTTGTTCCCATATCTAGCTAATCAGGATGGAGAAAGGAGTCAAAACCTCCTCTAATACAGACCAGTCCTAGAAGCTGGCCTGTCACAGACCCAGCCTCGGTCACCCAGGGTAGAACTTATACTGACCAAGGGTGGATTATCTTTCAGTCTGTCTGTGAAGAACAACCTAAGAGAGATTTTAAGCCAAAATTTACCCTGGAAGATGATTTTTTTAATACGATTCTAAATAATTTACTGAATATGTAATATGTACAAAACTAGGTGATGTTACAATAGTAATAACTAGTATTAGTGTCATTTGGTGTCTACCATGTGTCAGAAACTATATATATATATATATATATATATATATAGTGTGTGTGTGTATATACTGCAGAAAACTCACAGTCTATGGCATTGATACTAAAACCCCAATATACAGAGAAGGAAATAGGCTCAGAGATGGTATCACTTGCTTAGCTGGTAAATGGTGAACCCAGATTTGAGCCCAGGATTTTGTGAGTTTTTATACCTCATTCTTTCTACTAAATTATACTGCAAAAGTCCATTATCTCTAGGGGAAGACCATAGATCACGTCATTAATGAGTGGGGTAATGTAATAGAGTTCCAGAAATGCCCCATCCCCAACTTTTCACTTTCTCCTTCCATTGCTCTACAGCAAGGTTTATGATTAAGGTTGATTGTATCATTCTACTGTCAGTGACACCATTTACTACCTGAATGATCTTGGAGAAAATCACTAATACTTGTTGCTCTTGAGTCTCCTCATCTATAAGATGAGTATAAAATGAGTATAATAATATTTATCTACTAAAGTCAAAATCCAAGGCTTTAATATATGTGAAAGCAATATGCACATTTTGTTTTTTTATATAAGGCACCAGGTATGTTATTTTATGTAAGTGCGTTCTCAGAAGTGAAGAAGATTTATTTCTACTTGGATTGATCTTTAAAGGCTTCATGGAAGCAGTGGAATTTTTATTTACTGGGCAGTCAGGGACTGCAGAGGAAAGTGCTCTAGGCAGAGGGCAACCAAGATATAGGGACACAGAGTTGAGCAGAACGTGGTGTTTGAGGAAGAGTAAAGAATAAAAGGAGACTAAACCCCTATGAATCTTTGGTGAAGGGCAGTTATCCTTGCAATTATGTGGCCACACTGTGGGTGACCTTCAGGTCAAGGTCAGCTTATGGTCATGGTACAATGTGGATGCTCTAGCCACCCTGGGCATCATTGTCCTGCCCAGGAGTCTTTCTGAACGAGAAGAGGGAGCTAAATGGCTAAAATTGTGGAAACCCTGGAGTGTAATTCTAGAGTCCATTCCCAGAAGAATATGTAAGATATGGATCAGTGAGGGATACAAGAAAGGATCCAGGAAAGAGGAGATCTGACTCCACTTGCATATCAGCAAAGATCAGCATTATGCAGTATGTAGATGCTTTTATACAGTCCCATCTTGATAGTAGAAGGAGGAACTATGTCACCATCCACAGTGTCCAGGGAGAGAAAAAGTACCACATGGGACATGAGGGAGGGGAAAAAGCAGGCAGGCTGGTCCCAGAAGCCAAGGGATAAGTTAATAAGAGTGGCTACTGCGTTTTCTAGTGCTGGACCCTCCTGAATGAATCCCCAGCCTTCTATTTTAACTTAAGGCTAAGATTCATGGTCAAGTCAAATGTATGCCTACACTTCTTTCCTGAGGCAGAGGGAAGGTTCCTGGCTGTGTGGGGCCTGAGTCTTTGCAATTTGGGACCCTCTTTGAGGAATAGAATACAAACTGAGGAATATCAAATGAAATATGAAGCCCTGGGAGAGGCCTGTACAAATAAGATGAAGGGAGAAATTAGGTAAAGAGAACACCAGACAATAAGAAAATATTAACTGGGACCATGGACTCTAGGCTTGGCTCCATTATTAACCAGCCATGTGATAATGGACACATCACTTCCTTCTCTGAGACTCAGCTTTCCTTCTGTAAAACGAAGGTGCCCCCCATTGCCACCCCATCAGTTAGGGTCATGGCAGGAAACAGATGACTCATAATAGGCCATAGTAGAAAGATTTATCAGGTGAGGAATGGGTGAGGGTAAACCATAAGGGGGGCTGGTAGAGTACCCAGTTCTTGCACAGTAGACAGCTGTCACCAACACTAGGTCTGAAAGGACAGGTACTAGACCATAGGAAGGGTAAGTAACTGTTTAGATAGGACCCCTTGACAGTGGCCTAATAGTTGCAGCAAGATTTCTGTAAGAAATGAGTTCAGGGAATAAATACCTCATCATCACTCACTTCTCATCCACCAATTTCTGCCAGGGCTCCCTGTAGGAGACATTCACCCAGAACTTAGAGGGCTGGGGAACCCATTGATATGGTCCATACAGGTCAGTCTTCTGAGGCACAGAAGAGGAGAGATAGGATGGAGATGGGTCTGTAGGAGCAAAGACATCAGTAAAGGTTCCTGGGTGTCTTCAGATCTGATATACTAGTAGACTGTCTGTATAGAAATCCTCCATAAATTTTCTGACTTAAAACATGAGTTTGATAGATTTATCTTTTATTTTCCCTTCCCCACTATGGAGCACTAATGTTTTAACTTTAAATTCTAGCTCTGGGCCCATCATACCATTTCTCAGAGCCTTGGTTTCCTCATCTACTTCACAAGATTGTTGTAATAACCAACTCCAATCACAATTTTGTGCTTTGTAACCTGTAAGTTGGCATAAAAAAGTAAATCTTCTCATCAGAACTAAGTAACAATAATAATGTGTAATATTTTTTGAGTTTTGCTCTATGCTCCTGAACTAAACTCTTTATATGTGTTCTTCCAAATAACCCTATGAGGAAGATAGTATTAAACCCCCATTGTACAGATGAAGAAACTGAGATTGAGACAAGTTACCTAATTTGCTCAAAGTTTTATGGGATGAACAGTGCCTCTCAAACATTAACATACCTCGGAATCAACTTGTGTTTGTCAGAATCAACCAGTAAAATGCAGATTCTGATTAAGAAAATCAGGAGTGGGGCCTGAGATTCTGAATTTCTAACAAGGTGATACTGCTGGTCCCTCAATCACATCCTGAATAACAGGGAACTAAAAATGGGAAAGTAGAGATACAAATCCAGTAATCCAGATCAGTCTGGATATTAAACCATTACACAAACTACGGCATTGACATCTCTTCGAATTTAAGAGGCCTGCTGGAAGAGGTCAGGCCTGGGGACATTGGTTGTATGAACACTTAGGTGACAGAATGTAGGGGAGGATGGGTGTGAGGGAAGAGCAGATTATACAACTAAGCCTGAAACCTGGGTGGGATCGAGGCCCCCATTGCCTCCCTCACCCTTTCATGTCAATCAGGTTCCAAGTCCTAGAACTTGCACCTCTTCTTTTCCACTCCCACTGTCATGGACCTACTCTGGATCTTAGTTTTCTTGAGCCAGCCCTCCAGGTTCAAATCCCAGCTCTGCCATTCATTAGCTGGGTGACCTCCTTATTCTCTCTTTGCAAGATGAAGGAATACCTTCCTCCTAAGATTGTTGTAGGGGTTAAAGTAGTAATTCATATTGACAGTGCTTAGAATGATGCCTGGCATATAGTCAGAGCATAAACTAGTCAAAACATCACCACTGGTGTCCTTGATTCTAGGCCATTTCAGATCCACTCACTCCATTAAAGCTTGAGAAATCCTTCTAGAACCTGGATCTGACCCTGACAGTCTCTGGCTTCAGACCCTCCAGTGACAACCTTTGACTTCAGCGTGGCATGCTTGGTCTTTCCCCCAGGTCCTGGTCCCTGCTTGATCTTATACTTTGATCATATCAAAGGACACACCAGTCCCTGAAATGGGCATTTTTGCCTTTGAGCCTTTGCATGTACTGTTCTCTCTGCCTGGCCTGCACTTTTGATTTTTCAAGATCAAACTGAAACACCACACCCTCTGTGAGACAGTCCCAATCCTCCTTCTTTGCCCCCAGATGTGACCAATATTCCAAAAGAGTGCATTGCCCCAGAACACACTACATCCTCTGTTACGGAATATCAGAAGGTGACCTTTCCTCTCCTCTAGATTCTGAGTCCATATCATGTAGCCCCTGGACCTAATCCAGGTCCTGGAATGTGATGCAGTGTTGCTATGGGTCTGATGAAAGATAAAGAAAACAGGGAGCAAAAGAAGGAAGAAAAGAGAAGAGCGAAGGAAGGGGATTGAAGAGGTCAGGGCAATTTGTGCTGCTCTGGAGCTGGGTTTCCTGGGCTACAGAGGTGACACACAATGACCCACCAACACCAAGATTCACCCTTCTTAGAAAAATATTTTGTTTCCAAAGTTTGTAAAGCAAAAATGTCCTGGTAGTTTGTGTTGAACCCACATACTACCCCACACACGCAAGGCTAAACTGCAGGTTTAGGGTGGTGATGTAAGTCAAGGACATTTATTTGTGGATTAGCCTCAGAGTAGTTCTGAAAAGCCTTTGTCCTCTTTCAAGTCACAGGGCAAAAGACTGCTTCTAGGGGGAAACACCTTCTGAATAGCAGCCACTGACCTTCTAGGAGGTGGAGGGGTTGGGGAAGAATAAAAGACAGGGGTTCTCTCAGGGTCAAAGTTGGGGAGTAAATCTTTATCTGCAAAGCATTCATTCACTTAATTTGCATAATAAAAGATGACTTTTACCTGCCTGTGTGTCTGTAGAGCTGTAAAACCCTGTTATTGTGGCCTTGGATGTGATATGTAATGAAGATTCTGTGAACTGAAGGGACTCTAGGTGCTGAAAAAACTTGAAGGATTAATATCTACTGTTTATCTATCACAGCAATGTTGTGGGATAAAGACTGGTGACATTATCATTCTACAGAAGCAGTTGAAGTATTTAGATTCCATAGTCATCAGCTATTAAGCGGTTCCCACACACACACAAAAAAAGGTCCATGATCTAACATACAGAACCTGAGAATGTGCCCTCATTTGGAAAAGGGTCTTTGCAGGTGTGATTATGTCCAGGACCTTGAGATGTGGGGATCTCTGGGACGATCTGGGTGGTTCCTAGAACCAAGTGACAAGTGTCCTTATAAAAGACACACAGAGGAGAAGTCAATGTAAGATGAAGCAGAAAGAGAAGTGGCCACAAGCCAAGGGATGCCAACAGCAGCCAGAGGCAGGAGGAGGCAAGGACAGGATTCTCCCCTAGAGGCTCCAGAGGGCATACAGACATGCTGACTCCTTGATATCAGACTTCTGGCCTCCAGAGAGGTTTGAGAGAATAAGTTCTGATCTTTTAAGCCACCAGCTTATGTTCATTCATTATAGCAGCCTCAGGAAACTAATATAGTAGTGAAGCCAGGATTCAAACTCAAGCCTACCTGGCTCTGCTCTGTAACTTGGGACAGGTTATTTACATTTTGGAGATTTCATTTCTTAAGCTGTGAAAGGTGGTTAAAGCAAAGATTACATGAGGTAATGTGCTCATGTCAAGTTCCTGACATACTGCCTAGGAGGGAGCACTCAGCCATAACTTACTTGGAGCTTACAGATCAAGGAGGGCACAGAAAGAAATGAACTTCAGAAGACCATGAAACTTGGGTTCAGAAGACCTGACAACCTTCTCTGCCATTTCCTAGCTGTGTGACTTTAGTCAACTTACTTAACCTCTCTGAGACTGAGTATCCTCATTAGTAAAATGGAGATAATATCTATCACCATTTATTATCTGTTACATATATTAAATGAGATCGAGTTGAAATCCAGCATAATAAAAATTAGTATAGTTAGTTTTCCTTTCTTCCTTCTTAGTTGCTCAGAATTAGAGGCAAAACCCAGGTTCTCTGATTAGGACAAGTTAGATATGTATAAGGCAGGATGTGCCTACATTGTTTTAAAATATTCATTGAAAAGTCCAGTTCTTTAAACCTCAGATGGTGCCCACAGTGAGCCTACACTGGGCTATTTGCTTAAGACTCAGAGTTAAATACGAATGAGCAGAACTCATTTTACCAACTTAAAATTCTCTAAGAATTCATGATGTAAACACTCTGAACTTGAACACTTAGACAATCGAATTGGCTTATACAGTTTTGATCACAAGAAAAGAGAATTTTAAAAAGTCATTAAACAGGGTGAATAGTCTTATTGGACATGAATTGGCTCTTAAAGAATATTACAAAGATATAAAGCTCAAATGGGTCAGAAATTTATGAAAGTCATTTCCCTTAAATAAAACATGATGGTAATGGTCATTCTGACTGGTGTGAGATGATATCTCATTGTAGTTTTGATTTGCATTTCTCTAATGATTAATGATGTTGAGCATTCTTTCATGTGTTTGTTGGCAATCTGTATATCTTCTTTGGAGAAATGTCTAAAATCTAGAAACAATAAATGCTGGAGAGGGTGTGGAGAAAAGGGAACACTCTTGAACTGCTGGTGGGAATGCAAATTGATACAGCCACTATGGAGAACAGTATGGAGGTTCCTTAAAAAACTACAAATAGAACTACCATATGACCCAGCAATCCCACTACTGGGCATATACCCTGAGAAAACCATAATTCAAAAAGAGTCATGTACCACAATGTTCATTGTAGCTCTATTTACAATAGCCAGGACATGGAAGCAACCTAAGTGTCCATCAACAGATGAATGGATAAAGAAGATGTGACACATATATACAATGGAATATTACTCAGCCATAAAAAGAAATGAAATCGAGTTATTTGTAGTGAGGTGGATGGACCTAGAGTCTGTTACACAGAGTGAAGTAAGTCAGAAAGAGAAAAACAAATACCGTATGCTAACACATATATATGGAATCTAAGAAAAAAAAAAGTCATGAAGAACCTAGGGTTAAGACGAGAATAAAGACACAGACCTACTAGAGCATGGACTTGAGGATATGGGGAGGGGGAAGGGTAAGCTGTGACAAAGTGAAAGAGTGGCATGGACATATATACATTACCAAATGTAAAATAGATAGCTAGTGGGAAGCAGCCGCATAGCACAGTGAGATCAGCTCGGTGGTTTGTGACCACCTAGAGGGGTGGGATAGGGAGCATAGGAGGGAGGAAGATGCAAGAGGGAAGAGATATGGGAACGTATGTATATGTATAACTGATTCACTTTGTTATAAAGCAGAAGCTAACACACCATTGTAAAACAATTATACTCTAATAAAAAAAAACTCATGATGGTAAATATTCAAGGGAGAACACTTGCAAAATGCATTTGGTGTCTTAAAACATCTGAAGAACTGCAAGAGTTTTTGCTTACTGCAAAGACATTTTGCTGGATGTCAGGGCAGCTACATTAGAACTGAGGGCTTCACTGGGGCCAAGGCTTATTTGCCAAGCAGCCTACGGAGCCCCGCTGGTCTCAGGACAAAGCCACATTGACCACTCCTTGTCTGCCCAACCAAGAGGGCTACTTAAGTTTGGGGCACTGAACATACAGATTGGGAGCCACACTATGTATTTATAGTTCTTTCTAGTTAACAAAGAAATAAAAAGCAACTTGGGGTCAGAGAATCTATGCCCCCATCTAGAATCTGACACCTCCAGACCATGTGTCTTTGGCTAAGTCACTTTACCTCTCTGAGTTTTGTGTCATTATTTCTAAAATAAAGGTGCAACAATACTGTTAGCTGCTGTCAAACAAACATTCTGCCTTTTCCTTGCTAACAGTATTTTCACTTGATTCAGAAGTAATTTGCCTAATCCCAGAGGGTAAATCATGATTGGTTTACAGCATAGATATCATTCATGTTTGCCAAGGACCCAATTCTGGCCAATGAGAAATAAGGGGAAGTCTAGAATTTCTGGGGATAAAAATAAACAGCTGACTCAGGGGAAAGGCTCTGGGCCATCACCCCTTCTTTTCCCACTTTGAGTTGTGTTATATGAATCCTTGAAGCTTGAAGCTGTAGCAGCAGCTATTTTATAACCATGAAGAAAAAGACAAGGAATTTCAACAAGGCCGACCCATACTCTTGATATTGCTGGTGTTGACAATTCAAATGCTGAATCTGCCTACTTTCATCTTCTTGCTATATAAGACCTGTGAAAAATGGCTGTCACACAGCATACTTTCCTTATGTCAGGCACTGTTCTACATAAATTAACTCATCTAATTCTCACAACTATAGTTATTGCTAAATCTATTTCACAGATGAAAACAATAAGAGAGGTTAATAAACCTGCCCAAGGTGACCACTAGTAAATGGTAGAAGTTGGATTTGAATGTAGGCAATGGCTATTCATGTAACCATTCTACCATACTGCTTTCTCTTGTTTGCTAATTGTTTAATTTTGGATGCAGCTAAAATCATACCAAGTTATACAAAGCCTATCTTTCTACCTTGCACAATTTTTGTGAACAAATATTGGTGCCAGTCTATCACATAAACTTCAATGCAACTCTAAGAAATATCTAATATTATTCTCAAATGTAAAAAGTAGGAAAATGATGACTACAAAGGTTGAGTCATCTGCCAAAGTCCACACAGCAGGTTAGTGGCAGAGTTGGGATGGACGGAGCCCTAGTTCCCCTGGCTTTGAAGCTGATTTACTTTCCCTTGCAACGCCCTGCCTCCCTATGAGATGCTCATTTGTTTGCACAATGATAAGGAGGCCCAAAGGAGTCCTCAGTGATGCTGATGAAACCCGAATCCTAGGCTGAAAATCCTCCAGCAGGCCACTGAAGTGATTTGGGAGCAAATCCCAAAGAGGTGTTCAATACTTTCAAATTCTCCTTCAGTCTACTCTCCTATGATCCGTCTCCTGAAAGGTTACCTCTTTCTCTAGCTTTATGACTCAGAAAGACACATTCTCCCTTTGGGACTTAACACTTACAGTTTCAGAATTCATATTCTTTCCCCAGCATGGGTCATTAGAGTCTTGTTGCTGAGAAAGCACTACCAGAACCCATCAAGTCTATAAACTGAATTGGTCCTTGCAATGCCTAAGCTAAGTCTGTTGCATTTGGAAGGGGCTGGGATGGAGATAGAGGGGGAATTAGTCAATGGAGAGCCCACGGGATGGGGAGTGGCCAAAAATCAGTGACCTTGTGACCTGGAAAGCACCAAAGATCATCTGGTTTAACATCTTCAGTGCATAGATAGTGGATGTGAGATTCAGAGATATTCATTAATAATTGTAAATTTCATCCATATATCATGTACTGTAATGTTTGAACACATTTAATCTTCACAAAACATCTGAGTGATAGGTGATATCCCAAAGACAAAACAAATGCTCAGAAAGAACAGGTGATTTACCCAAGGTCACAGAGCTGATAAGTGGCATAGACAAGCTATACAGGCAAGATCTATAACCTCAGACAACTGCTCTTTGCAGTTCCTCTGCTTCTTGAAGCCCCTAAGGAGGGGCTGACATTGAAAAAGAAATCAAGGAGTGAGGCAGGGAAAGTCTAAAAGAACACTGAGAAGGGAGGAGGGACTCACGGGTTGGTTGATGGAATGTACAGCCCCTGAGCAATGCAAGCGAAGAGATGTACCTGTGTGCATGGTTGGAGAGGAAGAAAGGGACAAAAGCTTTAGCTTTATCAGATTCTCACAGCCATCTATTAAGGTCTGTTAAGTACCACTGGTTTGGTGAGATTAAGGGGTGGGGGCAGCAATTAGGGCATGTCTCCAAGTCACAGGACAAAGTAGCGAAAAATGAAGGGATTACTGCATGTGTGTGTGTGTGTAAGTGTGTGTGTGTCCTGGCTTTTCCAGCACACACAGTATGTGTTTTTCCTATTAGGTGAAGTTTCCTCACAGGTTTTGACAAGTTTTAATAAGTTACCTGACAAAATAATGGAAAAAGAAATTGTAAAGGGAAATACTAGCGCCATGAAGTTCAAAAGGCACCATTGTGCCTTAGTTGTGAGTGGCTGGTAGGTAATGTGTTTGGATCCAGCTACACACCTTTGGTGCCTTTGTTGATATAATGAAGCAGTCAATCCACCTGTGAGCTTCTCACCCACTGGAATTACAAGCTAACCAATAGCACCCCTGCCATCTCTTTCTTCTCCCTAAGACAAGTTTAGCAGGGAAGGAAGACATCAGTGTGACAGAGTTTGAGTTAACTATAAACTTCTGGGTACTGCTTCTCCATGCCTTTGTGGTGATATTGGTGACCCATGCCTTGCTCTGACGTTGCTTTTCCATCTGTAAAGTGGGGTGGATGGTAACCACACCTGCTGCCTTTCTTTCCTCTGCACTTCAGCCCTGCTGGCTTTCCTCGACCATGACCTCTGATTTTAGCCACTGGCTTTGGTACACACTGCTCCTTCAGCCTAGAACTCTCCCCAACTATTCCCTCATCCTATAGTTCCCTAGACATGTCTCCAGACCCTCATAGACCCACACAAGTTGCCCTTTTACATTTAATACAGTGATGAACAACTCTTGATGTCATCTCTCTCCCACATCAAGACTGAGAGTTCTCCAAAGGTAAGGGATCATGGCTGCATTTGGTTGTCATTATAGCCCAGAGCTCAAGCCCTGTGCTCCGCACAGAGTAGGCACTCAAAAAGTATATGTTGAACTATTGAGTCTCTTTCAAAGGGTTGTCTTAAAGATCAAAGAATTTAGTGTATCTAAAGGAGTTGTATAAAACCCTTTGCTTTTTTTTTTAGCACCAAACAAATGTGAATTATGATAATTATCTTGTAGAGCACATGTACACGAATTCAGTCATATGGGTGGGGTGGGGTTTGGCCATGCGCAACTTACTCTCCCTCTTGTGCCTAAAGTCAGATGGGGATTCCTAATTCCTACTTCCTTGACCTTGAGCAGGTGAGGCAACCTAAGAGAAGGCACATAAAGCATTCTCTCATTGTCTGAGAAATTGTGATATCAATTAATGATAGTTTCTTTCTTTCCATTTGGTTTATGGGTCATTGTGAAGAAAACTGGAGGCCATGGTCATAAAAATTATTTATAGAATGGAGGTATCATTTGACATTACTCATTGTTTTCTGGGGACATGCCAAACAGTCTTTAGTTGATTTCACATGATTTAACAGAAACTGTTTCACTTTATTTAGCAGATAGGAAGACCTCGTCTCCATGCTCTCTGGTCTCTTGCTCTACCTTTATTTCTCTCTGAGGTATAATCATTTACCTGTTTGATAGCAGTAGTCTTCAGTCAATTGGGTGGAGCTAATCTACAAAGATAACAAACCCTGGGGATTTGGTCTCTCTCATCCCTTCCCTACCTGGACCAGTGAAAGGAGTAATCTAAATTAGGAGATCTGGGCTGTAGACTCAAACTTTACCAGGGTGTTCTATGCCAAGGCTAAGACAGGGGTTTGGAAGTTAGCAGCTCATTTTCAGTCTCACTCTAAGATAGGTTCTTTTATATAGACTTTATCAATAATAAAGTCTCTCCATCTACTATTTCTTAATTGTTTCAAAACTCAGGCTGTGAAGAGGGATACTATTTATGGACCCAATCATAGACCCCCAAAACAGCCCCTACCCCTTGTATCTCATTTTCTAGCACAACGCTAGATACATAATAAGCACTCACTTCAAGAATGAATAGTATTATCTAACATTTACTAATTGTTTATTGTGTGCTAGGCACTGTTCTAATCAGTTCACAAATTGTATTCTGTTTTTGTTTAATCCTCATAACAACCCCTTGAGGCTGATTTTCATTTTATCTTTCTCATTGTACAGAGCAGTAAATGGAGGAACAGAGTTTATGTTACTTGCCCAAAATCACAGCATCAGGAAGTGGCAGATGTGGGATTTGAATCTTGTCAGTCTGGACCCACTGAATGCATGTTTAGCCACTACACAATAAAGCTAGTTAAAGAAAATACCTACAAATGCCATTTCCCTTCAGTTATAGTGTAAAGGCAAATGTCATTTCCCTTCAGTTATAATGCAAAGAATTTGTAAACATGCTAAAGAAAAAGAAATCTTGGTTTTTTTTCACAAACTTGAAGACTCAGGAATTGAGGGTGAGAGTAAAACATCTAGTTATTTAACATAAATTTAAATGTTAAATTTTGATGCCTAACATTATGAAAAATGGGGTAGTTGAGAAAATAGTCTCTGTTTTACATTCACGTATTTAAAAGTTGTATGTAGAAATAATGGGACATACCAGGAAAGGTAGAAGTATCTCCACATCTCATAATTACTGAGAACATCAGAAGTAGCTTGCTTAGGAAAGTACCCTTTGGATCTGCTCCTCTCTGAGACTGTGTGCTTTGAGTCTCATCCCAAGCTTGTCCTGTGCTTAGGCACATCCATGATGAAAACCGTAACCACGTACCTGATCACTTTCAGGCAAGGTCATCTAATGTCTGTTTCACAGACGATCAGACCAACTGGCAGCCATGCTTCATCTCTTTGCTCTCCCAACATTATCTCTTCTTAAGACTCACTCATTTATTCCCAAGCTTGTTTAAATCAATCTTTTAAAAAGATCTAACATAGTGGGTTTATCTGTTTTATTGTAAGATTTTAAAAATTAACAGGTGTTCCATTGGTCTCTGATCTTTGTGTTGAGTCCGAGGGAATTAACTCCACCAAAGAGAACCATAAAACAGTTGGAAGGCAATTAAATGAATTTACACTTGCCAGGCCTGCTTATTACTCTAAGAGTTGGCATGAGTTTCCACAGGCATGAAGCATTGAGCTTCATTCTGTTAAGTCTGAAGTCCCTGACCAATTGCCAGATACATGGATAAACTTGGCTATGTGGTTTCAGAACTCTCCTTGGTTGTGAAATTTGTGACATTTCACCATGCTTACTTTGTATGCAATGCACAATGTAGCCTGAACTTCTTTGGACTCTTTCCCTGGGGGGAGGGAGGCATTATCCTTCTGGGCTCATACAGCAGGAGCAGCTTTTAAACCTTTGGAGGATCTGGGCAGTCTTGTTTTCAAAGGACCTCTGCATACTTTATCACAATAAAATATATCCCTACCCCATACTAGTTATATTGCTTCATTTAGGAAACTGCTAAGAATTATAAAGCTAATTCTGAGTTTGTTTTGTTATAAATTATTGACTTTTTCCTTGTGGCTTAAGCTATATATATATATAATATATATATACATATTATATATATATATATTATATATATATATTATATGTATATATATACAATATATATACACATATTATATATATATAAATATTATATATATGGTATTGTATATATGTGTATGTTGAGTAAGCCAGCTGACATAATGTAAAGCTTTATAAACATTCAACTTAGCATATATTCATTTTGAAGTTTTCTTCTTGCCCTTTGGAGGTGCTATTTCTTTCAGATATCAGACATTTTTATTTAAACTCATGAAAAACTCACAGGCCCCAAACTCTCTACTTCGGGTGTCTAATGGATAAATTGGGTCAGACCCCATCCCTTCCACTTGGTGTTTTGGAGGAAAGTACATTTCCATGGAGGTCTCCTCATCTGATGCAATCTTTCAGGATAGGATCCCTGCTAAAGGTGCAACATTTGTATGAGCAGGGGGCCTCCACATGGTGGGGCCTCGGACATTGCAGAATTGAGATTCACCCAACATGTTCATATTATATTCTCTATGAGAGATCACTTCTAGTTTTCACCAGATGGGAAGTTATGAAAACAAAACAACACAAATCTTGATACCTGCTTTCTTCTTTTTGCTTTCAGCAAAAACTTCATCAACTCAAATGCCACTTCATGGTAGACTTAAAATGTTCCTTTAAATAGGGCTGTAATGTGAAGGTTGGTTAAGAACTTCAAACTTAGAATGTTATTTTCTGGGGCTGTAGCTCAGACATAAAATTTTGGTCCAGGCAGATTTTAACATGTTAGATCTGAACTGAAAGATGAATGTTTCATGTATTTATTTCACTTTAAAACCAGAAGGTTTTTTTATTTATTTTTTTTTTTTTTTCCGTACGCGGGCCTCTCACTGTTGTGGCTTTTCCCGTTGCGGAGCACAGGCTCCGGATGCGCAGGCTCAGCGGCCATGGCTCACGGGCCCAGCCACTCCGCGGCATATGGGATCCTCCCAGACCGGGGCACGAACCCGCATCCCCTGCATCGGCAGGCGGACTCTCAACCACTGCGCCACCAGGGAGGCCCCAGAAGGTTTTTTAAATATTATTTTTCTGCACATGAAAGCTGGGAAAAGACAATTTTCTCCCACAAGATTCTCTTTCAAAATTGGGTCCAACAGGGAGCCTAGAATGTTCAATCTATTCTCCTTTATCATGAGAAGAAAACTGACTTTGTTGAAGAAATAGTCTGAGAGGACCTTCAAGATGGCAGAGGAGTAAGACGTGGAGATCACCTTCCTCCCCACAAATACATCAGAAATACATCTACATGCGGAACAACTCTTACAGAACACCTGCTGAACGCTGGCAAAAGACCTTGGACTTCCCAAAAGACAAGAAACTTCCCACATACCTGGGTAGAATAAAAGAAAAAACAGATACAAAAGAATAAGGATGGGACCTGCACCTCTGGGAGGGAGCTGTGAAGGAGGAAAAGTTTCCACACACTATGAAGTCCCTTCACTGGTGGAAATGGGGGGTGGGGGGGGGGAAGCTTGGAGCCACAGAGGAGAGTGCAGCAACAGGGGTGCAGAGGGCAAAGCATAGAGATTCCCACACAGAGGATGGGTACCAACCAGCACTCACCAGCCTGAGAGGCTTGTCTGCTCACATGCTGGGGCAGGTGGGGGCTGAAAACTGAGACTCTGGCTTCAGGGTTCAGATCCCAGGGACAGGACTGGGATTGGCTGAGTGAACATAGCCTGAAGAGGGCTAGTGCACCACAGCTAACTGGGAGGGAGTCTGGGAAAAAGTCTGGAACTGCTTAAGAGTCAAGAGACCATTGTTTCAGGGTGCACAAGGAGAGGAGATTCAGAGCACCACCTCAGTGAGCTCCAGAAAGTGGTGCAAGCAATGGCTATCAGTGCAGACACCAGAGACGGGCATGAAATGCTAAGACTGCTGCTTCAGCCACCAAGAAGCCTGTGTGCAAGCACAGGTCACTATCCACACTTCCTCTCCCAGGAGCCTGTGCAGCCTGCCACTGCCAGGGTCCTGTGATCCAGGGACAAATTTCCCAGGAGAACACATGGAGCACCCAAGGCTGTTGCAATATCATGCTGGCCTGTGCTGCCACAGGCCCGCCCTACATTCCATACCCCTCCCTGCCCCCGGCCTGAGTAAGCCAGAGCCCCCTAATCAGCCGCTCCTTTAATTCCCTCCTCTCTGGGCAAAGTACAGACACCAGAGGGAGACCTACATGCAGAGGTGGGGCAAAATCCAAAGCTGAACCCCAGGAGATGTACCAACAAAGAAGACAAAGGAAAATTTCTCTGTACAGCCTCAGGAGCAGCAGATTAAATCTCCACAATTAACTTGATGTACCCTGCATCTGTGGACATACATACCTGAATAGAAAATGAATCATCCCAAAATTGAGGTGGTGGATTTGAAAGCAACTGTAGACTTGGGGTTTGCTGTATGTGACTGGCTAGTTTCTCATTTTTATGTTTACCTTAGTATAGTTTTTAGCACTTATTATCATTGGTGGATTTGTTTATTGGTTTGGTTGCTCTCTTTTTTTATTACTTTTTAAATTTTAATAATTTTTTATTTTAATAACTTTTTAACTTTATTTATCTATTTTTCTTTCTTTCTTTTTCTTCTGAACCGTGTGGATGACAGCATTTGGTGTTCTGGCCGGGTGTCATGCCTGAGCCTCTGAGGTGGGAGAGCTGAGTTCAGGACATTGGAGAAGCAGAGACCTCCCAGCCCCACGTAATATCAATTGGCAAGAGCTCTCCCAGAGATCACTGTCTCAATTCTAATACCCAGCTAAACTCAAAGACTAGCAAGCTCCAGTGATGGTCACCCCATGTCACACAACTAGCAAGACAGGAACACAACCCCATGCATTAGCAGACAGGCTGCCTAAAGTCATACTAAGTTCACAGACACCCCAAAACACATCACCAGATGCTGTCCTCCCCACCAGAAAGACAAGATCCAGCCTCACCCACCAGAACACAGGCACCAGTCCCCTCTACGAGGAAGCCTACACAACCCACTGAACCAACCTTACCCACTGGGGGCAGACACCAAAAACAACAGGAACTATGAACCTGCAGCATGCAAAAAGGAGACCCCAAACACAATAAGTTAAGCAAAATGAGAAGACAGAAATATGCAGGAGAAGAAGAAGCAAAGTAAAAACTCACCAGACCAAATAAATGAAGAGGAAAAAGAAGTCTAAATGAAAAAGAATTCAGAGTAATGATAGTAAAGATGATCTAAAATTTTGAAATTAGAATGGAGAAAATACAAGGAACATTTAATACGGATGAGAAGAAGTAAAGAGGAAACAAAAAATGATGAACAACACAATAAATGAGACTAAAAATTATCTAGATGGAATCAATAGCAGGATAACTGAGGCAGAAGAACAGATAAGTGACCTGGAAAATAAAATAGTGGAAATAACTACTACAGAGCAGAATAAAGAAAAAGAACTGAAGAGAATTGAGAACAGTCTCAGAGACCTCTGGGACAATATGAAATGCACCGATATTCGAATTATAAGGGTACCAGAAGAAGAAGAGAAAAAGAAAGGGTCTGACAAAATATTTGAACTGATTATAGTTGAAAACTTTCCTAATATGAGAAAGGAAATAGTCAGTCAAGTCCAGGAAGTGCAGAGAGTCCCATACAGGGTAAATCCAAGGAGAAACATGCCAAGACACATATTAATCAAACTATCAAATATTAAATACAAAGAAAAAATATTAAAAGCAGAAAGGGAAAAACAACAAATAACATACAAGGGGATCTCCATGAGGTTAACAGCTCATCTTTCAGCACAAACTCTGCAAGCCAGAAGGGAGTGGCAGGACGTATATAAACTGATGAAAGGGAAAAACATACAACCAAGATTACTCTACCCAGCAAGGATCTCATTCAGATTTGATGGAGAATTAAAAGCTTTTCAGACAAGCAAAGGATAAGAGAATTCAGCACCACCAAACCAGCTTTACAACAAATGCTAAAGGAAATTTTCTAGGCAGGAAAAACAAGAGAAGGAAATGACCTCTGATAATAAAACCAAAACAATTAAGAAAATGGTAATAGGAACATACATATTGATAATTAACATAAATGTAAATGGATTAAATGTTCCAACCAAAAGACATAGACTGGCTGAATGGATACAAAAATAAGACCCGTATGTATGCTGTCTACGAGAGACCAATTTCATACCTAGGGACACATACAGACTGAAAGTGAGGGGATGGAAAAAGATAGTCCATGCAAATAAGAAAAGAAATCTGGAGTAGTAATTCTCATATCAGACAAAATAGACTTTAAAATAAAGACTATTACAAGAGACAAAGAAGGACACTACAAAATGATCAAGGGATGAATCCAAGAAAAAGATATAAAAATTGTAAACATTTATGCATCAAACATAGGAGCACTTCAATACATAAGGCAAATACTAACAGCCATAAAATGGGAAATTGACAATAACACAATAATAGGAAGGGACTTTAGCACCCCACTTTCACCAATGGACAGATCATCCAAAATGAAAATAAATGAGGAAACACAAGCTTTAAATGACACATGAAACAAGATGGACTTAATTGATATTTATAGGACATTCCATCCAAAAACAACAGAATAAACTTTCTTCTCAAGTGCTCATGGAAGATTCTCCAGGATACATCATATCTTGGGTCACAAATCAAACCTTGGTAAATTTAAGAAAATTGAAATCATATCAAGTATCTCTTCTGAACACAATTCTATGAGACTAGATATCAATTACAGGAAAAAAATGGTAAAAAATGCAAACACATGGAGGCTAAACAACCCACTACTAAATAACCAAGAGATTACTGAAGAAATCAAAGAGGAAATCAAAATATACCTAGAAAAAAATGACAATGAAAACATGATGACCCAAAACCTATGGGATGCAGCAAAAGCAGTTCTAAGAGGGAAGTTTATGGCAATACAATCCTACCTCAAGAAACAAGAAAAACCTCAAATAAACAACCTAAACTTACACCTAAAGCAATTAGAGAAAGAAAATAATAATAATAATAATAAAGATGAGATCAGAAATAAATGGGAAAAAAATGAAGGAAATGTTAACAAACATCAATAAAACTAAAAGCTGGTTCTATGAGAAGATAAACAAAATTAATAAACCACTGGTCAGACTCATAAAGAAAAAAATGGGAGAAGACTCAAATCAACAGAATTAGAAATGAAAAAGAACAACTGACACTGCAGACATACAAAGGATCATGAGAGATTACTACAAGCAACTATATGCCAATAAAATGGACACCTGGAAGAAATGGACAAATTCTTAGAAAAGCACAACCTTCTGAGACTGAACCAGGAAGAAATAGAAAATATAAACAGACCAATCACAAGCACTGAAATTGAAATGGTGATTAAAAATCTTCCAACAAACAAAAGCTCAGGACCAGATTCCTTCACAGGAGAATTCTATCAAACATTTAGAGAAGAGCTAACACCTATCCTTCTCAAACTCTTCCAAAATATAGCAGAGGGAGGAACACTCCCAAGCTCATTCTATGAGGCCACCATCACCCTGTTAGCAAAACCAGACAAAGATGTCACAAAGAAAGAAAACTAGAGGCCAATAACACTGATGAACATAGATGCAAATATCCTCAACAAAAGATTAACAAATAGAGAATCCAGCACAACATTAAGAGGATGACACACCATGATCAAGTGGGGCTCATCCCAGGAATGCAAGGATTCTTCATTATACACAAATCAATCAATGTGGTACCCCATATTAACAAATTGAAGGATAAAAACCATGAGATAATCTCAATAGATGCAAAAAAAACATTTTGACAAAGGTCAACACCCATTTATGATAAAAACCCTCCAGAAGTAGGCCTAGAGAGAACTTACCCCAACATAATAAAGGTGATATATGACAAATCCACAGCTAACATCATTGTCAATGGTTAAAAAATGAAACCATTTCCACTGAGATCTGGAACAAGACAAGGTTGCCCACTCTCACCGCTATTATTCAACATAGTTTTGGAAGTTTTAGCCGCAGCAATCAGAGAAGAAAAAGAAATAAAAGGAATCCAAATTGGAAAAGAAGAAGTAAAGCTGTCACTATTTGCAGACGACATGATACTATATATAGAGAACCCTAAAGATGCTACCAGAAAACTACTAGAGCTAATCAAAGAATTTGGTAAAGTTGCAGGATACAAAATTAATGCACAGAAATCTCTTGCATTCCTATACACAAATGATGAAAAATCTGAAAGAGAAATTAAGGAAATACTCCCATTTACCCTCGAAACAAAAAGAATAAAATACCTAGGAATAAATCTACCTATGGAGACAAAACACCTGTATGCAAAAAAATATGACACTGATGAAAGAAATTAAAGATGATACATACAGATGGAGAGATATACCATGTTCTTGGATTGGAGGAATCAACAATGTGAAAATGACTCTACTACCAAAGCAATCTACAGATTCAAGGCAATCCCTATCAAACTACCAATGGCATTTTTCAGAGAACTAGAACAAAAAAATTCATAATTTGTATGGAAACACAAAAGACCCTGAATAGCAAAAGCAGTCTTGAGAAAGAAAAACAGAGATAGAGGAATCAGGCTCCCTGACTTCAGACTATACTACAAAGCTACAGTAATCAAGATAATATGGTACTGGCACAAAAACAGAAATATAGATCGTAGAACAGGATAGAAAGCTCAGAGATAAACCCATGCACATATGGTCACCTTATCTTTGATAAAGGAGGCAAGAATATACAATGGAGAAAAGGCAGCCTCTTCAATAAGTGGTGCTGAGAAAACTGGACAGCTACATGTAAAAGAATGAAATTAGAACACTCCCTAACACCATACACAAAAATAAACTCAAAATGGATTAAAGACCTAAACGTAAGGCCAGACACTATAAAACTCTTAGAGGAAAACATAGGCAGAACACTCCATGACATAAATCACAGCAAGATCCTTTTTGACCCACCTCCTAGAGAAATGGAAATAAAAACAAAAATAAACGAATGAAACTCGAAAGCTTTTAAACAGCAAAGGAAACCATAAAAAAGATGAAAAGACAACCCTCACAATGGGAGAAAATATTTGCAAATGAAACAACTGACAAATTCTTAATCTCCAAAATATACAAGCAGCTCAATATCAAAAAACAAACAACCTAGTCCAAAAATGGGCAGAAGATCTAAATAGACATTTCTTCAAAGAAGATATACAGATTGCCAACAAACACATGAAAGGATGCTCAATATCACTAATTATTAGAGAAATACAAATCAAAACTACAGTGAGGTGTCATCTCACACAGGTCAGAATGGCCATAATCAAAACACCTAGAAACAATAAATGCTGGAGAGGATGTGGAGAAAAGGGAACTGTCTTGCACTGTTGATGGGAATGTGAATTGATGCAGCCACTATGGAGAACAGTATGGAGGTTCCTTAAAAAACTAAAAATAGAACTACCATACGACCCAGAAATCCCACTACTGGGCATATACCCTGAGAAAACCATAATTCAAAAAGAGTCATGTACCACAATGTTCTTTGCAGCAGTATATACAATATCCAGGACATGGAAGCAACCTAAGTGTCCATCAACAGATAAATAGATAAAGAAGATTTGGCAAATATATATAATGGAATACTAGTGAGCCATAAAACGAAATGAAATTGAGTTATTTGTAGTGAGGTGGTTGGACCTACAGTCTGTCATACAGAATGATGTAAGTCAGAAAGAGAAAAATAAATACCGTATGCTAACACATATATATGGCATCTAAAAAAAGAAGTTTCTGATGAACCTAGGAGCAGGACAGTAATAAAGACGCTGACGTAGAGAATGGACTTGAGGACATGGGGAGGGAAAGGGTGAGCTGGGACGAAGTGAGAGAGTAGCACTGACATATATACACTACCAAGTATAAAATAGATAGCTAGTGAGAAGCAGCCACATAGCACAGGGAGATCAGCTGTGTGTTCTGTGACCACTTAGAGGGTTGGGATATGGAGGGTGGGAGGGAAATGCAAGAGGGAGGGCATATGGTGATATATGTATACATATAGTTGATTCACTTTGCTATACAGCAGAAACTAATATAACATTGTAATTATACTCCAATAACAATGTTAAAAAAATAATAATCCGTTATCTTCTTCCTAATCTTGTAACAGCCTAGAGAAGTGTATATAACATTGTCCCCATTTTATAGATGAAGAAGCCAGGGTTCAGAAGGATTAAAAACATTGACCAGAATCAAACTTAAAAGACTCATCAGAGAGAAAATTTAAACTCAATTCTTGCCATTCTACAATTGTACAAAGCTGCCTCAAGAGCTGATTGAGGAAAAGAAGACTAAAAGTAATATATTCTGTGTGTTGTGCCTACTGCTTGTGTTGCTTCTGGGAGAATTCTCCTATCAATAAAATTAGATTTAAATGTGCACTGAAGATACGAGTCAGAGGTCTGGTTTTTGGTGACCTTCTTGTCTATATTCATTGTACAGAAAGATTGTCTTATTTTCCATTTTGCAATGGATTTGCATCCATCTGTTAACTTTCCCTTCCTTCCTGTTCTAATTCTTACCCTCATTCTTAAATTCTTGCAGTGATGTATGGTTAACCTTCTTGATTCCAGTATTTTCTCCATCTCCCTTACATCAGTTTTAGTTACCAATGTTAGGTTAGTCTTCTTCAAATATCCTATGGAGGCCCTATGTGGTGGACACTGTTACATCCTGCCCGGATGCCCCTTCAATTGCTGTCCCAGACTGAGAGTGATAGGCACAGACACCTGTAGCTATCTGCCACTTCAGGGTTGTCCTGGGTGCAGAGATGTTCCCTCAATCAAGGTTACACTCCTTCCTGAGAGCCCCACATCCAATGATGGGTCAATATGTGAATACAAATACTCCCTGCCATCTTATCCTAAATCAGGACAATTCCAAAGAGCCATTCTAGCTCCAGAGACCCTCATGGGGTTGGATGAGGCTGTCAGTCCTGAATCACAGCTCAGATCCTCCCCATACCCAGTCATGTTTCCTTCCTCTCCCTCCCCCAGGTGTTCATCCCAAGACAATGCTTCAATAAACATCCTGAGTGTCCATCTGTTTTTCAGAATCGGTTTCCCAGGGAATCCGACCTGCAATGCCTTGGGTGATGGGCAGGAATAGAGGAAGGGAAGAAGAAAGTGGAAAAACAAGCAAGATAGACAGAAAAGGAAGGAAGGAAATTAAGCAGGATTATTTATTTTAAATAACTAGATTTGTCTCTCCTTCCAGTCCTCCCATCAGCTTCACTGTTGCTACAATTTCCAGTGATATTTGAACATTTGATCAAAAACAACCTCTGTGATAAGAACCTTAATTGATTTGTTTAGAAATAAGATTCATAGACTAAAAGACAGCACTATGAAAAGATATTCACAAACATGGTCTGCTCAGATGATTGTGCCCACACTGCCTGCCAGTTACCTGATCAAAATAGTTAAGTGGGGTCTACACAGTTCTAGACACACATATCTGTATGGATCCTTTGACACAGATATTATAAGAACAGCACAGGTTTACTTAAGAATCATCTAAATCTACACTGTGGAGTAAGGTACGTACAAATCTATTTCACTAAACAAGTGGTGTAAGCAACATTATTCACTCCAAACTACTGATTACCTACAATGTGGTCTAACATTTATTTCTGATTACCACTCAGAAAAATATTTAGCCAGGTGTGACAGAGAGAAGAGTATCTGTTCTAACTCAGACCGAATTGCTTTTCCATTTTGCATTGACCGAGTTTTGCTGGTCCCTTTCTGTGACCTCATACTGCTCTGGCCATGTGAACTATGGTGTCCTTTCCTAGTTTCAAGACCCATACTCCCAGTTTTTGTCTGTATGTTTGCTCCCAGTTTAGTTTACAAGTCATCTTAAACAATTGGATTAAGTAGCTTGATCCACACAATGCTCAACAAATATCTGCCCATAATTGTCCCTTGGCCCGAGAATGTCTGTTCTGTTTGCATGGCCTTGCAGCTCACTGACTGTATCTGTCTCTCTGATCTGAGCACTCTGTGTTCTGAGTTCTTTGTGCTTCATGCCACACCTTTGGGTTCCACACATATTATACCCATTGAAATGAGTCACTGCTGGGTGCCTGAGCTCATAACACGTCCTCTATAGATAGAAATAGATGCCATGACACTTTCAGTTTCAACATTTGTACCCCCAGCTGCTAGGCTGGGGATTAGCTTAGTTTGGGTGCTCATAAACTGAGGAAATCACATGACTGTGTAGGCTATACTGGTTTACAGTTCCCACTGACCATCCCAAAGGACACTGATTTTTGTTTGGGTTCTCCCAGGTTCTCAGCTTGAATCTTCTGCTCTTGGGTTACTAAAACCCCTGACATTCATTGTCATGTGCTTTTTTCTACTCAATTTAAATGTGATCCTATCTAGGGTCTTTAAGAGGAACCAATAAACAGCTATCTTCTTTCTTGTTTAAGTTCCAAATCAATGGAGAAATAAAAGAAAGAAGGCAGGTAGATGTGGTCAAAGTTTGACCACTCTTAAGCTGATATTAGAGAATTTAGTTTATATCTGCAGACATTTGGACTTCCTAACCCTGAGTCCCAGAATTGGTCAGAATTACCCACCAGCCACATAGCTCTGAGCAAGGGCAAATCTGATTCTGGAGGAACTGGGTCAAACACGTGTCCCCCAGGAAGCCCCTAAGAGAAAGAGAAGCTTCTACACATGGCCATTTTATCCCTCTAAACTCTCCAATGAGTTGAGTTACTCCTCTCCTCTTGGTGGAGGAGGTCAGGAGTGATATAGTTATGGATTTTTCTCTACATGGATCAAAAAGACCAAGAGCAGCTAATGCTAGTATCCAATAACCATTCCTGGGTGCATCCTATGTGCCAGGCACTTTTCTAAGCCCATTACATTTTTTAACCTATTTAATCCTCCTAACAACCCTATTAGATAGGGGCTATTCCTAACCTCCATTTCAACAGGTGAGAAAACTGAGGCACAGAGAGGTTAATGAGTTTGCCTGGGGCTCTCTGCCAATAAGTGGTAGAACCAGGATTTGAACCCAAGAAGTCAGATTCCAGAACCAAGATTCCTAACCACCAAGCTATGGCAGGTTCAAAATTGACCAGTGATGCAAAATTGCTCTCCCCTAACACCTCCTTTCTCTGCAATCCAGCTTTGTCCACTCTTCCAGGCAAAGCACAAGCTCTAGTTCCTCCGGGTCTTCTTGATAACAAGTTCCTGAGACCCCCCTCATCTATTAGTTCTGCAGGGTTCTGGATCCGCATGAGTGGCCTTCACATTTAAATCTGCTCAATGGCAGCCTGAACACTGTAGCCTTTGTTCAAGCATGGACAGAAACCAAGGGATGCAAAGGTGAAGCTAGAGATAAGATCTGATTTGTTCTGATCAGTGATTAGATAACTTTGAATGAATGAAATTATGTAGAGAAAAAAGGGCAAAAAGTAGAATCTGATTTGTATCTTACAACTCACATAGCACTCAATTATCTACCACCTCATGGTATTATTATGAGATCTTGCTCTGTGCCAGGCACCATTCTGAGTCCTAGGGAGAGAGAGCTGAAAACAAAACACACAAGCAAGCAAACAAAACCTCCCTGCTCTCAAAACCTTATTGGCTAGTCAAGAGGTCCAACTCTAATTCAATAATCACACAAGCACACAGGATTAAGTATTAGGAAAAATATAGAATTGTGGTATGTGAACCAAGGTTAGGGGAAGTGATTGTGTCTAGGGGGCAAGACAACTTTACCTAGGGGTCATTTAGCTATAAGTTGAAGGATGAGTAGTTACTCACTGTTTTAAAATTGGTTAGAGCTGGGGTCACCTTCCAGGTAGAGGGAGCTAATGTATAAAGGTTTTGAGACAGGAGGCAGCCTGGAATGAGAGGTGGATCCCATGGCTGGTGCCAAGAAGAGGCGGAATTAAACAAGGCTAGAAAGGTATATAGAGCATGTGAAGGACCTTGGGATTTATCCTAAGAGCAAAAGAGGCTTTGTTTTGTGTGTCATTCATTCACTGAATTATCCATTTGACACACATATTTGCAAAATCTACAAGGTGCCAGGATCTGTGCTGTTTCTCGGACATTACAAAGATGAACAACACAGAATCCCTCTCTCTATCTCTTGCTCCATTTGTCAACTGTGGGGAGTAGATAGGGTAAGGGATTATTATAATACATTTTATGGCAGTGAGACAGACTTTGTCTCAAGTACTACAAAAACACAAAATGGACTTTGAACCACATTCACTAAAGGAAACAATGAAGGATGAATGAGAACCAACCAGGCTATTCCTAGCAGAGGGAAGGACATGTGCCCCAAAGAGCATGGTGGGTCAGGAACCCCCATTATGAGTGGGTAAAGGGCTGTGGATTACCTGTCAGGTAAACAGGAATTAAAAGGAAAAGAGCCTTACATACCATTCTGATGTGTTCAGACTTTATCTCATTGTATTAGTCTGCTCAGACTGTTATAATAAGTACCACAGACTGGATGGCTTAAACAACAGAAGTGTATTTTCTCAGAGTTCTGGAGGCCAGAAGCCCCCGATCAAGGTCCAGTGGGTCTGTTCCTGGTGAGAGCCCTGTTCCTGGCTTGCAGATGGCCACCTTCTCCCTGTGTCTTCACATGGCAGAGAGAAATAGCTCTCTGGTGTCTCTTCTTATAAGGTCATCAGTCCTATCAGATCTGAGCACCACCTGTATGATCTCATTTTATCTTAACTAACTCCTGAAATCCCTATCTTGAAAGACAGTCACATTGAGGGTTAGGGTTTCAACATATGATTTTGAGAGAGACACAATCCAATCCATACAACCCATGGTCAGCAAAGAGCCATTGAAAGATTTTAAGAAAATAAAAATCAGACTGTTAATTTAGAAAGGTCAGACTGATGGGTGGGTTGAAGCTAGATTAGAGCAGGGATGAGACAAGATTGGGAAGGAAGAGAAACTGCAGCACCATTTCTTCTTCTAGGTAAAAAGAAAAAAAAATGATGATGACGTGGTGACAGAGAGGAGAGACTGAGTAGAAAGGTTGATGAGGAGGTGGGAACTGGTGACTCCCAGGTTTCCAGCATGGGTGATTAGACAGAAGATGATGCCACTCACTAAAATTAGAAGCACATATGAGGACATCCCTGGTGGTGCAGTGGTTAAGAATCCACCTGCCAATGCAGGGTTCATGGGTTCGAGTCTTGGTCCAGGAAGATCCCACATGTCACGGAGCAACTAAGCCCGTGCATCACAACTACTGAGCCTGCGCTCTGAGCCCATGAGCCACAACTACTGAGCCCATGTGCTGCAACTACTGAAGCCCGAAAACCTAGAGCCGGTGCTCCACAACAAGAGAAGCCACCACAATGAGAAGCCCACGCACCGCAACGAAGAGTAGCCCCTGCTCGCTGCAACTAGAGAAAGCACACACACAGCAACAGAGACCCAACGAGGCCATAAATAAATAAATAAATAGATAGATAGATAGATAAATAAATAAATAAAAGAAGCACAGATGAGCAGATTTGGAGTCAGTGGTGGATAGGTGATTGACTTTGAAGCATCCATTCTTGTACATCAAGAAGTCAAAATAAAAATAATAATTGGAGATTTATAAAATAAAAATAATAACTGGGGATTTGGTTGGTTAGTCAATTGAGTAAACTTGAAATTCATAAGGAATAGAGGCTTATCCAGAAGTGTATTTCTGCAAAGAATATCTCGTCTCTTAGGGCTGATCCTGATTCTTGGTTCAATCAACATGTTCCCTTCTCATCAAAACTCCACTTCCTCAAGTTAAAATTTTTACGAAATGATACTACATTAACACGAATTATATAATTCCTTTCTAAAGTGTGTTCAATGGCTTAGTTCAGAGAAATAGAACTGTAGTAGGCTTGGTGACATGTAGCTTTTGAAGAAGGTATTAGTCACCATTTATAGTACTTCTACCACTGGGCAACTCTGGTTTTGAATCCTCAGAACAACTCTGTAGTCAGCTAATCTCTGAATTTAGAGATAATCAACGGATGACGAGCATCTTAATCAGGCAGCTTGCATATGGTATTTTATGGATGAAGAATCTCAGACCCAGAGAGATTAAGTAACTTGCCCAGATCACAGAGCTAAAATAATGGAGTCAGATTTTAAAACCAGATCACTTGGTTCCAAAACCGATGCTCTTCCACCTTCACAAATTAATCCTCCTAGTAGAATTTTTACTCTCCACTTTGGAAAATATTGGTTACCACATTTCCTGCTTTGTGTTCTCCTGTGCTTGAATGGGGCCTCCATATAGGGTCACCTGTATACACTCCACTCCCCCAATTCAAATTCTCTGATCAGTTTCCTACCCTTCCATCCCTGTGTAATGCCAAGTATATTAGTTTCCTCTTGCAGCTGTAACAAGTTCATACAAACTTAGTGGCTTTAAACAGCACAAATTTATCATCTTATGGTACTGTATGTCAGAAATCCAGCACAGGTCTCACTGGGCTAAAATCAAGATGTCAGCAGGGCTACACTCCTTTCTGGAGGCTCTAGGTGAGAATCTGTCTCCTTGCTGTCAGCTTTCCTCACCTCATGGGCCCCTACTTCCATCTTTTTTTTTTTTTTTTTTTTTTTTGCGGTACGTGGGCCTCTCACTGTTGTGGCCTCTCCCGTTGCAGAGCACAGGCTCCGGACGCGCAGGCTCAGTGGCCATGACTCACGGACCCAGCCACTCCGCGACATGTGGGATCTTCCCGGACCAGGGCACGAACCCGTGTCCCCTGCACTGGCAGGCAGACTCTCAATCAGTGCGCCACCAGGGAAGCCCCCTACTTCCATCTTTAAAGTCAGTGGCATCAGGTCAAATCCTTCCCACATTCCCAGCAGCCTCTTTCACTTTTAAGGACCCTTGTGATTACATTGTGCCCACCTGGATAATTCAGGGTACGTTCTCTCTCTCTCTCTCTCTCTCTCTCTCTCTCTCTCTCTCTCTCTCTCTCTCAAGTCAACTGATTAACAAACTTAATCCATCTGCAGCCTTAATTGTGCTTTGCCATGTAATCTAACGAATTCACAGGTTCTAGAGATTCAGACATGAACTTCTTTGGGGGCCATTATTTTGCTGACCACACCAAGTATTTCCAGGTTCTCTGAACCAGCAATGTGAGAGGCTGTGTTTGGGGACAGGCACCATGGAGATGGTCCTGATTAACTTACTAGAGAAAAAAAAAAAAATGGCGGGGAAGGGAGAAGGCTGTCTAAGGCACATAGGATTGACAATGTAGATGGGAAAAGGGAATTAACTTTAATAAGAAATCACTAGATTCCAGGGACCAGCCAGGCTCTTTTAGAGTCTGTCCCCAGCCCTACCAGGCCAATTTTGGTTCTCCTTCCCAGAAACTCCTGTTGGTTTTCTGAATTTGATTTAGGAAGATCCCTGCCTGCCACAGAGAAGGACATAGACTTATTGCTGGATATCCAAAGGGTCTCTCATATCCCATCAGATGCCTCAAGAGGATTCTCCTTCCAGCTCTTTAACACCATTTGTAGATCCTGAAATCTCACTGAAGATGTCTGTCATTAAGCTCTCTGATTGGGAGTAGCCATCAACACCACCCCATACACAGACACACCATTCAAAGCTGTTTCTTTATGAAATCTTTCTTTCATTACAGGTTTCCCTTTTTCCTATAAACCCAGTTTCCCCAGGTATCCATGTTGTGGAGAGAGGAAGTCTGATTGGAGTCAGGCTGACTTACCAAACCAGGCGCCACTCACATGCCACTGTGTGACCTTTGTCTGACATTTAACCTCCCTGGGGCTCAGTTTCCTCATCTTTAAAGTGGAAATAATAATACTTACTTCACATGTTGATAAAAAATATTAAATGAAATTCTATATATGTAATTGTTTAACCAAGTACCTGGTGCATAGTTGGTATCAATGCCCTTTAGTTTCTGTTCTCATCAGAAGGCTCATGAGATAATAATTAGATAAACTCAATAGCAGCAAAGTTGATTAGGTGTTTCTATGTGCTGGGCACCACCCTAGGAACTTTACATGCATCGTCACATGTAAACCTTACATGTAGCATGACAATCTAATGATGTTAGCTCCCCTGTTGCACCCACTTAAAAGATGAAGAAACCAAAACCCAAAGAGGTTAAATAATTTATCCAAGGTCATAGTTAAAGGAAGGTGGAGGGGGATTTAAACCCAGCTGGGTCGAACAATGAAGATGGCATTCTTAACTTACTTAGAAATAGGCTGGCTTACAGATATGAGAAAGAAAAATATATTTTAAAAAATCTTTTAAACTTCCCATGCCTTTGCTAGCCTTTCACCTATAATCAGCACTCCAGTTTCTGACCACCAACCAAGTCATTTGCTCCCAAGCTCTTCTACCACCTGCATTCCTAAACCCAGGAAAGGAGGAAGAGTGCTGGCCCAAGTAATCTGTATGGTCACTAAAGCTTCTCCCATCAAAGGACCAGCATTGCCAGTTCACAATTAACACCTAATTCACAATTGCTGATATCTCGGCATCTGTTCTCTGGACCTGCTGATGGTCCCTCCCCAACTCCCGCCCATCAGAGCATTTTATTGTGGACAACTTCTTTGGAGGCTTTCACGAAGTCTGGGTGTTAAAGTTCTGGAAGGAGCAGCATTGGGCTAACAGATGGGAAGATAATCTCTCTGGTGTCCTGCTTGAACTCAGCTCCAGCAGAAGCCACTGGCACACTTTTAACCTGGGAGGGAGAGCACATAACTGATGAAAACCCAAGACTGGCAGAGCAGGTAGGTCCCAATGACCTTGAAGGTCTGTAGTCTTTGGCCTGGCTGCATATTAGAATAATCTAGGGAGGTTTTAAAAAATACTGATGCTAAGGTCCCAGTACAGAACAACTGAACTGGAATCCCTAAGGGTGGACCCAGCTGTCACTAGTAGTTTTTGAATTCTCCCCAAGTGATTCTTGTGTGTTACTGGAGTTAAGAACCAATAGTGTGTCCAACTGGTTCTTTCACAGACGAGGAAACTGAGGCCCTGAGGAGTTGTACTTGCCTAGAAGTGGCAATTGTCACGAATTTGAATTGTAACTTCAGTTCACTAATGTGTAACCAACCTCAGGAATCAATAAATGATGGAAGAAAATAAAACAAAGTTAAATATGAAAATTAAGGGAAGCAAACAGATTACTGGAAGGAGATGCATTTTGCAAATGCAACTACTCTAAATCTGATTGCATTATATGCTCTTTACCTGTTCATTTTTCCGAATCATACCATTAACCCCTTAGACTGTATTGGCTCCAAAGCAGAACTATGACTCCTTCATCTCTGCATCCCTGCTTCTAGCACAATGCCTGGCTCAGTATTATGGGTTGCATTGTGTCCCTCCAAAATATATGCTTGAGTTCTAAGCCCTGGTACATGTAGATGTGACCTTTAGAAACTGGGTCTTTGCAGATGTAACTAAGTTAAGATGAGGTCATAAAGGATTAGGTGGGCCTTAATCCAATGTAACTGGTGTGCTTAAGAGAAGAGAAACAGAGACACACCTTGTGAAGGTGGAGGCAGAGATTGGAGTGATCTGTCTAGAAGCCAAAGAACACCAAGAATTGATGGTTACTACCAGAAGCTAGGACAAGGCAAGGAAGTAGTCTTCCCAAGAGCCTTCGGAGGGAGCATGGCCCTGCTGACACCTTGATATCTAACCTTCAGAACTGTAAGAGAATAAATTTCTGTTGTCTTAAGCCACGCAGTCTGTGATTGTGGCAGCCCAATAGGCCAATATAGCCAGTGTCTCAACAGCATTCCTGGATCCATCTTTGACAATGAGTCCTCAAGATAAAATGTTGGGGTTCACACAAGCCTGCGTCCCCCCTTATTAGCTGTGCAACCTTGAGCAAATCACATAAGCTCTCTAGGCCTCAATTTATCTACCTATAAGACGAGAATAAAATAGCACATACCTCAAAGAGCTAATACATCTAAAGTGCTTAGCACAGTACTTGTTCCATAGTAAGTGTTTAATAAATATTAGCTAATATTGTACTTGTGTAATCCGAGAACTCCTACACAATCTCCTGGTGATTTTTCTCTGTTCCTAGCAGCATTTCTCTAACAGTTAGCCAGGGCCTTCTAGACCACATGAAATATGTTTTCACTTCCTAGACGTTCATGCTTTATCCCATCACCAGGCAGAAAGCTGCTCTGTGTAATAGGTGTAATAGGTGCTATTGGTGCCTCACCATGTTGCCTTGGTCCATCTTTGAGGTCACCTACAGACAGTTCAGTGCACACTGAGGGGATCCTAGGCCTCTCTGACACCTGAGGGTGTTTTCTGGTCACAGAATATCACTAGCACTCCTGGAGCTGCATGGACTCGGGGTTAACCAGGGGGAACAAGGAAGCAACCCTCCAAACACTGAGGGAAGGGAGTTGACAGAGAAATATGCCAGTTCTTTTCTTCTCAGTAGAACAGATCTGAGGAGGTATGTTTGCAGTGGGTCCCTAATGTGATTGAGCCCCAGTTGGCAGGAACTTCTAGATCAAGGGTCAGCAAACCATGGCTCATGGCCCCAATTCAACGTGACACCTGTTTTTATAAATAACATTTTATTGGAGTACAACCATGTCCATTTATTTACATATTGCCTATGACTGCCTTCAGGCTACAGGAGCTGAGTTGACTAATTGCAACAGAGCCATATGGCCCACAAACCCTAAAATACTCTCTGGTCCCTTACCGAAGAAGTTTGCTGAGCCCTGATAAAGATGAAGTACACTTCACTGGGCTCCTTTCCTTCCCTGACTCACTTCCCCACTTCTTTACATTGTTTACTGGGCTTATCTCCCAAGTCCAAGTGCTGTGGTTGGCTTTTGGAAGAATCCAAACTAAGACACTCTGTTAAAGTATCTTCCCCATTTCAACATTCAACTCAAAAATGCGCTGTATAAATGAGTGGATGGAAAGTAGAAAGAAGCTGCTAGGTCCCCAACTAAAGAACCCTATTAAATGGGGCAATATATCTAAGAGGGACCCTGTGACAAGTTAGAAGAAAAGACAAAGATTTTATACATTCCAGGT
Source organism: Mesoplodon mirus (assembly GCF_964341445.2). Lineage (NCBI taxonomy): Eukaryota > Metazoa > Chordata > Mammalia > Artiodactyla > Ziphiidae > Mesoplodon > Mesoplodon mirus. The sequence goes on from NC_138977.1 coordinate 165,805,767, forward strand.
GCCCCTTCCTTGCCTACTGACCACCCCTAGCTTCTGAAACCCCAAGGTCTCTACCTCATAAATAAACTTGCCTCTTGCAGTCATATTCTCTGAAAGGGTAAATAAATACTACTTCCAAGATTAGGTATGTAGTACACAAACCCTAAGTCTGGGTTTTAGGACAGGTGCTTTGATAAATTCATTATCTAAGCAAATGAAGATGACTGGGAGTAAAGGGGAGACGGTACAGAAAGAGGAAATACCAGGGAGTCACACACCCAGTGTCTGGCACTGATGTCTTGATGTCTTGTTTTATCCTTTTATCAGCTGTCAGTAGTAGGTGAAAATATTTTTAAACATTTTCCCAGATGTATATAGTAGGACCAGAATCTGAAGCCAGGCACACTCCTTCTGTCACACTTGAGCCCCTTCCAATGTGTCTTCCATGTGCCACTCATTGCACTCAGCACCATCTCATACTTTGCCAATATGGAGGCTTTGTCTGCTTCTGTTTGATGTCGAGGGACCCTGCCTCCCAAGTTTAGGGGATAGTATATCACTTCATTTGACTGGTAGACAGTCACCTCTGTGTACCAGGAACTTTGTGAGGAATTGTGGCACCATGAGGACATACTCACTGATCTCCTACAACTACAACTGGGAGCAAAACTGACCTTAGACCCCAGATGCAGCACCTGAAATCCACCACGTTGATGCCAAAACCATGCCCTTCACAGGCTGCCCCTCAAATGACTGGCTGCTGCAGGGGCTTTAAGCCTGGCTCCTTCCTGGGACACTCAGGACTCAGGGACTCCTTTATTAGCCAACTTAGGCTCAAGGACTTCCCAGCAGCTTTGTCAACCCTCCCTTAGACTAAACAGTGGTCTGGGATGCCTCCATCCAACATTTTCCCCTCTCCCCTTCACAGGTCCAGACTTAGATTGGCCTCTGAAGCTCTCCCAGCCTTTCCAAACTCCCTCCCTACTTCCTTTCACATGGGCAGTTCCTCTAATAAAATTTTTGCATGTTTAACCTTGTCTTGGCTTCTGAGTCTTGAAGGACCTGGACCAACATGGGTTGGTTTACTCAAGGTCTCACAATTTCTATCTCTAGTTTTTAGATAAAGTACTGAGAAATTCACTAGCCCACAGTCAAGTAGCCAACCAGGAAAGGCTTAGTGCTTAAACTCATTTTCTCCTGACTCCACAACGTATATTCTCTTCACTGGTCACTTTCCAGAATGGACTGTCTCCTTCCTGCACAGAAATCTTCATGGAGATTAGCAGAAGGCATAAGCACTTCCTGCATTACTCATGAAAAACATAGAGGCTAAGAAGAAAATATGCAGTGCTTTGAGATCATGTACAATGAGGGTAAAAAGACAAGATGAGGGTTTTACAGGTGTCTCGGGACATGATTCCATGAGGGATGGAAGAAGAAGCCCCAAGACACCAACTAACGCAGGATGACACAGTGACTGAGATGCTCAAAGCTGTTGGGGGCGGGGCATTCCATTTAATAAGAAACTGTAAAGAACTAGCTGTGCAATCTATGGAAAAGAAAACCTTAAAACTCTACTTTTAAAAAGCAAGAGAGGGAAAATATAACCAGTTAGATTCAGGTCAGCATCTCCAGTGTGGGATTTAGGAATTTTGTGAACCTGGTGACTTTAGACTTTATTCTAAACCTCACAAATGGCAAGATGATAGCAGAAAGGAAATGCAGGATAGAAAAATACAGACAACTTCTATATAGTTGGTAAATAGCTACTACCCCAAATGACTGTGCTCAACTCCCTCACTCCCAGTCTCATCCTCCAAGGCTCCTGGGGACCAGCAACAAAAGAGTTAATGCACGGCCTAACTATAACCTCCAGGAACCAGGTCCATGTCCTTGATCAGAACCTACTCTTAGTGATCCAGAACCACTGTAAATAGGAATGTGTCTATCAGATCAGATCATCTTCAGTAGGCAATCTTTCCAACCCCCTAAATGGTGTCAGCTGCCCCTCCCTTTGCCCTCCACCCCATAACTCCTCCACTATTTCCATCATAGTCTGTGCCACTGTGTATCACCTACACTTTAAGCACATATACATACTCACACACACATACTGGGCAGGATTTACATCTATTATTCACTAGCACCATGTTTGTCACATAATAGGAGCTCAATAAAGCCTAGTTGAATGGTTGAGTGCACAGATAGAGGGAGGGCCTGATGTGTCATTGGCGACTGAAAATTTTTTTGTTTTTATCCTCGTCAGTATAACCAAGGCATTTTCTAAAGAGGTTAGAACACATCCGAATATATCTTTCACACTTAGTCAAGTATAAAACAGTTTCCAATATACCTCACTTCTGGTTATACCCATATTAGTTGTGTGTCTAAGAGTTAGTGACTTAACCTGTCCAACCTTCATAGAAGCCATGGTATAACCTAGACTTTAGAAGACAGCTCACTCACTAGGCCACTAACAAAGCGACAGCAAAACTGTGAAAGACAGGTCGCAGCTAAAATGTCACTCCATTGGTTTGGGATGGGAAAAAACATTTGCTGAGTCCTTGCCATGTGCCAGAAACTTTTTACTTGTCACATCACTTTATTCTCACAAGAACACTATGAGGTAGTTATTATTATCCCCATTTTACAGATGAGAAAAACAAGTGGCTTGATAAATCTTACCCAAGGATACAAAGTTAATAAGAAGCATGGTCAGGATTCAAACCCTGGACAGCCTAACTCAAAGTAAATGACTTTCTACTTAACCCCCAAAACAAGTCTTTTGACTCAAGGCTATGGTGTGATTTTCTCTCTGAGAAGTAGGAGGCCAGGGATCTCAGGCTCTCCTGAATGTCCACTAAGGTGTGTAGAGTTGCAACTGTAGGTCTGCATAAGGGATAGGAGTGAACAGGAAGATTCTACGAGATGCTATCCAAGCACACTGGGCTGGAGACCAGCTGCTAGCATCCTGTGTGATGTCCAGTGCCAAGAAATACCCCAACATGTTTTCTTTACAGCTTGGAGTCAGGCAGAATTCAGAGATACAAGACTGTACACTCCCTGAAGACTGGGACCATGCCTTGCTCATCCTTCTATCATAGCTACCAGGCTTAATAATTGTCCATGGACTTCAACAGAATTGTATTTTTAAGGGAGTGCTTTTAAATTTAAGGTTTTTTTTTTAAGTATTAAGGAAATGGGAGAAGGTAAAAAAAAAAAAAAGCTATGAAAATTGGAGAGGATCCAAAGTATGAAAAGATTTACTTAAGAGATAAAAATTAAATGAACTAAAATGCACAACTTGGCTAGCAGACAAAATATAACAAGTATAAGAGCCTATTATTTGAAAGGTGCAAACAAGATAGAGAGCACCATTTCATACTGTTTTTAATATGGTATAAAGGTGAGAGTAACTAGAGAAAGTAATCTGGGCTAGGAAACAAGCCTACCAGCAGGGTCCAGGACCAAGCAGATTCAGAGAAATGGTTTGGGATGGGGAATTTAGAATCCCAAGGCTCCAGATTTAACTCTTGAAATGATCTTGGTGAACCACTGCACTCGTTCATTCATCCATCAAACTAGTATTCATAGAGCAGCTGCTCTGTACCAGGAGCTCTGCACATAGTGGCCAGGCTACCTGCCCTAGTGAAGCTCTCTTTCAGAGAAGAGAGACCGTAACAAGCAGCATAGAGTGAAGGCTTTATGAAGGGAGCTATAGGAGCACGTACAGAGGTCTGTCCTGGTTTAGGAGACAGGAAAATCTCCCTGGGAAAGAGGTGGTTTAAACCAAGATTGCAAGAATGAGGAAGTGGTAGAGAGGCTTCCAGGAAGACAGAGAAGCATGTGATAAGGTGCTATGGACTGAATGTTTAGATCACCACCACCCCACTCCACCCTACTTCTCTCCCCCACCACCAGATTGGTATGTTGAAGCCCTAATCTGCAAAGTGTTGGCATTTTGAGGTGGGGCCTTTGGGAGGTAATTAGGCTTTTAGACAAAGTCATGAGGGTGAGGGCCCCATGATGAGATTAGTGCCCTTATAAGGAGAGGAAGAGAGACTACAGCTCTTTCTTTCTCTCTCTCCCACCTTCCCCTGCCTCTCTGCTGTGTCAGGACACAGCCAGAAGGTGGCCATCTGTAAACCAGAAATAAAGCTGCAAACACTATCCAACCATGTTAACACCCTGCTCTTGGACTTCCAACCTCCAGAACTGAGAGAAAATAAATGTCTGTTGTTTAAGCCACCCAGTCTATGGTATTTTGTTACAGCAGCCTAAGCTGACTGAGACAGAAGGGAAGGAGGTGAGAGAGGGAGCAGTCACCAAGGAATTGAACCAAGTTTAGAGTGTGAGAGGGGGCTTAGTGGGTAGGATTCAAGAGAGGGGTAGGCAAGAGACAACCAGAACTGACCCATATGCCAGGCACCTCAACAACAATAGGGAGCTACTAAAGGTGGGATCAGATTTATACTCTAGAGAGGTCTTTGGGGCAGAAGTGTGAGGAAAAGATTGGATAGATGAAGACGGATTCAGGAAGAGTAGACTGGAAGCTGTTCAGTACTCTGTGAATAAATAATTTAAAACACTTCCCTATGACAGTGACACATGATGTCAGCAGATGAGTAGAAAATTGTGAAGGGAAATCCTGGCAGACGCACAGCCATGGCCGAGGCAAGGCAGGGATCATAGAGGACACAGAGTGTCTGGGAGCAGCAAGAATTTCTTGTGGCTTCAGTGTGACATGAGTGAGAATGAGTGACAGGGGAAGACATGAAACAGGTGTGTTCAGCCAAAAGGTCAAGACTTTCCTCCATAGGCCAGTAGAGAGGAGCAGTTAAGGGCAGAGGTTTGGGATCAGAGCAGTCAGAGTTCAAACTGCCACAGCCTGTGTGCCCGTGATCAATTGACTTATTTCTGAGCCTCAGCTTCCTCATCTGTAAAATGGAAACAATGTATTAAGCCAAAGGTTAAGTGCTCAGTGAGTTGTCTAGATGACACGATAGGGGCTTCTGAGGGGTCTGGAGCAAACATGGAAGCAATGGGGCCACATTCTGGGTATTCTTCGGACATCATATAAATGCACTCTTGCTTTTCTTCTCCAGAGAGCCTCAGGGAGGTTAACCTTAGACATGTCCAAGGAGGTTGAGTGGCCAAAGCACCCAAAGGCTCATGTCATACTAAAATGTAGTTTTTTTTAGGACACAGAGCCAAACAATATGCAAGGTCTATGGGGTCTTTGACTCACTGTTCCATGTCTTCTTGCACTTAAGGTGCTTCAACATATTTTCTTGGAAATGACCAGCTTCTTCATACCCACATACCATCCTGTGCCAATAACAATGCATATCATTGCCTGCATGAGAATGCCAGAAAAGAGGCTGGTGACAATCAGGTGTGCCCTTTCAACAGGGCAGCCCTCTTCCCCCTTTCCCAGGCCTGGCTGAAGGCAGTGTTCTCACTTGACCCTCCCAAGCTCCAAATAGGCTGGGCAGCCATGACCCAGGAAAGAGGTGCTATCTGCCCTTGGCCTCCAGCAGGTGTGGGATAGGCTCCAGATGAACTCAGTCTGTCTGACCTCTGGACCAGTGTTTGCCCTGTTTCACTGGAAGTCTTGCAGCCTGCAGCCTGATCGTTTACATGGCTTGCTAGGTAAGTCCTGTGGCTAAGAGGCAGCCTCAGAACTCTAACCATTATGCTCAAAGCCCATTTCCACTTAGTGGCTGTGTGACTGTGGCCATGTTACTTTCTCTGTGTCCTGTTTCCTCATCTGCAACACAGGGTTAATAATGGCATCTGCCTCATAAGTACTTGTGAGGGTCAAATGAATTAATATGTGTGAAGAATTTAATACTTGTTTACTACTATTATGATGATGATGATGGATGATGATGATGATGAGTCCAGGGACCACTAAGGGTTGAGGAAGCTGCATTCTTCTTTGGAAGAAAGATTAGTGGGTTGCACAGGGAGCCCCTGCCTTGTCATGTTTCACCAGTTGTCACACACTGGAATGTCCTGCCTGTGACCTCTACCACATACATCGAGCTAGTGCAAAAGGCAAATCTCTACAAGATGGTCATCCATGGTAAGTTTCCCCAACCTCTGTGAAGCCTGCAATATTAGAGCAGAAAGAACAAATCCAGTCTGACTTCCTCATCTTAGACTAAGGACATCCAAGGACAGAGAGCGGCAGTAATCAGACTGAGGTCACACAGCTAATTGATGGCAGAGCTGGGTCTACAGTCCTGGACTCTTGAGGATTAGCCTCATGCTGTGCAATGAATGTGCAGTGATGGGATCCACAAAGTTACCAGTGTTCACTGATGACCTCTCATGCACCAGGGATGAGATTTCACTTTCAGGATCTCATCTCATCTTACAAGGACCCTAAGAAGTGGTTGTCGTTATCCCCATTTATGGGTGAGGAAATAGTAACCAAAGTCATGACCCCCTACAAATGCCCACTATGGGCAAGGCCCTCTTCGTGTGTGTGTGTGTGTGTGTGTGTGTGTGTGTGTGTGTGTATGCTCTTTGGCTCGTTCGATGCTCCAAACAACACTTTGAGGAGACACCATATTGCTCCCATATTACACAGGAGGAAACTGAAGCCCAGAACATTAAGTAATGTGCCCAAATCACAGAGCTGGTGACAGAGTTGAAATGTGAATCTAAGAAGTCAGTCCCTAGAAACCATTTCTCAGCTGAAGGAGGATGAAGTTCTTTCTCTTGCCTGTGTAGAGCCAGGATTCAGCCTAAGCCCAAATGACTCTGAGAGCCAGAGTCTTCCATCACCCACACTTATCCCTGGCCCCTCCTGGTGTCTGGCTATATCCAAGGCCCTGGGGCAGCCAGTGGCATTTCAAGGGGCTTCCCTGAGCCGTGGAGCCAAGCAGAGTAGCATTGACAAATCCTGCAGAGCTGGGGCCTGCCAGGTGCCACTGGAACTGCACTGGGGACTAAGAGAAAAGAACGCGATTTTGTTCCTGCCTGGCCCCTGGCCAGGATACTGAGATTAGTAGAATAACTGCCAGATGGGTTACTGAATCTGTGCGTTCCAATTACCAACATCTAAGAGCCCAGTTGCCATTCCAAACTCAGAGCGACTCTCAGCAAATGTCACCCTTGCTCTGAGAATGCTTTCCCGACAGGTCACTTCAGTTTCTGAGCTAGCACATCAGTGTGGCGGGCACTTTCTTCCTCCTCTCCTGGCCCTTTATCTTTCTGTTTTCATTGAGCTAAGCTCTGTGAAATGAGTGGTTGCTCCCCACCCTGCCCATCGTCCCCAACACCCTGTGTGCCACACAATGGACAAGGAACAATGGTTCCCCTATCAGCAGAGCCCGAGGCGCGGCTGGCAGGACAGGAAACCACTGCAGTGGACTCCCGCACCAGCTCCACCATGGGCCACCTCCCCAGTGCATTGGCTGAGGCCTTTCACTGAAGTCAAAGCACAGCATCTCTTTAGAAAGCAAAGCCCGCCCAGTCTGCAGGCCCCGTAGGTCCTGAAAAGGCTTTCTTCTCCCGTGGTGCTGGGCCCACACTGCTGCATTTGGGGGCCCTCAGACACTGGATTCCAGGCCTGGAATGAAGTGGGGACTCCTTTTCATTCCATTTCAACAAACACAGCACATTTATTAGTGCTTGTGCTTGGAAATCTGGGTGAAGAGACACCAATGAGAACATCTATTCTTTCTGTCAAGGTACCCATTATCTGGGAAAGAAGGGCCCCAGAGAAAGACAAAGACAGTACAAAACAACCTAAAGTTTGTTTAAACAAAAAAGTGATAAGAATCATGATCACTATATAGAACAGCAAAGCATGGCAGCTGCAGGTAGGGGATGCAAATCCAGTCTGCTGTTTTTTTTTTTTTATTTTTTTTATTTTTTGGCTACCTGTTTTTATAAATAAAGTTTTATTGAAACACAGCTACACTCATTTGTTTACACATTGCCCATGGCCATTTTCACCATAAATTGGCAAAGCTGAGAGACCACATTCTCTGTAAGGGTAAATTATTTACTGTATGGCCTTTTACAGAAAAATGTCGCTGACCACAAGTCTATATGGATATTTTGCATGTTTAATTCCACTTAATCATCACAACAACTCTTATCCTATAAGTATTATTAGCTGCACTTTGAAGGTGGAGGCAAAGAGAAGGTAACTACTAAAGTTCACATAAATTGAAGAGAAGTATCTGGATTTGACCCAAAGGCACTGCTTTTTCTTCACACCTGTAAGCTGAGACTTGTGCTCAACCTCTAAGTTAGCAGATGATTTTGGTTAATGGTGAGGAGCTGGAGAAAACATACCAGAGAGGAGGAGTGGCTTAGGGGACAGCAGAGTGGCAGGAAGGAACACAGCCAGCAACAGAGGGGACCTTGAGAAGGAATGCTGGAACTGCAGAGCCAGAAGGAGACTTCAAGATCAAGCTCATAAAACCCTTCATCTTAATCAGCTCAGGCTGCTATAACAAAATTCCAGAGACTGAGGGTCTTGAGCAACAGACATTATTTCTCACAGTTCTAGAAGCTAGAAGTCCAAAAATCACGTTGCCAGATTCTGTTCCTGGAGAGAGGTCACTTCTGGCTTACAGAGGGCTGCCTTCTCAGTGTGTTCTCACACAGTGGGGAGGGAGAGAGAGAGAGAAAGAGTGAGGACTCTTGTCTCTTTTCCTTTTTATACAAGGACACTAATCCCATCATAGGGGTTCTTCGCTCATGACCTCATCAACCTAATTACCTCCCAAGACCCACTCCAAATATCATCACATTCTGGGTTAGGACTTCAACACTGCATCTGAGGGGGACACATACATTCAGTTCATAACACCGTATCATACTACAGAGGTAACTGGAGACCAGAGAAGCAAAGGAATGTATGCAAGGTCACACAGCAATAAAGACCAAGCTGTAAGCAAAACACTCTTAAAGCTTTTCAGAGTCTGGGCCCTTTCTGGGCCAAATGTGCTTCCTTATCAGATGCCCTGTGTTTACTCTGGGCTGATCACAGTCCCAGGAAGCACTGGAGCCATGTGCCCCTTTGTGCTGTTTGGAGTCAGAATCAAACCAGTTGTGGACCTGGTGTTTGTTTTACCTGCATGCTTTCATGTGACACTAGTTTCTGTTTGACCAGGTGTACAGAAAGGACACAGGACTGGAAATCAGCCAACCTGGCACCCTGTTTGTCACTGGCTCCATGCGTGACCTTGGACAAGTCACTTAAATGCTCCAGCCCCCATCTCCAACTGTGTAAAATGTGGGAGCTGAGACAGACATCACTTTCCTTTTGGCTCCAATTGTTCATAAGACTGATTAACACAGAAATCGTTAAAGGACCCAAAGACCATATACCAGTCGGCTGGCCATCCTTGTTTTTCTGTTACACTTGATCTTACCAGATCAAGAATCAGGAATGTATTATTTGAATTTGTGAGACATAAAATATCTACAACTAGAATTCAGGCATGCATTGCACAAAAAGTATTAATTGAGCTTAATTTTTGTCAGGATTTGCACTTCATGCTAGGATGCAGCTATGAATAAAACAGAGGGGCGACCAGACAGTGTGATGTGGCATGAGAAATGCCACACACAAGAGGAAGGTAAAACTAGGTACACCAAGGAGCTCCAGAGCCAAACAGCCTGGGTTCAAAACCTGACTAGACCTAATTATCTGTGCAGCCTTACACACGTTCTTTAACTTCCTTCACCTGTAAAACAGAGATAAAAATGAAGCAGACTCACAGATATGGAAAACAAACTAGTGATTACAAGTGGCGGGGCTTGGGGAAGGGGAGTGGGAGGTCCAAACTATTGGCTGTAAGAGCAGCTACAAGGATGTATTGTACAACATGGGGAAGAGAGCCAATATTTTATAATAACTATAAATGGAATATAATCTTTAAAAGTGTATAAAGAATTTTTAATGTTTAAATGGTATTCATCTTGGGGTTGTTGCAGAGGATCAGCTGAGTTAATTCTTGTAAAGTTCTTGAAACCATGCCTGCACAGGTGAGCACATCAGCTATTATGCTTGTGATGGACACATACTGGGTGACAAAGGAGAAAGGATAAAAGACTCCTATGTGATTCAGGCCAGGGTTGGGGGGATGTAGTAGTGAGGGCTTCCCAAGGGGAGTGACATCAAACTGAGGCCCAAAGAATGAGCTGGAGTCAGAATGGTGGAGGGTGAGGGTGAGAAGTCTCCTTGGGCAGGGGGACTCTGGTGTGAGAAGTCCATCAAACAAGGGTGAATGAGAGTTTGGGGGGAACCAAGAATTGGGGGAATTCCGTCCCTGCCTTAGGGGCCATGTCAACACTGCAGGTTGGAGTTTGGTCAAGCAGGAATTTTTCCAGAAGCCGCCAGGGACAGAAGAACTCAGGGTCATTGCTGGCTCTGTGCAGTCCGGCTCAGCCCGGGAAGCCAAGGACCAATGCAAAATTCAAAAGAGCTGGAGCAGATGGAGCTGAAAACAAAGTCAGTAGGGCCAGAGGGCAGCCAAGCAGACACTGGAAGAAAGCAGAAAGAGGGAGATCACAGGTAAAGAAGAAGTAATAGGGTTCAAGACAAATGACCAAAGAAGGCCGAAATGCCAGCAGCCTGTGTGGATGGGCCTGATCACAGGGTATGCGGGTAGACCAGCCTGGCTTAATGGCCAAGGGCCTGGATGGATGCCAGTCACCCTCATGTACTAAATAGTCTAAAAAATGAGTAGTCCAGTTAAGGTGAATTCGGGAAGATCTCTATAGACTCACATCTGTGCTCAAACGTTGTCCTCTCTTGCCCTGGTTGGGGTGAGGGGCGTTCATGGGGAATTTTCACCATCATCACTCCAGTGTGTCTAGGAGGAAAGTGTAAGGAGAAACAGCTTTCAACAGCCTCTGCTCTAAAGCCAGAAGGTCTACGATCACCACTGCGCCTCCATCTCATGTACTTGTAAGTGAAGATAATAATGGAGCTATTAGGTTATTTTTTAGGAGGACTGCATATAGGCAAAGCACTTAGTGCTTAAAAAAGAGTGAGTATTCTATGTTATTAATTAATTTGGTTTTGCTTTACCTACTCATTTAAGAGAATTTACCTAAGCCTTTATTCTAGGCTCCACGTTGGCTGCTCAGAACAAGAAGAGTAAGGCATGGTCCCTGCCTGCAAAGAGCTTACAGTCTATTGAGTAAACCAGGCAAGTGAGGGATGAGTTCTAGTGGTTCTGGCAGAGAGAAGCCAATGGTGCTGGGGGAGACCTGATGAAGGGAAAATAGATTGGGAACAGAAATATAGATGGCAAATGCAGACTGATCTGTCCTGATCACTCAACTTCTAACAATGGCCCAGGGAGGGAAGAGGAACAAATACCAACAAAAGCAAGAACTGTGGAGATAAAGTAATGACAATGCCCTGAGAAGATGCAGACTCTCCGTATCACCAACCCCCAGGCTGCCTATTAGAGAAGACACTGTTCTCCATTATTAAAAAGATGCTGATGTACTGTACTTTTGTGGCTCAGAATAAATATGTATTTCCGAGAGTTTCCAACAAGTTGTGACCAAATCTCTTTTTCTTCCTGATATTTAGGCTTCTGGGTATATATTGTTCCCCATCAATTTATAATGCAATAAGAATAAATATGGGGGCTTCCCTCGTGGCACAGTGGTTGAGAGTCCACCTGCCAATGCAGGGGACACGGGTTCGTGTCCTGATCCGGGAAGATCCCACATGCCGTGGAATGGCTGGGCCCGCGAACCATGGCCGCTGAGCCTGCGCGCCCAGAGCCTGTGCTCCACAACGGGAGAGGCCACAACAGTGAGGGGCCCACGTACCACAATAAATAAATAAATATGGAAGGCAATGGATTTGTCTTATGGAAAAAAGAAAACATCAGCAAGTTTCAAATATATTCAAGGTTTTATTTCTATTTGAGTTTCATGTTTTAAAAAGTAAATATATTAAGGGTTAGGACAACTATCATTCTTAGTAGCTCCATCATCCAAACACTTAAAACAAGAAAAAAATATCTTTGCCTACAAAGTAAAGTGAGAATGAAAGCAGTTACCAGAATAATTCAAGGCTCCCTAATATCATTTTTGTTCATTTTTTGCCAGTTTTTGGTAACTCTGACAATTTCATCCAAATCACATCTTGACAGATGGATCCACTTTCCATCTGCTCCCAGAAATACATTTGAGTGCAAATGTATATGTGTTTCTTCTGACTGGAATATACCAGAGTACTGTTAGGTCAAACTATTCTTTTTTAATCTGATTTTAAAACCATACATGCTTTTGGTAGAAAAATGTGAAAGTATAGGAAAACTTAAAGAAGAAAAACATACCCCAGAATTACAGTTCCTTGTGGCAATCATGGTTTGCCATATTTTGCCACTCCACACATTGGAGTGTTTCCAGTGTCTTGCTTTGATGCAAATTTTTTTGTTTGTCTATTTGTTTGCTTTAAATAATTAAGACCTTGAAGTCTTAAAAATACTGCCTGTCTTCCAGCCATGGCACAGGCTAGACTGGAAAAAGCAGCAGGACCAGCCCAGGGAGCAGTCACATGGGAGGAGACACAATACTTTAAAAAAACAAAGCAAAACACTCAGGTCTACCGTTCCTGGGAGCCAGGTAACGTCAGATCCTCTGCGAACACCTCCAGGTGCTCCCCGCCCTTGTCCAGGCTGACAAGTAAGACAGGTGTCACAGCTACTGTATGGACATGTCAGGAAGTGCTGCTCCCTCAACAGCCCCCCACCATACACTGAAAATGACAAGGGTCCTACTTCTAAAACCTGGCCCAGGCTTTCTGTTAATTGACCAAGACAGGACTTGGCAACTGTTTTCTATAAGGGACCAGAGAGTAAATATTTAAGACTTTGTAGGCCACTTGCAACCCTTGTCACATATTCTTCTTTTTCTTTTATTTGTTTTTTAAAGACCATTTTAAAATGAAAAGAAAAGCTTTAGCTGGGACTGTATAAGAACAAGCCACAGGCCAAAGTGTGTAGAACCCTGGACAGGGATTTCTTTCATTTCTTATTAAAATATAAAATAAAATAAAATAAATAAAATAAAATAAAATAAAATAAAATAAAATAAAAATAAACTAAAATAGAGATCCTGAGAATTGTTCCATAATTGCTAAGAAATATGACATGGAGCCTTGTCGAATTTTTTAATCGAAGTATAGTTGATTTACAATGTTGTGTTAGTTTCTGGTGTACAGCAAAGTGATTCAGATATATATATATATATATATATATATATATATATATATATATATATATATATATATATTCCTTGTCCAATCTTAATTGATATCCTGAGAGATATCACAGGCAGTTAAACATTCTGTGATACACCTCCAGTTCCTCTACAGGAACAAGAGAGAGTGCCCAAGAGTTCTGAGACCACAGGTATCAAATGTTCTATATATCTTTGGGAACTCACAACCATTATAAGGTTTAAGAGGATGCCTTTCCCAGAATCAGAAAAGGCTAATTATTGCCATTGACAAATGGTTTGTAATGCTTATGAACTGTAAGAAAAAAAAATTTTCTAAAGATATGTAGTTTCACCTATTGTCATCTTTACCAAAAACACAAACCATGATCCTGCACACACTCCCTTGATTTGGAGAACTTTTGAATTGAGTTGAATTGAGAATTGTACTCACATATTTAATGAGGATGAAAGACTCAATATACAAATGGGCAATGGCCAGACCATACAAAAAGACAGAACTCTGACCCAAAACCTGAAGCAACCAGCCCAGGAAACCAAATGCTTATCTATAGTAATCAGCCCAAGAAGCCAGCCTGCTATAGGTCAGACTTGCTGTATCTAGTAACAACCCAGGAAGCCAAAAAATAACCCCTATAACAATCAACCCAAAATGGTTAGGATTTGATTAATAACTGATAGTGTCCCTAATTTTTCTCCTTGCTTCCAACTTAGGACCAACCAGAAAAGGCCAAATTATTGCACCCCCGCCAATTACATAGGATGCCCTGCTTCTAATTATCCTACCTACAGTTTCCCCATGTCAATGGCTTCCAAAGAGGACTTACATGTAGTTTTTCCTATTTTCCTCTATAAAACTCTCCTATTCCTCTCCTTGACTTTGACTCTCTGCCAAAATGCAAGTGATGGTGGTCAACTCCCTTATTCTAGCAAGCTCTGAATAAATGGCCTTTGCTTTTCTCATTTGGTCAGCTTTCACTTATCTCCACAAGGGTATACCCCCTTCCTCTATTTTGCATATTTATATCATAAAACTTGACAAACTTTAATGCCCCAATTCATGATTACAAAGAATTTAAAGGTTGTGAATAATGTAGGGGCACTTTTATTTGAAATCCTAAAGTTATAAACGAGGAAAGTAAACTACAGAGGTTTTCTATCCAATGTTCGCTCCATGACATTACACTGCCTGCCTGAAGGTGGGGCCATTTCACTTGAGTCTGGGCTAAAGTGCTCTCTCTGTGAAGTAGAACACAGAACCCAATGAACTGGTTGAGCAACATTTGTTTCGCTAAGCACTTACTATGTGCCCAGTGATATGGTGGATATAAAGGGACATACAAAAAACCTTGAAGATTCAGTGAAAAAGTTCATTCACAAAAAATTAGGAAATTATATAAGATGCACCAAAAAGGAATAAATTACATAGGATGTAATTTCCAAATTGTGTTCCAAAGAATAACTGCTAAGTGAAAAAAGAAATTTCTATCTCAGAAGCATTCAGAAATTAAAATTCCAACAAACTATTTTGTGGATATCAACAAACTGATTCTAAAGTTTATACGGAGAGGGAAAAGACTCAGTAGTCAACACAATATTGGAAGAGAAGAACCAAGTTGGAGGACTGAGACTACCCAACTCTAAGATTTACCATAAAGCTACACTAATCAGACAGCATGATATTGGTGAAAAAATAGACAAATAGATCAATGGGACAGAATAGAGAGCCCTAAATTAGACCCCTATAAATACAGTCAACTGATCTCTGACAAAAGAACAAATTCAAAACATTGGAGCAAAGAGAGTCTTTTCAACAAATGGTGCTAGAACAATTGGACATCCACATGTAAAAAATGAATCTAAAATGAATAAACCTAAATGTAAAACACAAAACTATAAAACTCCTAGAAGAGAACATAGGAGAAAATCTAGATGGCATTGGGCATGGTGATAACATTTTAGATACCACAACAAAGGAACAGTCCATGAAAGAAATAATTTATTAGCTGAACCTCATTATAACTAAAAGGTTCTGTTCTAAAAAAGACAATGGCAAAAGAATAAGACAAGCCACAGACTGGGAGAAAAATACTTGCAAAAAAGTACAAGGATCAAAAACGCTCAAAACTCAACAATAAGAAAACAAATAACCAGATTGAAAATGGGCCAAAGACCTTAACAGACACTTCACCAAAAACGATATACAGATGGCAAATAAGCATATGAAAAGATACTTCACATCAGATGTCATCAGGGAAATGCAAAGTAAAACAACATGATATCACTACATACCTGTTAGAATGGCCAAAATCCAGAATGCTGACAAACCAAATGCTGGTGAGGATGTGGAACGGCAGGAACTCTTATTCATTGCTGGTGGGAATGCAAAATGGTACAGCTTACTTTGTAAGACAGCTTGGCAGTTTGTTACAAAACTAAATATACTCTTACCATACAATCCTGAAATGACACTCCTTATTATTTACCCAAAGGAGCTGAAAACGTGTCCACACAAAAACTTACACACAGATCTTATGGCAGCTTTATTCATAATGGCCAAAATGTGAAAGCAACCAAGATTCCATCAGTGAGTGAATAGACAAGTAACTGTGGTACCTCCAGACAATGGAATGTTATTCTGCACCAAAGAGAAGTGAACTAATAAACCATGAGGAGGCATGGAGAAACTTAAATGTATATTACTGAGGGAAAGAAGCCAATTCAAAAAGGTTACATACTGTATGATTCCAACTATATGACATTCTGGAAAAAGCAAAAAAAATCTATGGAGAGAGGGAAGAAAATCAGTGGTTTCCAGGGGTTGCAGGGACGTGGAGGATAAGGATGAATAAGCAGAGGATTTTTAGGGAAATAGAAATATTCTTGTATGATACAATAATGTTGGATACATGCCATTATATATTTGTCTAAACCCATGTAATGTATAACATTAGAGTGAACCCAAAGGGAAATTATGGACTTTGAATAGGTATGATGTGTCAGTGTAGGTTCATCAATTGTAAAAAACATACCACTCTGGTGGGGGATGTTGATAATGGGGGAGGCTATCCACGTGTAGGAGCAGGGGGTATGTGAGAAATTTCTGCATCTTCCTCACAATTTTGCTGTGAACGTAAAACTGCTCCCCAAAAAAGTCTCAAGGATTTTTTTGATTAAATTTTTTTAAAAGCATTCAGAAAATGCTGTGTGAAATCAAATTTAACAAGGTTTTTATTACAATACTCTGATAGCATTTAATTTACAAAGAGGAAGAAAGTATAAGTGTATTTCCAAAACATAATTGATCCTAGAACTTGTTTTGAACAGAGCGCTTTGTCTCCAAGGTACAGGGAATACATCCTGGGAAATGATATTGTAAGAGATTGTCTAAGGTGTTTGTGACATCTTGAAGACTGAAGACTCATTGAAAGGGAAGTCACTTATGCAAAAGAAGATGCCAATCACTTCATTACTAATATCTGAGAGTTTGTTAAGGACTTACCATGTTCCAGGCATTGGGCTAAGTTATTTACATATATTATTTCATTTAAATTTTACAATATCCCCATGAGTTGGGTACTATATTCTCACCAATGAGAAAAGAAGGGAACTGAGAGGTTAAGTAACCTGCCCAAGTGTTGCCTTTCCCCAGGAGGAGCTCACGAATGACACGAACATCACTGTACTAGTCTCAAGAGGTATTGCTCCCCTTTCATGACGTGACCCAAGGAAGGACAGAGGGCCCTTTCACCTCTGTGTGTACACCATGAGGCAGGATTCAAATGTTCCTCCTAAAAGACTTTACCAAAGGAAAGTCAACATCAGTGAAATACAGATTCCAAATACCCTGGCTTATTTAAACAGCTGAGAGTATGGTTTTCGGGTGGTAATCACAGGATTCAAATCTCAGTACATTCACTTACTAGATGTGTAACCTTGGGAAAGTTCTTTAATTCCTCTAAACCTCAACTTTCTTGCCCGTAAAATCAACAGTAGCACCTACTGATCTTTCAGAGTTGCTATGAAAGTTGATGAGATCACTCACTGACCAGAATGCCTGGATGTAGTAAGTGTTAAATCAGCATGAGCTAGGACTTCCCTGGTTGTGCAATGGTTAAGAATCTGCCTGCCAATGAAGATTCAATCCCTCTCCAGGAAGATCCCACATGCTGCAGAGCAACTAAGCTCATGTGCCACAACTACTGAAGCCCACACACCTAGGTCCTGTGCTCTGCAACAAGAGAAGCCACCACAATGAGAAGCATGCACACCACAACGAAGAGTAGCCCCTGCTTGCCACAACTAGAGAAGCTCATGCGCAGCAACAAAGACTGAGCACAGCCAAAAATAAATAAATTAAAATAAGTAAATTTATTTTTTTTTTAAATCAGCATGAGCCATCATCACTATTAGCAGTCATCTGACCCCCCCACACACAAGTGACAGAGCCTGTTTTTAACCCTCACTACTTGAAAATGACCCCATAGGTACATGGATGCTTCAAGCACAGGTCAAGAAGAGAAGACAAGAGCAAACTCGTTGTCCATGTAAGCCACACACCCCTTTTTTAGTCCCTGACTAAGGATCCACCCAGCCCAGGTTGTTGACATTGGGAATGTCAAAATGTTCCCTGCCACCAGAGTGTGTTTGATCTTGACCATGCATCCCACATGTATCAAAATGTTTTCATACTGGACACACAGAGAAGAAATACACACATTGGTAAAAGGTCGAGAGATGGTTGGCTTCCTCTTTAAATAAAAATCAGTTTTATTGGGCCTCCCTGGTGGCGCAGTGGTTGAGAGTCCGCCTGCCGATGCAGGGAATACGGGTTCGTGCCCCGGTCTGGGAGGATCCCATATGCCGCGGAGCGGCTGGGCCCGTGAGCCATGGCCGCTGGGCCTGCGCATCCAGAGCCTGTGCTCCGCAACGGGAGAGGCCACAACAGTGAGAGGCCCGCATACCGCAAAAAGAAAAAAAAAAAAAATCAGTTTTATTCATTAAGGTAGGTCCTTAGTTAGAGCTATCAGTTAGTACAGATGATATGGTACTATATATAGAAAATCCTAAAGACACCACCCGAAAACTACTAGAGCTCATTAATGAATTCAGTAAAGTTGCAGGATATAAAATTAATATACAGTAATCTGTTGCATTTCTATACACTAAAAACAAAGTATCAGAAAGAGAAATTAAGGAAACAATCCCACTTAACATCACATCAAAAAGAATAAAATATCTAGGAATAAACCTACCTAAGAATGTAAAAGATCTGTACTTGGAAAAAGCACAAGACACTAATGAAAGAAATTGAAGATGACACCAACAGACAGAAAGATATATCCTGTTCTTGGGTTGGAAGAATCAATATTGTTAAAATGACCATACTATCCAAGGCAATCTACAGATTCAAAGCAATCCCTATCAAAATACCAATGGCATTTTTCACAAAACTAGAACAAATAATTTTAAAATTTGTATGGAAACACAAAAGACCCTGAATAGCCAAAACAATCTTGCAAAAGAAAACCAGAGCTGGAGGAATCATGGTCCCTGACTTCAGACTATACTACAAAGCTACTGTGATTAAAATTGTATGGTACTGGCACAAAAACAGACACATAGATCAATGGAATAGGAAAGAGAGTCCAGAAATAAACCTGCACACCTATGGTCAATTAATCTATGAAGAAGGAGGCAAGAATATACAATGGAGAAAAGACAGTCTCTTCAATAAGTGGTGGTAGGAAAAGTGGACAGTTACATGTCAAAGAATGAAATTAGAATATTCTCCAACACCATATGCAAAAATAAATTCAAAATGTATTAAACACCTAAATGTAAGATCAGATACTATAAAACTCCTAGAGGAAAACATAGAGTGAACACTCTTTGATATAAATTGCTGCAATATTTTTTTGCATCCATCTCCTAAAGTAAAGGAAATAAAAGCAAAGATAAAAAACTTGAAGCAAATTCAACTTAAAAGCTTTTGCACAGCAAAGGAAACCTTTGACAGAATGAAAAGACAACCTACTGAATGGTAGAAAATATGTGCAAATGATATAACCAATAAGGGATTAATATCCAACAAATATAAACAGCTCTTACAACTCAACATCAAAAAATAAAAAAACCTGATTTAAAAATTGGCAGAAGAACTGAATAGACATTTTTCCAAAGAGGAAATGCAGATGGCCAACAGGCATATGGAAAGATGCTCAACATCCGTAATCATCACGGAAATGTAAATCAAAACTACAATGAGATATCACCTCACACCTGTCAGAATGGCTATCCTCAAAAAGAACACAAACAACAAATGTTGGCAAGGATGTGGAGAAAAGGGAATCCTTGTACACTGTTGATGGGAATGTAAATTGGTACAGCCACTGTGGAAAACAGTATGGAGGTTTCTCAAAAAACTAAAACTAGAACCATCATATGACCCAGCAATTCCACTCCTGGGTATATATCAGAAAAAGACAAACATACTAATTGAGAAAGATACGTGCACCCAAATGCTCATATCAGCATTATTTACAATTGCCAAGATATGGAAGAAACCTAAGTGTTCATCAACAGATGAATGGATAAAGAAGATGTGATGTATATGTACATATATACATATATTTGTGTGTGTGTGTATATATATATATATATATATATATATACACACACATGCAATGGAATACTACTCAGCTGTAAAAAAAAGAATGAAATTTTGCCATCTGCAGCAACATGGATGGACTTGGAGGGTATTATGCTAAGTGAAATAAGTCAGACAGAGAAAGACATATACTGAATGATATCATGCATATGTTGGATCTAAAAAGTACAACAAACTAATGAATATAACCAAAAATAAGCAGACTCACAGATATAGAGAACCAACTAGTGGTTACCAGTAAGTGGGGGGAAGTGCAAGATGAGGCAGGGGACTGGGAAGTACAAAGTACTGAGTGTAAGATAGGCTCAAGGATATATTGTACAACACAGGGAATATAGCCAATATTTGGGAATAACTATAAAAGGAGTGTAACCTTTAAAAAATTAAAAAACCCAAATGATAATAAATAAATAAATAAATTTACCTGTACCATAGAAATAAGGTACTGCAATTTTTCCCTGTAATGCTAAGAGTTTAATCTGCTACCTGGTAGCTGTAAGAGGGCAAATGAAAAAGTTCCTCTGGGGGTATTTGCATGTTACAAGTGTCTTTCTGGCATGTTCCAGGCATGAAAGCTCTGTTTCTGCTTCTTTTATTTTACAATTGAAAGGAAAGTAGACCAAGAAGGATGTTTCACCAAAGTTATATCCAAAAAGTAAATCCACTGGCCAGTTTTGAGAGATGTGTAACAGATGTCAAAAAATACCCTAAACATTTCAAGCTATTATTGAGGGTCTGTAATTCTAGCTCAGTTAGTTCTCTTGAGAGACAATTTTTTAAGATAGTAAGAATTTATTTTATAAGGATACAATTTCTCTGCAAACTTATTATCCATACAGCATAATTTATAATCAACATTGAGAGACTTTCAAAGTAGGTTAACATCTCATTTTATGGAACTGAGTTTGGTTCTGTGATGGCAGTGTGTTTATGGAAGACCAAAACACTAATAAAATAACTTTTAACTTATTAGTGATGGCTAACATTTCTTTGTATATACTATTTGCTAGTCAAGATTTTTCATTTATGCAATTTATGCAATTAATATTTATTTAAGAGCAATTATGTGCTAGACAACAAAACAGAACAAATGTTCAGCTCTCATGGAGCTCACCTTCCAGTTAGGAAGACAGACAGTAAGTAAATTATAAGATGGTAAATGTTAGAAAACAATAAGTTATGGGAGGGGAATAATCAGTACTGGGTGCAGGGGGGAAGGGAGGTGCAATTTCAAATAGTGGTCAGAAAAGTCCTCACTGAGAAGGTGACATTTGGCAAAGATTTGATAGAGAAGATAAGGATGCCATTATTATTCTTATAGCCATTATCACATTTAATCCATTCTATGACTAGGTATTATGATTATCCCCGTTTTGTACATGAGGAAGGTAAAACAGAGAGTTTAAATATCTGACTCAGATCTTGAAGCAGTGGACAAAGCCAACATTTGAACCGTGGCAAATTTGAGTTATTTTAAGGCCAGACTCTTACCTCCACTATACGACAGTGCTTCCTAGAAATCGGAGAGCTGGCCCCCTTGTGTTTCATCTACTGTTTCTCAGGTCCAAATAGACCCTTCTATATTACTCTTTAGGGATGTGAGAGTTGGGATTCTGCAAACCACAATTCTCCTTTGCCAGATGACTGTGCTTATAGATGCTGCCAAACACAGGAACTAGAAAGAAGCTAGAAGCCCCAGAAGGAAGGGACCTGGCTCTTCACCCCAACAGCAGCATTTCACAAAAGCAGCAACAGCCATAGTTGCAGTCTCCACCCCTGTTCCACGGTTCCAGAACCAGTGGTATGCAGAAAATTTTCTCTGGAAAAATCAGTAGCATTTGCCAATTTCTGTTGTATAAATACTCCATCATGGGTGACCTCAAGCTACAAGTGTCTCAACAATTGGCTCAAAAAATTCCTGGAAATTTAACAGTTGGTTCTCCTAAGCCCCTGTTACCCAACTCCAGCCCTTCCCTGGCAGAACCAGACTTTCTGTAACCTCTCATATGTCCCAGAAGCACCCAGGCAAAACCCTTCTTCAGTGTCTGAGTCCCAGCTCCTCAGGAACATCTTTAACCTTCTAATTTCTAATTACAGTGGCCTTCCATATCCATGTGTTCCACATCAGAGGATTCAATTAACTGCAGATGGAAAACATTCAGAAAGAAAAAAAAAAATTCCAGAAAGTTCCAAGAAGCAAAACTCGAATTTGCCACAACAGCAACTATTTACATAGGATTTACATTGTATTTACAACTATTTGCATAGAATTTACATTGTATTTACAACTATTTACATAGCATTTACATCATACTAGGTATTATAAGTAATCCGGAGATGATTCAAAGTATACAGGAGAATATGTGTAGGTTATGTGCAAATACTATACCATTTTATATTAGGGACTTGAGCATCCAGGATCTTGATATCTTATGGGACCCTGGAACCATTCCCCATGGATACCCTGTGCTCCCCAGCACTTAGGGTGGTTGCTGCTTCCTGCACTTACCATCTCTGTTACCTCAGTGTTTCCATTTTGTTTTCTTAGCCCTCCAATACCTGCTTTAACAAGTCCTCCACAGTGGATGCTTGTTGTTAAAATAATTAATGTGATTTCTGTTTTCCTGTCTGGAACCTGGCAAATATTCAGCCTATTTCACCCTTTCAGGATTTTTTTACAAATTTCCCCAATCAGATTATTCCCTTATGCCTTGCTGCCTTTAAATTCACTGGTGCTTCTGCCTTAAATCCCATCCCCTAGCTCCTCAATCCCATCAATTCCTTCTCAGAACTCAAATAGCAGTAAATCTGCTGTGCTATTAATTTTCTTCTCTGCACTGTAAGCATCTTGAAAACAGGGACTGTCTTCTTATCTTTGCTGTGTCCCTGGATTCCCAAAGTTCTGAGCACAATTCTTAGAACATCATTGTATTAGAGAAACAGAACCAGTAGGTTGTAGGAGATACATGCATTATAAGGAACTGGCTTATGCAGTTATGGAGGCTGGCAAGTCCCAGGATCTGCAGAGTGAGTTGGCAAGTTGGAGACCCATGAGGGTCAATGGCTCCAGTCCAAAGGCTCTCAGGCTCAAGATCCAGGAACAGACAATGTTTCAGGTCAAGTCCAAAGGCAGGGAAAATGTCTTTTATTTGGAAGAGGGTCAGATTTTTTGTTCTATTCAGGCCTTCAACCCTTTAGACACGGCCCAACCACATTAGGGAGGGCAATCTGCTTTACTCAGGCTACTAATTTAAATGTTAATCTCACCCCAAAACATGCTCACATAAACACTGAGATTAATTTTTAATCAAACATCTGGGTACCCCATGGCCCAGTCAAGTTGACACATAATATTAGACATCTCAATTGTAAAAGTTCACTGTACAGTGGTTAAAAGTTTAGGTATGTTATAGAATGGTATGTTATGACCAGAGTAACCTGGATTCAAACCTGAGTCCATGTCTTTCTAGCTTGTGTGACTTGTTTCCTCATTTGTAACGTGAGAATTGTCATGCCTGCCCCTCAGGGCTATCATGAGAATTAAAATTGCTCATGGTAAGTGTCTAACTCATTTTCTAAAGCAGAGAAAACAATGCACCTGTGTTTGTGCCCTCATCCTGTGGGAGAGAACTGTGAAAGATAACCCCATATGCTGGCTCATCACACATCGCTTTCTCTAAGCTCCTGGTTAGATGTGCAGTTATTCTTGACCGGACTAATAAGGCAGATTTCTGGGACCCTGGGCCGAAGGAAGTTTTTCAGATTGATCTTTATTCTTTGGAGACCAGGAAATATTGCAGCCCAAAGAAAGGAAAGATTCCAGCCAGATGGTTGGGGTTGGGGAAGGAACCTTGTTCTCCACTTAGAATGAAGTCATTCAAGGTCTTAGGAAACCATAGGCCTGAGAAATGGTACACAGGCTTAAGTTTCTGATCAAAATAAGATAAAAGTTCTGCTAGGATCTCACCAACAGCCCAAAGGCTCTCAGTCTTGCTTTTGACCTAGTAAATGTCCTCAGGTGTCACAGAAATAAAATACATAGCTCTCTCTTTGCTGTTCTTTTGACAGTGAGGGAAGTGGGTGGGTTCCTGGCCCCTGGCTCTCTTCACCTCCAGTGGGTCCAGGATAAGTTCATTTCCTCCTGCCTGTGCTCCTTCTCTCGGGAATTTCTGTTCATTCACTTTGGGAGAAGACCCAGGTCCGATCATGTCTCTCAGCAGCTCAGCTGTCTAGCCTTGTTGGGTAAATTGTTTTGTTTTATTTTCTAGATCCTCAGTTCTTTCTTTTGTAAAATAAGATAAATAATACATACTTCCCTAAGGTTTATTAACAACTGAAATGTATTGAACTCCTACCCCAGAAAGGTCATAACTTTTGAACAAGGTGCCCCACATTTTCAATCAGTATTAGGCCCTGCAAATACTGCAGCCAATCCTGGTTCTAAGAAACAGGAATTACCACTACCCTTATCCTCCTTTTATAGATGAGTAAATCATGGCACAGAAAGGTTCAGTTATTTGTCCAAGGTCACACAGATAACAAGTAGCAGAATAAGGAAGTCTCCTTTAGACCCATGTTTTTAACTACTTCTGAATAGTGCCTAAGTAAGAGAACTCTATAAAAAGCCTTTAGTTAGTGCTTTATAATTCTGAGTAATTTGCTATGATTAGACTGAGGGACCTGTTACAATAAAGTCACTGCCTGGTAAGTTGGGTTGAAGCAGACTTTCTTTAAAGAGAAATAGTGGTGGGATTGGGGCGGTTGGGAGAGGGAATACTTGATATGAATCAGAAAGTGATTTGACCACAGAATAATCACTGGGAAAGAGACAAGAAATCAGAAAGTGACCTGACCACAGAATAATCAAGATATCTCCCTATTTGGGAGCAAAGGGGTAGGGATCGGGGTATACCAGTGAACTGTGAGAAGTTTCCTCCAGAAAGGAACAGGACTAGACAGGTGGGATGAAAGAGGTGGCCAGGACACAGAAGGGGCCTGGGCTGCTGCACCAGCTGTTTGGGACTTAGAGAGC
This sequence comes from Mesoplodon mirus, assembly GCF_964341445.2. Lineage (NCBI taxonomy): Eukaryota > Metazoa > Chordata > Mammalia > Artiodactyla > Ziphiidae > Mesoplodon > Mesoplodon mirus. Next base: position 165,830,687 of record NC_138977.1, read on the forward strand.
AAGTCTCCACAGGCAGGATTAGGAATGGATCAAGGCTTGCGTACCTGGAACCCAGACTTGGTTTAACCCTATTTTTTTTTCTTTTTAAATTTATCTTTGCTTTGCCTCTGTATTTGGTATGTTCTATTTGTTTTCATTCTAGTAAGTTCAACTATGCTTAAAAGCATTAGGAGAATGGGCTTGTGACCACACACGGGCCAGTGTTTAAGGGAGAAAATAATATATGCCCACTGACTCTGCCATGCCTGGTGGTAGTGACTGAATAACAAAGTAATGGTCAGGAGGAAGGGGAAGTTCCTTTAGGTTAGCTGGGTGTCCCCTGGATGGGTCTTCCACTTCTTTAATATGCATTCAGTGAATCAGCAAGACATCTCGCAAAAAAGCACGCAGACTCTGATTCAGGAGGTCTCGGTGGAGCCTGAGACCCCACATTGTTACCAAGTTCCCAGATGGTGCAGGTGCTGCAGGTCTGCAGACCATATCTAGAGCTGCAAAGTCCTGGAAAAGGGCCAGCCCTTAAGCTCTGAGCCACTAGGCACATATGTTTTATTGTGAAAATGTAAAGAAGAGAAAAATGCCAGCATGCTATTTCTGGGGAAGAATGTATTACTTCAAACAAAACCTGAAAGCTCTTGGGGTGACCACTGCAAAGAGAATGATTAGGAAGAAAGAGAAGCTGAACATTTTCACTGACAAGTTTAATTTCTTTTTCATAAAGTTTAGTATGATTTTAGGAATGATCAGGAGCCCCAGATGTGTCTAGTACCCCTCTTGCCTTTGCAGGGCGTCTGAAATTCCCACCGTGAGGAAAAACTACCATGTTTTATCCAGGCAGCATTTACTCAAGAATGTCCCACTCAAAACAGCTGTGCTAAGGTTGTTAATTGATGCTATACAAAAAATGTTCTGTGATCAAATTAATTAAGGAAACACTGACTCAGCAATAAAGTCGAACACATTACTTTATTGTGGGACTCTTCAGAGCGTGTCCATTTTGATTAACTAAGATAGGAACATGACATACAGCATTTCCTAATCTTGTTTGACTATATAAACCTCTTTTTCTCTTTGGATCCCTCCTTCTCTTTCTTTATTAGCAATTTAAAAAATGCACCAGTTACATCAAGGAAATGCTGGGGGTAGGGAGGTTCCTAATTTGTTTCAGCAGAGATTTGTTTTTTAAGTAGTCAATACAGGTGGCAGTGTAGTGAAATGAGCCCTTATATACTACTGATGTGGATTTAAATTGGTATAAGCCTCTTGCAAAGTGCTTTGGAAGTATGAAGGAAGAACAGTAAAAATACTTATAAACTTTTAAACAGTACATTCACTCCTGTGGTTCTATATTAGGATTTTTAAAATAACCCCAAATAGAAAGGTTTGTTCCTCACAAAACTGTTTGTTGTGCTGCAGCAAACAAAGCAGAAAATCCTAAATGACTTAAAACATGGGAATGTTTAAGTTGTCTGTGATTGTGTCACTCAGTGTAATACTATGAAGTCATTATATATGTCTATGAATTAATACAGAGTGTGCTTATGTTATTCTGGGAGAGCAACTGCAAACCAAACTCTAGATACAATTCTTCACCCCACCTTCTATCCCTGACCATTGCAGATGACTATCCCCTTCCCACGGAGCCATGGAGGCTACCTGACCAGTCCTCGAATCCAGGTTGGCCTTGTTACTTGCACTGGCAGCAACCACGGTGGCAATAATGATTGGCTTGGTCTGCACCTAAGCCTCTCCTGTTTCTGCTCTCTCTCTTGGAATTTTGCCACCGTCACAAATACAACTCCAGGCTGACCTCCTGGAGGATGAGAGACCAAGTGTAGGAGAGCTGTGAACCACCAAACAAGTGAGATTGCCCAGCCAGGATCACTTGATGACAGACCCATGAGCAAGCCCAGATGAGACTAGAAATTGAAGAAACTACCAGCAAAACTTTGGACTCATTAGCAATCAAAATGGTTCTTATTGTAACCCACTGAGTTTTGGGGTGAAAATAGATAACTGCTAGAGCTGTAATGTAATATGAAAAGAAAAAATAAGAAAACACAGGATGTAAAATTGTATCAACTAATAGGAAATAATTATAAAATAAGTACATAGAAAAAGAAAATTGGTATATATGAAAATGTAATAAATTGTTTTAAGGCAGCAAGTCTGTTGAAATACTGATGTATTTTCTTTACCTTTCTACCCTTCTGCATTTCCAAATTTCCCCTGATGAGTATGCATTACTGTTATAATGTTTGCATATTATAAAAATGGTCCACTTAAAATAATAACTCAGGAATCTTATGTATAGTTGGCAACTGCCAGATACTATAGAATCTACACTGGCCTAAGGAAAAGTATAGGTGTTCTGAAAATCATTAAATATTCTAGAACCTGTAGGTGTTGTAGTTTTTATTATGGTACGTACTTTCATAATTGCCAAATGCGCTTATATGATGCAACTCTTTTTGCTCTAAAATGAGTGGGACTTTTACATTTTATTTTGACTTGAGGTAAGAATGTGAGTATTAACCCTAAAAAGCCAAAAAAGTAACAACCTGAGAACTTGAGCCAACTTCTTTATCACTAACACACAATATCAATAATGTCCACATCACCTCCCTGTATCACACAGCTACTTCTCACGCTAAATAAAGCTGAGCTTTCATCTCGAATGGTAGCTTTGGAAACACAGCAAGTATGGAGCAATCTTTGAACTGTTTACAGAGACAGTAAAATGAGGAACACATCCTCTCAGGATAAAAGTTGTTTTATGGTATATAAAGGAAGTCCCTCTTTGAAAGTACGGCTAAAATTGAGAAGGAGACTTTGTAGTTCTATAGCAACTTTCATCCAAGCATCTGAAAGCATTTTATTGACATATACGTTTAATCTACACAAGCTCCTGAGGGTAAGTAGTAAGTTTTACTATTCCCATTTTACGGGTAGAAAAACCAAGGCAGAAAGATACCGGAAAAGGATATGTGTTAGTTAAATGTCTTTGGTTGCAAGCAACAGAAAACAATTGGCCAATATAAGCAAAAAAAAAAAAGTATACACACACAAACACGTATATAGACATACACATTTATACACAATATGATTATATGTGTGTGTGTGTGTGTATATATATATATATATATATATATATATATGTGATATGGGAAAACACATGACTATGAAGAAAAGAAGCTCTGCACCTCAAGGGCCTAGGCTCCAGGAACCAAAGGAAAGCCTCTTCAGAGTACTAGATGAAGCAGCTACAACCATTTCTCATTACTATGTCACTCCATTCAAAAGTCAAATTCTAGAGACAGAATGCCTGACCACTTTGGATCTCAGGCCAACCCTATGAGTGTTGCACAACATGGTTGAGGGATAATTCCTAAAAGGAAAATCAAAAGAAAGAAAATGAATGTGGAACAGGCAAAAAAATGACCTATACTTATTATAGGATGGATGAAAAGTAAAGGAAATCTTTTACAGATTTCTGCCTGCCTGTCACTCTGTCCTTCCTGGAATCACACAGAAGCTTCTGGAAGCCAGGGAGGGGGCACATCCTTGAGCCTATCCCATGGCCTGCCACAGAGTTGTGCTCAATAATGGCTGAAAGAATGCATGAACCATTTGGTATCTGTGCCTTCCTTGACAAAATATTGAGGAATGGCACTCGTCACCCATTTCTCTCCCCCAAGTTTTCACACACTTCAACACTCCAGGCCATTTTCTCTGTTTCCAGGACACTTCCCAGTGGTCAGGGATTGTTTTCCTACCCACCACATCCCCCATCTCGCAGAGTTGTTCATTCCCAGGGATGTGTTTAGAGTTAGTTCTAGTGTTGTACATCCAGAATCAGTTATATCTTAAATCCGAGGCCTCTTCTGACTCAATTTTCTTGCTTGTCAAATGGCAATAGATAATAATTCTACTTTGTAACATTGTTACAAGGATTAAGAGATATATCTGTAAAGCACTTAGAGTAATCTTGGCACATACTAGGCACTGTCTGTTACCTACTGTCATTATCATCATCATCATCATATTACCATTGTTCTTGTTATGGACACTGCATAAAACCACTGAGGTTTCAGGATTTATTTATGATAAGACCTAGCATTGCATAAATTACTCTATGTTTCTAAAGCTGAAATTTGACCTGCTTAAAACCCTCCGATTTCTGCCCATCATCCTTGGGATCTAGTCCAGGGTTCTCTGGCTCTGGACCTGTTTAACATTCTAACCTCATCTTCCACCATTAAGGTCACACATTTCATTTTTCCGCAACATCCAAGTACATATAAATGTCCCCACACCCAGGACAGTTCATACAAATTTCTGTCATTGTCTCCTTGATGTTTGGAATATCCTTTCCCTTTTTTATCAGAAATTTAGTTCATTTACCTCCAAGGACCAGTTCAAGTACAATATATTCTAGAAAATCTTCCCTGCCTCCCCAGTCCAGGCTACATTCCCCTCCCTTCAATGCTTCCTTCTACCTCAACATACAACAAATTATATTGAAATTCCTGATTATGTGGCCATCTGGTCTACCTCACAGATTGCAAAGGAACATCATGGGGAGGGTCCATGGCTTATCCACCATGATATTCTCAGCCCCAAGCCTATAGCCAAGGCTCCATACATGCTTATTGGACTGAGGTCTTTCTCATTCCAGCTGATTCATTTGCAAGGCTAGTGGTCTATTTTCTTTTTGTTCACAAGGCATCTTCATTATGTAGAAGTATTCCCATAAAGCCCTTACTTATCAAAGAAATTCAATCTTGGCCATACCCACACCAATCCCTCTTTCTCATTGGGATCATATAAGAATTCTAAGGCTTATTAGATCCAGGGAAATGGTGGAGAGAGAGTGGGGTGGTAAGGAGACAACAGCCTCAGTTTTCATTTCCAGTCCCTAGTGTTTTTGTTGCTGTACAGAAGTCCTTGTTCAATTGTCATGGGCCACCAGAAAATGGGTGATTGTGCTAGCAATCCCCCTCCCTCTGTACCAGCTCAGCCACAGGGAACTCTGTTAGGGCTCCGGAGGCCACTGCACTTAGCACTTAGGCACAGGCCACCATGACGGTTACCATGACCTTTCAGTTGAAGTGGTTCTCTAAACATCCCCACAACCATGCCCTTGACCCAATCATCTCACTGATTGCCTCCACTTTCTTCAAACCTTGAAGAGGCCCCATCTCCACTTTAGACTATACTTCAGTGGGTTGCTCACTTACTTTTTTCAGCCTTGAAGCCCAAAAAGACTTATTTATTAAGAGCAAAGGAAATACAGATCTCAGTAACACAGAAAGGGGTACCTTTCCTTCATTTCCAGTGAATCTGCAGTCATACAAAAAAGAGACACAGGTAAGTTTCTCAACCATCTTGCTATGTCACCCATTATTTTTTAACACTTACTATGTAACTTGTGCTAATAGGGTCTTGTCCTTTGAAGAGCTCATTGCATGATTAAGATGGATGGTTAGATAGAAAACCAGAATACAGTGAAGTGCAGTAAGGTCTGAGCTAGAATGAAGTCCAAAATGTGTAACAAATGCACACAGTAGGCACCTGGCTCAGCCTAGCAAATCAGAAGAGTCCACAGCAGAGCTGAACCTTAGAGATCAAAAGAAGCAGGGCAGGTGAAGCAGGGAGGCAGTGGGAGAGAAGTGGGTTTTATTCCCTTCCATTTAAACTATATAAAAATTCTTCCTGTTGTTAAGTAGAGGTTAAAAGGAAGTCATTAAAGATCTTAAGCATGAGAATGACATGATGATGGGGCAGGCTGGAGGAAAGCCAAGCCGGAGGCAGGAGGACCAGTTCCGAGGCTCATTCTCTGCTTTCCTCCAGGATGAGCTGTCTGCTAATTATAACCTGCCCATGAAGCAACAGGCCCAGTAGCCCATGATGACACGGCACTAAGGGGTCCCTGCTTTTGCTGGGATTCCTAATGAGCTTCACTTAAGAGAGGACTTGGCTTCCCTAATTTCTCTTTTGCAAAACTCCAGAATTCACCTGAGGTCTCAGCCCTGGAGCATCTGTGACCTGACCTCTGACCCAGGAATGCCTCCTTTACTGACAGCCTTCTCAAGGTGGGACCAAGGAGGGAGCAATTAGCTGAAAGGAAAATCCCCACAGAGGCACAGAGTTCCCACTGGCTGAAGGAGAAGGAGTGCACCAACTACAATGGTGAGGCTTAAAGAACTATGGTGCTCCTTGACCTTGAAGGACTGGGTTTAAATTTATGGTTCTTTTGAGGCTGTCAGAAGCCAGAATGAGTCATAACCCAGCTTGGCCTGGTGGGGAGGGGCAGGCAATGGGGTGTGAATCACAGTGGAGAGAAGGACTTGTTAGCATGGGGCTCGAGAAAGACCTGCAGCAGATGGCAGTGGCATCTTCTGTTTTCTCCCATGTTTCCTTTACGATTTTGAGCTAATCAGGAGTTACAAAAGGAACTGCATGGTGGCCTCTAATTAATGAGACTAGATAATTAGAGAAAAGAGAAAAACATACCAGGAACAGGGCTGACCTAGGGGAACCAGAACTCCGGGTCATTGTTTTTTTTGTTTTGTTTTTGTTAACATCTTTATTGGAGTATACTTGCTTTACAATGGTGTGTTAGTTTCTGCTTTATAACAAAGTGAATCAGCTATACATACACATACATCCCCATATCTCCTCCCTCTTGCGTCTCCCTCTCACCCTCCCTATCCCACCCCTCTAAGTGGTCACAAAGCACCGAGCTGATCTCCCTGTGCTATGCTGCTGCTTCCCACTAGCTGAAAAATCAAGTTTTGTCTTTCTTCCAAAAAATGCAACTTGGTAACTGCATGGCACTGCAGGAAGTGTATGTGTGATCTCTGGAGCCCGATTGGTCTGTGTTGGACTCCTGCTCTGCCACCCCTTAGCTACAGGCAAGTAACTTTACAGGCAAGTTGTCGAATCTCTCTGAGCCTTACCTTACTTATATATTAAATGGGTTTAAGCAGTAGTATTAATGGCCACCACTATTGAACAATTACTGTGTGCCAGGCAATGAGCATAGCATCTTACTTACATCATCTCAGATAATTCCCATTTCTATTCTATAATAATATATTCATTTTAGGGTTGCTGGGAGGATTAAATGAGTGTCTCACTGCCTAGCACAATATAGGGGCTAAGTAGATACTGTTTTCCTTTTAATCTCTAAGGAAGATTAACTATCTTGAGCCCTAAGTTTTCTCTGGACAAGTTTACTTTAGTTAAATCTGTACAGGTTTCCCTTGGGGAAAAAAAAAACCTGTCTTTTATTTTGATCATTCTTGTACTGTACTGCTTTATTTGCATTTTTTCACCAATGTGAATGTCACATGTGTCTTCCTTATTCTGATTTGTAACATATGATATCTTAGAACTTGCCTAGGACATCACAGTGAAAAGCCAATCTGTTTAAGCAACAAAGACATTGGAATAACACTGTTGTAAATTTACCTATTACTGTGAGACCTTGAAGGTAGAAAGAGACAGTTCATTTGTCTTTGCTAAACTGACTTTCAGATTGTACAAATCAGGTCCATTGACAATGGAAGCAGCATTTAAATGCAGATTCTAACAAAGGAGAGCATGAGAGGGAGGAAGAGGGAGGAAGCCTCTCCTTTGGATCCAGATTCCTCCTCATTTGAAGTGGGGATTCCTTAGGTAAGTCTTGTTTCTTATAGAAGACAAAATTATATAATAATGTATATATTATTATCAATATCTATTACATATAGTATCTCCCTAAAAGCAGGGATTGTGGATTGTTTTCATTAAGTTCTCCATGATAAATAATGTACAGAAATTGTCCCACGAATTGCTGATAAATGAAGGAGGGAACAGGAGAGAAGACGGAATGTCAACAGTACATAAGAATTGCTGATTCCCGTCTGCCCAGGAGCTAAGAGAGACATAAGAAGAACACTGGCTTCAGAATCAGATGGTTCTTGAGTAAAATCCAAGCTCTGCCACTGTCTGACCTGGGACAAGGCACATCACCTCTCTGAGCCTCCAATTCCTCAACTCGCGTACCACAAAAAAAAAAAAAAAAAAAAATTGGGAGAGCAATATTTCTGTGCTGTGCATGATTGTGTCATCTGTATATAACTCTAACACTCTTTCTTTCTTTCTCCTTCCCTCCTTCCCTTTATCCTTCCATCCACCTATCCATCAATCAACAAATAAGACTGAGAAATTTCACTCCTTTACTGACAAAGGAATTTGTTTTTCATCATCACTGTCTTCTTCCTGCATCCATTTCAGCAGCAGTGTATGGAGTACTTTGTCTGGTCACTTGCCCCCTAAGAGCAAGTGATAATGGACAGCTTAGGGAGGCCAGATATGACAGTGGTTAAGGACCTGGGCTCTGGAGCCCTAGAGCTTGGGCTTGACTCTTGGTTCTGCAAAGAACTAGTTTTGTGACCTGGTAAGTTAATGAACTTCTCTTTGCCTCAGTTGCCTCCTCTGTAAAATGAAGACATAAAACCCTTAGAAGACTGTCTGGTTCATAGAAAATACTCACTGAATCTTATCACATATCTCTCTTGTTGACCTCATTTTATGGACAAGTAAATAGGCTCAGAGAGGCTGTGGCTTGCCCAAGGTTACACAGCAAGGAATGAGGGCAGAGCTTATATTTTCTGCCTCAGCTGTCATCTCTACCTAGTCTACCACACTGCAAGGGGGTGGGAGAAAAGGAGGAAGGTTTGCTGAGAGGCTTGTAAGCAGAGACAGCCTTGGGAACTAACGTGGAAATATGTGCAGCTCTGAGACTGGATTGCTTGTAAATTCCTGGAGCATAAGAACTCATCTTAATCCATTTCATATTCCCAGTGCCCAGCACAGTATCCGGGCCAGAGGAAGCACTAAGGGAATATTTGTAGAATGAATTGATAAAGAAGTATATGAGAAAATTTAGGGATGGGAATAATTACAGTTTCCAGACTTCTGAACCCTAATAAATGGGTCCAGTGGGTAGAGAGAATCTTGGTTTCTAGGCAAAGAGGGACAGCCCTGCCCCAGGAAAATCTAGCTCAGATTCAACCTACTGGAAAGAGAGGGGTACACCGTCCTTGATTTTGAAGATTGGGTCCATTATGGGGTACGTCCAAGGAGGGGGCAGTATAGCTCTCAGAAAGACCCCACCCCTGACATCCTCCCTATACCCACTTCCACTCACGTCTGGAAAGGGCTTGGTAGAAACAGCAGAAATCAAACGGTTGGTCAGAAAGAGCAATTACCAAAGTTACCCTAGTGAGAAGTGTTTTTTCATAGAAGTACCTCAGTTCGCTTCTCACATCGTTATAATATAATCATCATATTTGCATTGCACAAGGCATATTCCTGATCTCGGTGGAGCCCCTCAAGGCTGCTACAAGGTAGAAAAGGAAGGGTCTATTGTCCCTGTTTCACAGCTGTGAACACTGAGGGCCAAGAGAGTAGGAGAGACACACTCAGGGATGAGGGTCAGGAGCAGGCCTGACACAAGGACCAAATCCACACCCTGGCCTCTCCAGCCAATTCATCCATGCTCTGGATGGGCATGTGGCAAATCCCATAGCCCAGGCACCTAGAGGACTACACAGTTCCCTCTCCCTATCTCATCTTCCACTCTCTCATCCCTCCATCCAGGTGTGAGGATCAGGGAGGGACACTGGCTCTCTGTCTCCCAATGTTGGTGGGAGTCTTGATTTGAGCACAGTTATAATGGGCCTTTGTAAACTAGGGGTCATCTGGGTAGTTTAAGTGGTCAGGAGGATGGACTCAGGCAACTGCCTGATACAAATCTGTAGCTGGCCCCATACTGACTGTATGGACCTAGGCAAGTCACTCAACCTTCCAGGTTCTCAGTTTCTTCATATTTACAATAGAGAAAATGTTAGGAGATTTTAGCTCTATTTAAAGGTTTCTCTGAACAATTAGAACTTTCCATGATATATAGGGCTGCCTCATCATGTAATGAGCTCTCCATCACTGGAAGTTTACAAGCAGATTGGTACCTACAAGCATCTGCTCTTAAAGAGGATGCTGTATGAGTGAGCACAAGATAACAGGTAGACAGGACCACTGGTTCCCAAACTACCAGCTACTTCAGAATCGCCCAAAAGACATTTAGTAAATGCAAGCCCACTGGCCCCACCCCTGGGTATTCTGACTACAAACATGTCAGACAGAGCTCAAAACCCTGGATTTTTCGTAGAAGGATTTGGGTGTATTCGTTTGCTAGAGCTGTCATAACAAATTACTACAAACTGGGTGGCTTGAACAAAGAAATTTATCTCATAGTTCTAGAGACAAGGAGTCCAAGATCAAGGTACCAGCAGATTTGGATTCTTATGACAGTAGGAGGGAAAATCTGTCCGTGTCTCTCTCCCAGCTTCCTGTGGTTTACAGGCAATCTTTGGCATTCCTTTGTTTATAGATGCATCGTGCCAATCTCTGCATGGCAGCCTCCCTGTGTGCGTGTCTGTCTCTGTGTCCAAATCTCCCCTTTCATAAGTCATAATGGATTAGGGCCCATCCTAAGATCTTGATCATCTGCAAAAACCCTATTGCCAAACAAGTTCTCAGTCACAGGTACTGGGGGTTTCTACTTCAACATCTTTTTGGAGGACACAAATCAACCCATGATGCCAGGTGATTCAACTGTGCAGTCAAAGTTAAAGACCAGTATAGTAAGCTTTCCAAATGGAATGTGGGAATCTTAAATAACTGCAGATCTGATTCATAAGGTCTGGAGGGCCTGAGACCCTGCTTTTTGAATAAGAGATGCTGATGTTGCAGGTCTAGGGACCACTGCTTTGAGTAGTGAGGTCCTTTCCAAGACAAGATTCCCAGGAAATCTAGAAATGATTACCAAACAAATAGAAGCTCATTTCTTGCCCCATTTCTCTAATGGAAAGAACTGCCTTTTTTTTTTTTTAGTTCAATCTTTAAATGAGTGCACAGGAAAAAACCTGCCAGTTGAACCCTGGATCCTTCTTGCTTGATGCCTGTTCTGGAGGGAGCAGCCTGTAGCAAGCACACCAGTCCTAGGGGGTGGGAAAAAACAACTGGGCTCCCAAACTCTGGGAAAATCTTCCTTCATGCCTGTGCCCCTTCTCCTTGCTCTGTTTAAACTTACATATTCGGGGTTATTTTGTTGCTCTTGTCTTTTTGCTCTGTCTCCGCCATCCCAACACCACCATCTGTTAACTCAGCTCAGCCTGAGCCCGGGCTGGGTGCAGCTGGCTCTCAGGAAGTGACTGCTGCCTGGTAACCTGTACTGCCCGAAACAGAGGCCGGAAGCTCCCAGCCAAACGAGGCCAGTCCACAGCGGCCGAGAAGCCCACCTTTGGTGTCAATCCCCGAGGCCCATCGATGAAGGTGCGCCCCGCCCCTCACGCACCACCCTGCCCTCCGGGTAATCGCATCCACAATGGGGCAGGCCCCGCCCAGCACAAAGACGACAGCTGTGCAGCAGGGCCGCAGCCAGAGGGGCCACCACCCGAGCCTCGTAGCCTCCTTAATTTATTTATAGATGCGCTGGCTCTTTCTGTGGCCTAGTTAAGGAAGCCTTTCCATAAATACATAGAAACGGATGTTATTCTAGAACCCACCAATAATAGACACAGCTGTAGAGATTGTTGCTGGATTAAGAGCCCCATCTCCCTCTCATCACCCCCTCCCCCCAAAATAGAAAATAAAATTTAAAATGCATGTGGGTTTTTTTAAGCATTTGTATGAAAGAGAAATTCTACTTAATATTGAGATGTTTCTTTGAGAGCAAAGACAGGGTTTCTTAGGAAACAGAACATCATGAACAAAAGCTACATCTTTGCCAACTAGCAACATAGCTTTCACCTTCCCCCTCCCGTGAGAGTGATATTTGGGCCCTCTGCTTTCATCTTTAAATGTGAGCATCTGTTTAAACCCAAACAGAATCCTCTTGTTCCAGAGGCCACAGGTGGTTCATTTCTCTGCAAAAATATGATTTGCCAAACATATGATTTGCCAGCTCTTTCCAATGTGATCAGTTGTTTGGGGCTCTGGCCCAGTGACTGCTCTTTGGAGTCAAGGGGCAGAGAAAGAATCAAATCTTTACAGAGCTGTGAATGAGTCTCCAGCCCTTATCCCTTTGTTACTTCTCCCAGTTTGTTCTACAGACCCTTAATTCTATTATGCAGCTGTAATTTGGCTCTGTGTCTCTCCAACATCTTTTTCTTTTCTTCTGCCCCCTCTCCTTTTAATCGATTGATTCATCTATAATTGGATTTTCTCTGGCTGTTACCAGCTATTAAAAGTAGCTATGTGTGTGTGTATGTGAGTGAGTGTGCTTTCTAACTAGGCCACACTTTAAAATGCCTTGCAATCCTAAATCTTGCTCAGGTTTCTTAGTATGAATTCAATTCACTGCTTCCTTTTGAGGAAGCAGGGAGTCACAGAGGGAACACAAGCTTTGGATGCAGACAAATCCATATCGTGTTTTGTTTTGTTTGTTTTGTGTAAGGCTGACATTTATTGAGCTCATACTACGCGCCAGGAGTTCTTCCAAGCACTTTACAAGCATTAATAACCCTCACTGCATCCTTTTAAGGCGGGTACTATTATTATTCCATTTTACAGATAAAAGCATGGCAACATAAGAGGTTAAGGTACTTGCCCACAGTCGTAAATGAGCTTTTGATCATGATGCAATTTTCTGAAATTCTACCCCTTTATACCTGTGTAACTTTGAATATGGCTTATTTTTTCTGCTTCAGTCTTCACGTCTGCAAAATGAGTAAGAGTAGATCTCCCTCGCAGGACAGTTGTTAGAATATGTGAGAGCACAGGGCCTGACTCGCACTGGCGGGGGTAAACACACAGTAGATCCCAGGGTTGGACACCACGAAGGAGACCAGTGATTCCTGGCTGTGATGAGACCAAGGACTAGATAAGGGAATCCTGTGAGCATGGAGAACAGAAATAGAGTGTTGTCCTCTGATGCTTGCTTCCTAAGCCATCACGGTCTTTGCTTCAGACAGACGAACAGAAACCAAGCAGATCACTTTATAGAATCACTATAAAGATTCTACTGCTGGCAAGCAGTGGGCCTTACACAAGCATTTCCACCCTCCAGGCCTTTGTTTTCCCAAATGTAAAATGATGTGGTGGAGGTAGCTGGCCAGACCTCTTCTGTAACAATCTCAGGGGACAGGCTCAGTGCTGTCACCTCGAGGGCAGACCAACCCTGCCAGGGTCATCATACTGTGCTTGAGCACTTATCAGTTGCATTTAATATAGTGATTTAACTCTCATCACAAATGCATACAGGCAATACTGTTACCCCCATTACACAGATGGGGAAACTGAGCCAGAGAGTGGTTAAGAAACTTGTCCAAGGTGGCATGGTAAGTGGCAGAACTAAGACTCCAACCACTACACTCTCTCCACTAAGGCACAGGGAGGCACGCCTTACTGTTTGGGTGTCAGAACTCAGGGAAGATCTGAAGAACTTGGCTTTGTCATTGAGACAGGGTGAGGCAGGTTCGGGGGGTGAGTCAAGCACTGGGAAGGGGTAAGTTGCTGAGGAGCAATGGACCTGCCAAACTGACTGCAGAATAGCTTGTGCTTTGACCATCATTCAGGTTGTGCAATACTTCCAAACTCCATTTCTTAAACAATCTTATCGATGATTTCACAAAGTTGTTGAATGAACTAAGGCATAAGAAACACTTAGCGCAGCACCTGTTCCTCATAGCCTCATGACTTCCTAACTCGTGGGAGTTATTATAATAAAATTTATTGTTATTGAAGTGAATTTTCAAATATGGTATATGTATGCAATGTTTTTTAAAGTATAACTACCAGATTCCTTTTGTATCAGATTAAGGTCTATTTTTTTAAGTCAAATTTTAAAAATCATTCCTAGAAACTATGAACAGAATTGGTTCTACCCCACACCCCTCCTCCTGCCCTTCTTTCTACCAGATCCTAATGCTGCTCAGAGAGACACAAAACACAGTTTTGACTGTCACTCTAGGAGGAGGAGTCAGGAATCAATCTCCATAGCGAAACTGCAGGGTAATATATTAGAATTTCACAACTTCTAACGTCTGGCAAACTCCACAGGCAGTGTTTGAAAAAGCAATTTTGCAATGACCACACTCGGGAAATCCCCAAAGAATGTTTATAATTCTACAGATTTAGAGATTTGTTTTAATTCTAAATTCTCCCCAAACCACATCATCCAAAAATGTAACACTCCTTTTTAAATTAAAACAGCATGCATATATTAACTCTGACATAGCTCAAAAATATGATTTAATTGGACCGAAATTTCACAGACTGATCATTACAATATTTTTTAAAATCATACATAGTCGTAAGCAATTTACATATCCAATGGTGAGGAACTGTGTCAGTAATTCATGGCATCTCAATGGTACCATAGTTACTATTAGCCAGGGGCTAGAGGAAGGAGCAAACACTGCAAGCAGATATGTGCTTTCTTTCGGGGGTGATGGAAATGTTCTTGAGTTAGAAAACAGCTATGGGTGTCCAATCTTGTGACTACACTAAAAACCAGTGAACTGTATACTTTAAAAGGGTGAATGTTATGGTATGTGAATTATCTTGATTAGAAAAAAAGGTAGTGGAAAAAGATGAGTAGACTTTTTTGTAAATTGAGTCAATAAACTATGATTGAAAATCTGGGGAAAATCATGTTATATAAATGTAGTTACTGACATACAATAAAATCAACATATTAAGTGGGGGGAAAAAGCAGGTTGCAAGTGACCAAATCTGACCCACTTTGATGAAAAAATAATATCTGCGTCTAGATGGATCTAGAAGAATATATACCAAATTGTTAAGTGGTTATTTCTGGGATTGTAGGTGGGTTTCGGTTTCTTTTTTGTCTTTCTAGGGATATATTATTCTTTTTTAATAAAGGAAGGGAAAAGAAGAAAACAGTTGGGTGGGAGGAGGGAAGGTAGATGATGCAGAAGTTTTACTTTAGACCTTCAAAGTACCCAAACTGCACAAGCTTCAACAATGTTTCCGGTGAACTGACAATATGTGCTGTGTTAGAAAACAGCCATAAACTGCCAGCTACACAATGACAAACAACAAACAATGCTTCAATGTTTTTTAGTAGCCTCCCCCATCTCTTCTATTTTGATTTAGAAAATGTGGGGACTGTTCTCCTCCTGATACAAGTCACAAGCAAAGCCAACCTCACTTATCAACTGCTTTTTGGTAAACAACTTCCTTTCCCCTGTTATCAAAGAGACCTTATTCAGTATGTTATGAACGATTTTTTGGTTGGTTGGTTCTGTTTTATTGGCATCATGTATAAAGTCATACTCATTGAGAAGGAGAAGAGAAGAAAACGGTATTATGGGCCCTACTGTATGTCAGGTGTGTTTCAAGCAGTATTGACGGTGATATTTCATTAACCCCGACAATGGGCCCACAAGGGGAGTGATCTCTACTGTTAGAGACAGAGAGAGCCTGGTTGACCAGCCTGCGGCCACCTGACTGCTAAGTGACAGAACCAGGGTCTGAATGTCTATGTGTCTGACCCCTAAGAATCAAGTTCTAAGCTTCTACAACCCTCTCACACACTTGGTCCCAAAATCTCCTTACAGCCAACTAATTACCAAACAGAACTCTATGAAATAAAATTGATCAGCGGCCAAACAACTCGCTTACTAAATTGCCAGTGCTCAGCCCTGACCTTCCTCATTGAGGATGAAGCCTCACGTGAACACATACACTCCATATGCTAGAAACATCATGTTGGAGGGGGAAGGGAGAAAGGGGAAGGAGGACGAAGCAAGCCGCTTTCTCTGGCTGCCACTCCACCCATCAAGGGGTCCCCTGGCCCCAGCTCTGCAGTTGGTCCCATTATCATTTCCACCCCAGCTACTTATAGTCACTGATTACCTAACAGCAAGCCCCACTGTCACCTGCTTTGGCCTGACAGATTATGCCATCTGGGCCACGTGGCCAGGGTCTGAGAGCCATGAGAGGTCACAGAGAGGGGCAAATGGCTCTGAATGGAAAGAAATGTGTTTACAGCCCTGACAGCTGACTGGGCCATTAAAGGGGCTTTAGCTGTGTGTGCCCAGCTGAAACCCCTCTCCAGGGGCCTCGCTATTAGCTAATGGGATGTGGCTGCATATCATTCCAGTTCCAAATGTGGACATGCTAGGGCACTGTGTGTGCTCCTAAAAAGGAGAAGAATCAGGACTCAGGAGAAACATGGGAGCTCACGGTTGTTTGGGATCCTTGTTGAGTGGACACCAGAACATGCCTTCAGAGTCCATGCTCCACTGCCGGCAGTATTCAAGTGCATTTTCCACTTGCTGTACTCGTGTACGAAACTCCCTTTGTGACATTAAATAAACTCTGTAAGGCAACTTCCATTTCATTAAGAACTTGTGTGTCCTTAACAGCAGTGCATCGATCTCAAACTTTAATACTCCTGTGTTTGACCTGGGAATCTTATTACAGGGCAGATATCAAGTCAGTGGACTGGAGGGGGGTGGGCAGGTGGAGTGCAGATTCTGTATTTCAAAGGAGTCCCTAGAAGATCGCTGATTGCCATTGGTCCTCGGACCATGCTTTGAGTAGCAAGAAACTAGTTAGTTCTTGAATGAAATTAAACAACTGAATCGGCATTATATAGAAAACCTATAAAACAGTATTTCTCAAACTGTATTACAGAACGAGAGTCAGCTAAGAAAGATGCCTCCACCCTAACAGGTATTCAGTGGATTAAGTTTGGAAATCACTGTATACTCTGAGTTCCCCTGGGAACTCTCAGTACCCATCATTAGCATATTGGAGCTGAGGAAGCCCACAGTGATCTGTTCCACTTTGGATGTGAACAGTTTGCATTCAACTACAAGTTTGGTACTCTATGCCCTATTTTTTGTTGCAACCCTTGCTGAAGATATTATATTATCCCGACTGCTTAACCTGTCCATAAATTTCTTGATCTGAAAAATGCCGTCTCAGCCATACAGGATTATTCACATGAAACACACACACACACACACACACACACACACACAAGCAAGAAATGCTTTGAGGCTGTGAAGCAGGGCTCATAGGAGGTACTGTCATGAAGTGCAGGCGCTATGGAGGTTAGTTTCCTCTGACAGCTTCTGAGGCCAGTGACCACAGCTTGCTCGGCTTCCCCTACCCCCAGCTTAAGGAAGCAGAATGGACAAGAAAACAGTCAGGGAGAAGCAGCCAGGAGGTGGGATCCTGAGGACTGGATATGTAGTAGGTCTGGAGGCCTGATGACAAAGGCCAGTCCTCTATGGAGACTAATGCTTCAAGACTGATTTGCTTAAAATTTAACTTAAAAAAGCAAAGTTTACCAAACCACTTTCTAAAAGTGTTTTTACATGACATCATAAAATGCTCACCATATAATATTAAATAAAAAATAAAACAGACAGAAAAATGCAAGACACAATGTAATCACAGCTTGTGTGTCTATGTGTGTGTCTGTGTCTATGTATCTGTGTTTGCAGCCTGTGTATGTAGCAGGTGTGTGCAAGTAACTGCACACATGATTTTGAAGGCGTATAGAGAATCATAAAGAATGTTAGCTTTGGAGTCAGGCAATGTTAAGTTCAAACTGCAACTGATCCAAGTTTATTAATCTTTGGTTTGTATCTTCTGTGAGATGGGGCTGATGATTCCCACCTCAGGCTTATGTGAGAATTAAATGAGATAATGTCTGGCAAGTGCTTAGCACATTGCCTGGCTCAAATTAAGCACTCAGCAAATGGGAATTATGATTGTAATTAACATAGAAAAAGGCTGGAAGAAAATGTACAAAATGTTAACAGCGGGTCCTCACTGGGTGGTGAGTTAGGAGTGATTTTGATTTTCTTCTTTGTACATTTCTACATTATTCAAAGAACAAATATCATTTTAAAATAAAAAACTAGAAAACAAACTTTATGAAGTAAAATGTTAATTGTAGTTTTCTCTGGTAAAATGTGGGTCATACTTATTTTCTCTGTTGTACTTCCAATGTTTCTCAAATTGTCCACACTCATTAGTCTTAACAATTTTTTTTAATATGAAAGCCATGCCCATCCATTTTGGACATTTTGGATAAGTGCAAAACAACCCTGAAAAGAAAGTAAAAACTATTAACAGTGTCATGATTTCTCTGTATTTGTTATTCTTTGTTTAAATTTATAAAGTACAGATTCACATCTAAATGAATGGTCTCTAGAAGTTTGCAGTGCACAACATGGACAACCATACTCAATCATTCTGAAATAGTACCCCCCCACACTTCTCTTTCCACTCCCCAGAAGAAGCCACAGATAAGTTTAATATGAATTATTTCACCTATACATACATGTAAATAACTGCTCATATGATTAGGTAAAAATGTCTATATAAGAAAATTTGAAGGACTTCCCTGGTGGTCCAGTGGTTAAGAATCCATCTTCCAATGCAGTGGATATGGGTTCAATCCCTGGTCAGAGAACTAAGATCCCACATGCCATGGGGCAACTAAGCCCACATGCCACAACTACTGAGCCCATGTGCCTCAACTAGAGAGCCCGTGTGCCACAAACTACAGAGCCCACATGCCCTAGAGCCCACGTGCCACAACTAGAGAGAAGCCTGTGAGCCACAACCAAGACCCAACACAGCCAAAAAAAAAAAGAAAGAAAGAAAGAAAGAAAGAAAATTCGAGAAAGACTTTAGAGGCCCTGTAAATGTAATAGATATAATTAGTCCCTCAAGATCAACTCTAGGAGGGAGGCACCTTCTCCATATTCTCCTTGTGTGAATATACTTTACCAAATGTGCATGAAACATCTACTCTATTCCCTATGCTATTTACTAAGGAAACAAAAAGGAAGAAGATACAAGCTCTCTGGCCTCAGCAAGCTTCTGGTCTATCATTGAGATGTGCATATTACAAATGTTTGCAGTGCCAAGTGGTAACTAAAATAATGGAAGCTGATAACAGGTCCAGAGGCTGTAAGAAGAGGGATAGTGAATCTCTCCTGTAGGGATTCTGGAAGACTTCCTGGATAAGAACTCATCTAACCTGCATTTGAAAGGTTATAAATTCTGGTTCCTATCACACCTACACAACTTGATGTTTTCCTACTTTCGTCATGTCCATGCAGGTCTCTGGTCTTGGGCTGGAACATGTTCCCACAATTCTCCTCCTGGGCAAACCTACTCATCTTTCAAAACTTAACCAGAAGTGACTTCCTGGAAGCCTTCCATAACTCCCCAGAGTAAAGGAGATCCCCATTCTTTCAGGGCATATGTCTTTATCATACACTTACCTAAATAACTTACAGACATGGAAGTCAGTAGTTTGCCCTATTTTGTTGCTTTGCATGAAGGGACAGAACTGAACACTGCACCTTATACACAGTTAATGCCCAATAAGTGTTTCCAAAACCAAACGAACAAAGCAGTGCTAGAGTAGCACTACATTAGACCATAACACACATGGCCTCTGAAGGCACAAAGTGTCATTTAGAAAGCAGCTCCTTTGAGCCGAATCATTAGAAAAGGAGCTTCCTCTGGGAGCACATGTTTCCTCAGGCCACAGCTTAGCACACAGACCATACCTTTGTGCTTATTGAAAGAAGTCACCACTTCATCCTGGCTGCTCCTCCAGGCTGAAGCAGCCCCGACAAAGCAGAGCGGAGGTTGCATTCCTTCAGCTGCAAACCACCAACTACAGCACCACCATCCACGGCAGCCCCAGCATTATGCAGATGAACAAGATACACTCCCTCCCCACAAGGAGCTGAAAATCTGTTCAACGACCAAGTAAACGTACAAAGTGTGTCGTGCTTATAAAATGATGAGCAAATGAGTAAGCCAATGAATGAATGAATGTTAAAAAAATAGATGAATTTTCTCAGACCGAGTTTGATCAGATTCAGTTAAGTTCACCTGTGTATTTGCTTTGTGCTCTTACTAAGATCCCCTTTGATTGAATCCTGGGAGGTTCTAATTCCTTTTCTTCCTAGCTAAAGGCCATGGAGGCCTCTGGCTGGTTTTGAACCGGTTCAACGGCCTGGTGCAGGTTGAGGGCCTGAAGAACAGGTGGAGCCTGACTCAGCACAGAGAGGGTTCTTTCAGGTGCTTTTACGGAAACTGACTCACCTCCACTTTGGCCAGGTGCTCATCAGATGCCTCGTCTCTTCCCCTGGCTTTCAAGCACAGTCTTTAATACACAGGCACACTGTTTGGCGTGGGCAGAAGCAGTGATTAACGGTGGCCCCGCTTGGGTGTTTCACTGGGAGGGTGGTGGCAGGGAGCAGGTTCTGACCCCAGGGTTACCCACAGCCCTCTGTATGTGGGAGGCATTCTGAATGTCCTGAAACACCTGTGTGACTGAGTGAATAAGATGAATCAATCGTGGAAAACAAGCCCAGGAAGCTGCAAGAGCCTCCCAAGACTACTCGCTGCCAATAGTGGGGCAGGGCCTGGCATGAAACCTGGGGCTCCTGGCCTTAACGAGGGCTCTTTCAGTGCCACACACAGGTCACTGGCCACCCAGGGGGTGACTCTAAAGCACCTCTGAGGTCCCCAGACATCAGTAACAGCAGGATCAGCAGTGTCATTAACAAGCAAATTATAGCCCAACGTGGCTTGACATGCCTGTAGGATCAGTCCTTTGCTTTGCAATTACACAGCCACCACTCTTGTCTCCTGTCAGGACTGTTGCAAAAGCATCCTTACTGGGCATTTCAGACATGTCCCCTCCCCATGTTCAACCCCACCCTGAACTCCCCAAACAACACTGTAATCAGACCACCTCTTCGCTGGAAGGTGATCAGCTTCTCTCAGACCATCCACCAGATGCAGCCCCACCCAGCTTTTCAGCCCAGTATTAAAGAGCCTCCTGGACGCCCCTCCCCAGCTCCTGGCACCTTGCACATTTACCCAATACCCCTCTCCTCTCCCCGGATTCTCTGCTTCAACCAAAGGGATCCTTTTCCTGGCCTCTGACTTACCCAGGGCTCTCTCCTCCACCATTGCTACTCTGGTGAGAACCCTGCTCAGAAAAGCCTTTCTTTTTCTCTCTACTTGTACAAATCCTTTTTACCCTCTGTAATTTAGTTTGCACTCCTCCTGTCTGGTGAAGCCTTCTTGGACACTTGCAATTGAAAGTGTGATAAATTGGGAGATTGGGATTGACATATATACACTAATATGTATAAAATGGATAACTAGTAAGAACCTGCTGTATAAAAAAATAAATTAAATAAAATTCAAAAAAAAAAAGAAAGTGCTGGTTCTGTTTCTTGCTTCCCACAGCAGCCTTGGAATATACCTTGGGCGGGGCCTTTAGCAGATCTCTATGATACAGCCATCCATCTCTACCTGGGTAAAGTCACATCTCAGCTGGACTTAAGTTCTCTCAGCATGAGAAACACATCTTCTTCAGCATAACATGGTGGGCAAAGTCTCAGGTCCTGGAGTCACAGGCCTGGTTATAACCCTTTAACTGCCTTTAACTATCTTGCCTGGAGCAAGTTTCCTTTCATTTCCAAGTCTCAATTTTCTCATCTGTAAAAGGGGGATATAGTAATGATCACATGGGTAGTTCTAAAGTTTATTAAAATGCAGATTGAGTGATCGGAAAGTACCTCACATAGCAACTGCTCAATAATTATCAGTTACTGTTATCCTATGAGAGGGTGGGATGTATTAAAGAATGAGCATGGTTCACTGGCAGTCAGACTTTGGCTGTGAGGGCAGAGTAGAGACCAGGCTGGAGAGCTCAGCCAGGTCCAGGTGATGAAAGGCCCCCTGAGCCACGTTTGGACTTACCCAGAGGACAAGAGAACTCATCAAAGAGTTTTAAGCAGGGGAAGGATGGGTCTGATTAGAGATTTTCCTGGCTCCGATGGGGAGGATGGTATAGAGACTGAGTAAACCAAAGTCAGAAAAATGAGTTAGGAGGCTGTTGTGGCCACCTGGGTGAGGGCAGAAGAGCATCTGAGCTGGTGGCCCCACGTGACTAGTCAAACAACACCTTCTGTTTAGAAGTTAGTCATTAAATGTGCCAAGGTAATCAGACTCAGCCCCTGACTTCAGGGATCTCATAGTCTACTGTGGGAAGACAGGTAAGAAAACTAAGAAACTATAATAAATGGAAAATGATGGGAAAAGGAATGTGTACCACTTGGAAGCAAAGAGAAAGAAACACCATCTGCACCTGTCGGGGAGGGATGCTTGAGGAATGTTTTAGGGAGGACAGGACCTGTGAAGGCTCCATCTTTTAAGAAGGATAATTTATGCTATCTTTCGGTTGACCTGGATGTTTGGACATTCTAATATGGTCCCATGTCTCCAGGAAAGGAATTCCCACCATGTATAATAGATGAGAAGAGAAGATGGTGAAGATCTCTTTCAAGGATAAGATACCAGATTTTTTTTCTTTCATCTCTAAATTCCATTTTCATCATTATGTTTTGAATCTTTAATCTCCCCTTTGTGCTGCAATGTCA
Source organism: Mesoplodon mirus (assembly GCF_964341445.2). NCBI lineage: Eukaryota > Metazoa > Chordata > Mammalia > Artiodactyla > Ziphiidae > Mesoplodon > Mesoplodon mirus. The sequence continues at coordinate 165,853,204 of NC_138977.1, forward strand.
GTGTTTTGGATTTTGGAAGGCAATTATTCGAAGAGGGACAATCACTTGCTCTTCTGTTCTATTTATTCATATATCTATCAGCCTATTTATTTTTAAAGATTCCCTGGAAAAAAATTAGAGGAAAACAGGAACTCTTTAATGAGATGAAATTTAATGTTGTTCCATTAACATTTCAGAAAACTCCAGCAAGAAACTTGAGGAGATAATTACATACCAGGGGAGAAAACTGGGTGTGCATGCCAGAGGTCCACCAGAAAGTGTTTCAAAGCGAGTGGTGTCACCAAAAATTACTTGGACTCACTCAACAATTATGAACTAAAATAATGTTTACATTTGGACAAATAATTTCTAATTGGGTTGTCCATTACGTGACTGAGTGCAGGAGTCATGATAAAATGAAACCTAATTTGAAAGCCTCAGACAGGAAGGCAGTGATTAGTTGTGGAAGGTTAGAAATGCACAACTTCTGGGTCCTATCTATCTTTAGCTGTTCCAGAAAAGGGTGGCATGGCCAGGAACTAAGCCAGCAATGCCCAGAGCACCAATGAAAGCCCACTCTTTCATAGAACTTTACAAAGCACTTTCCCATGCACCATCTTGTTTGATCTCAACACTGCCCTGAGAAGAGATAGGGCAGGTGCTCTTGTTTGTCCCTGTTTACAGCTGCAGAAACCAAGATTCAAGTGACTCATCCAAGGTCACAGAATGAGGACAGGAAGGGGACACAATTCAGGCCAGGTCTTCTGACCTTCAATCCTGTATTCTGGCCACCTGGCCTCTCAAGACCTTCCAATAGTGACAGCTCATAGTTAAGAGCCTAGGCAATGAGGGCATGTGTAAATGTAACTGGTACACTAATGGGTATAAAATGATTGCACAAAAATGACCTGACTTACTGGGGCTCAGGGAGTGGGCATGGTGATGCTGCTGGTGAGGCCCAGGAGGGCAGCTGTTTGCAGCTCAGGCTCAAAGCTGCCAGTGCTTTACTTGCCCCTCCAGGCAGGGGGAACACAGAAAAAGAGACCACAGAGTGGAGGCTCTCACATTGGGCAGACTAGAAGCAGAGTGACCCAGAGAGTTCAACTGATGACATCTGGGTAGAGACTATTCTTTGAAGAAGTGCATAAGGCAATACTTAGAACCCTCCTGTGGTTAGCATAAACGGGTGCAAAACAAGAAGCAGGCACTCAGCTCAGACTGAGAGACTCGAGGCCAGGATGGGACATGCAGACCGGAGACAAATCTCTCTGGTGCCAAACTGATGAAGGGGCTCATTGGTCCATTAGAGAGGAGAACTGGTAACTGTATCAGACCAACTAACCCTTTCAAAGACTTCCTCCGTTGACCTGAGGATAAAATGCAAATTTCTTAGGAGGCTTCTCAAGACCCTGTGAGGTCCCACCCTTGATTACTTCTTTAGCCTCAGGTCTTATCACACTCCACACCTTGCACATACACCCCCCAAGCAGCTCACACAAAGTCACCACAGCTATCCAAGCATTTACTGCTTCACCTCCTTTGCTAGAGCATATTCTCTCTTGTGTCTAGGCCTCACCCCATGCTATTCTGTGTACCAGCTTCATTTCCTCCTTCCTGTCCCAATTGCCTAACTCCTACTCATCCTCCAGGTGTCAGCCTAAAGGTCACTTCCTGCAGGAAGTGTCTCTCCATCACCTCTACCCTTACTAGGCTAAGTTGGCCTGCCATGCTCTCCCATTTCAGTCTGAACTTCCTCAAACCTCACTGTGAGTGCTTGATTCATAGTCTGTCCTCACACCCGGCAGTTACTTGATAGAAACAGGGATTGCTAGCATGTTCACTATGGTAACCCCAAGCCAAGCATTGTAGTATTTGTTGAATGATGGGATAGATTAATTCTTTAATTAGTTTAGAGGGTAGTAAAATCTGGTAAACAAAAGCATTTCTCCCCAATAAATGGTAAGGTCAGCTAGTTTCAGCTCAACAAAGCTGGACAGCCTCTCCATGGAATGTTACATAAACACCTGAACAGACCTTGAGTCAAGATTCTGCTGCCAAATTGAACAAGAGCCCTATTTCAAAAATTCTGTCTTAAGAAGGCTTATTTCTGTCTGGGTGTGATCCAAGTTACCGAGGGCTTTAAATAATTGGGAAAGACATTATCTTTGGAAAGTCTTTAAAATCTAACCTCTGTCCCTTAGTTCTTGCCAAATATCTCCCACAACTCACATTAAATGGATTACTCTGTCCTTAATCACATACTAAATGTCTGCATCTGTGTTTGGCATCAGCTGGCTGTGAGGCAGCTGCAGTCACCTCGTACATGTCCTGCTATTAGAACAGAAGAAATATTAGGTAAAGAGCTCCAAGTAGTGGGTGAGAGAAAGGTCTTCATTCATTCATTCATTCAGTCAGTCAGTCAGTCAGTCATTCAATCAGTCAACTCTAGTTAAGGGTCAATTATATTTTCGGTACTAAACTGAGATAAGATATATTCCCTTTCTCTGGAAGAGCTCTCTAAAAAAAGTAGAGAACTAAAAATTTCTTATAATTGTATAGTCTTTGCTTCTCAAACTTTAATGTGTATCTGAAATCACCTGGAGATGATGTTAAAATGAGATTCTGATTCAGTAAGTTTGGGATGGAGCCTGAGATTCTGCATTTCTGACAAGCTACTGAATGAAGCCAACACTGCTGGTCTGGGGACCACACTTTCAGCAGAAAGCATCACAATGTGTTTTATATAGAAAAATAATAGCCATATCCTCATTACCTCATTTGATTCTCATAAGAATGCTGGAAGTAGATAAGGGAGATATTTTATGACCGTTTCACAGATAAAAACATTGAGTCTAGGAGAAATCACTATTTTTCCCAATGGTATCACTAGGTATCAACCAATGGTTAAGACCACAATTCATTTATTTATATCCAGGACCTCAAATCCCCAGCGTAATCCTCTACAGACCCCCTACCCTTAGCTGCTGGTCAAAGCCATGATGCTCTTCTGCCTCTTGACACAGACCTAGCATCTATCAGGTGGCCTTTTAAGCTCCAGGGTAGCACAATGGCAACCATAGCCCTCTCGTCTGTAATTGGTCTTGGCTGACCATCGTGAATTTGGCCACTCCCAGGACAATGGACAGAGGACACCAGAGAGCAAAGTAAAAAAGGATTTATATTCTAGAGGCATCTATTACCTCTGGGTCTCAGCAAGGTCTCTGAGCACATAACATCTCCTTCTCCACACTTCTGTGGTGTCCCTACTCAAGTTACCCACAGATGACAAGCCACCTTCCTAAGGGCAATAGAAGAGAACTGCCCTTGATGAGCACCTACTGTGTGTAAGATATTGCTCAGGTATTTTCCCTGAGTTATCTCATTCAATAGGTGCAAAGTGGGGAAATATCTTCGCTCATGCGTGCATTCATTCATTTTACACTATTTAAGGACCACCTGTGCTCTAGTCACTGAATATTGAGAAATATAAATAAGACATATTCCTTCCCTTCAAGTGATGCTCAAAGAAGGTGAGTTACATGCCAAAATTACCCAGCTAGGAAGTGCTGCAGCAGGGGCAGGAAACCACTGTCTCCCCAGCCTAAGCTCATCACTTTTTCCAACCCCAATGAACTTTTGAGAATAGCAGCCTTCATCATCTGAGGAATCTGTTAATAATGCAGAGATTATGATTCAGTAGGTCTGTGAGAGGCCCAATAATCTGCGTGTTCACAATCACACTAAGAGATTCTGATTCAAGCAAACTTCAGATCACACTTTGAAGTCAGTGACTTCAGACCAACTGTAGAAGTTAGCTAGGGGCGCTGGCTATTGAAAAGCCCCCCCGGAAACCTTCATGATACAGAGAGAGGAGATATGCTCCCATTTTGGAGACATCGAGTTGACTGAAAAGAAGAGTACAGCTATTGCATCCAACCATATTTGGAAGCAATATAACAAGGTTTACGTGTAAGGCCAGGAATGCAGCCATGCTATAATGCTGCGGGGTTGGCAGGGTTTGTGGGAGTAAGGCAGCTCACAAATATCACCCCATGCCACTCACATCACATCGTGTTATTATGACTGGTGTTCCTTCATGTCAGTGACCTGCCATGTGATTATTGCTTTATGGTTTCCAGCCCCACAGTATTAAGGGATGAGTCACTTGGGTACTTAGGTAAGCAGATGCCCTGGATAAACACAGAAACACACTTTCCTAGTAGCCATACACCTAGAGCTAACCCTGTGTTCCTGGACCCCAAGGTAATCACCTGCAGCCACCAAGTTGGACACAGAAGAGGAGCACAATGAACCCATGTAGACAGATGTGCTGAACCCAGCTTAGACTGAGAGCAGCTGAGGTGGTGGGAAGAGCACTGGGCAGAGAGCTGAGAGGCCTGCATTCCAGACCTAACCATTACCTGATTGCAGGAGCCTCAGTAAGTCATGACTCCACTCAAGGTCATAGTGTCCTAATCACTAAAAGGCTTTCAGCTCTGGTTTTCTGAAAGTCCTCAGCTTTGCTAATGGAAAAAAGCACTTGCCCAGCTTGAAATGGCAAGCTTGAGATCCATTCCTGGCTCTTTTCTCATTATATCTTTCATCCCTGGAAGACTGGTCCACTCCTGTCCCTAGAAAGCATCTGAGTCTCTCTCATCCCAAACCCCACCTCCCCTCACTCCTCCTCTTTGCAAGGTTACTGGGCTATGTCATAGAATCAAGAAGTTTTGACTCAGGAAGGGAAAGGAAATGGACATATTTCAACAGAAAGAGTTTGTAGCTTTTCTTTCTAGGATGTTGCCATTAGCTTGAGTCAGTATCACTACCTTCCAAATTCTGTGTTTTTCTACTTTACTTCTTGAATTCTAGGAGAGGGAGAATCTCATTGGCCCAAGTGGGGTTGGATGTCTACTCCTGGCTCAATCAGGTGTAGCCAGGTGGGCAGGATCACTAAATGGAAACATGGCCAGTTATACTCCACTGCATGTGAGATGCAGTGCCCAGGGAAGGAGGCAGCCACACCAGGGCTATTCACCGTGAGAATTCCTGGGGGATCTGAACATTTCCTGTCCTTTCAAGTACTTCCAACCTCTACTGGTACTCTGTACCTTCCCTAGCCCACAGGTCAAACACCAAGAGCTGAGCCGTTGTAGGATACAAAACTCATAGCTGTGCCATGATCACCAAACAACATTCAGTGCGCCATCCTTGACTCTCCACAATTCACACTTGAGCAACTTCTTCCTCTGGATATGTCATTCACTCCATCCCCAGAGGCCAGCCTTCACTCAGAGCTCATGAATTCTGGAGTTGGGTAGGACACACTGGCTATGATCCACCCCAGCAGAATGCCAGCCCACTGCCACCTTCCAGAAATCCTGTAAGTAAAACTTTAGGCAATATTTATTATAATGCAAAGGGTTGTGCTGGGTGCTAGGAATAAAGATAAGCCCACATGTAAATAATCTTTGCTTCCAAGAGGGACATCAGGAGAGGGACTAGAAAATAGGTACCAACATAACAAAACAGCTCCCAAGTGCTTTCAGAAGCCCAGTACAGAAAGCAGAGGATGAACTTCAGGTAAGGGGAGGGTCAGAAAAGCATTTCCAAGAAAGGTGACACTCTCCTAAACTGTGTCTTGGAGAAGAAGTAGAAGTTATCCAGAAACAAGTATAGTATAGCAAGTATACTAGGCAGGAAGAATAGCATGTGAAAGGCTTAGAGGCTTTCTTCAATACAGCAAAGGAGAGGGCAAGTGAGGCAAGGAATCCAGTGAGGATGAGGCTGAAGGACTGGGAAGGGGCTGGACCGTGTCCAGCTGAATGGACCAGGCTGAAGTCTGTGAAGTATGGAGGAGGGTGTGGCAGTGGGAGACAGGGAGGCAGAGAGACCAGCAGGGAGGTGATTACAGTCATCCAGATGAGAGATGATAAAGATATCCTGCCAGGTACAGTTGAAGCCAAGACCTAAAAGACAAGAAGGAACCAATGACAGAAAGATCAAAGAGAAGAATAGTCTAGAAAGAAACAAAAACTCTGAAATCCCCAAGGAGGAAATATGCATGGCTTGTTGAAGGAATAGAAAGCGGGCTAGTGAGTGGCAGAAGAAAGCAAGAGCAGTGAGGTCTAAGAGGTACACAAAGACTGAAGTTGACCCAGTAAACCGGAGAACTTTAGATTTTCTTTGACATTTTAAACAATCAGTTTACATGATCTCATTAACATTTGTTTTTTAAACTTCTCCATCTTATGCAGACAGTGGACTGAGGGGGACAAGAATGGAAGAAAGAAAGCAGATAGGAACTACTGACATATTCCAGGAAAGAATGAGAATGCCTGGGATAAGGATGGTGGTCAAGTGGCAGGGTAACTTGGGCAGATTGGGAGAAGTTTTGGAGGTAGAATTGACAGGACTATCTGATGTCTTAGATGAGAGGTGGTGAGGGAAGGAAAGAAACCCTGTCTCATTGGCAAGGGCAACTGAATGCATAGCAGTGCCATTTACTGAGATGGGAAGACTGGCAAATGAATGAGGTTGTATTTTGAGGGGTCGATGGAGATAATATGGAAATTGAGTTCCTTTTTGAATGTGTGATGTTTGAGGTGCATTTTACATGTCTAAGTGGAGATACCAGGTAGAAGATGATTTTATAGACTTCCCTTTGTGGTTAGAGACATAAACTTGAGTTTTATTAGCCTATAGATGGTATTTGAAGATACGGGATTGGATGTGCTTATCCAGATAGTAGAGTGAGACAGAGAAGAAAAGGAGATGCAGGACCAAACATTTTCAGATAGAGAAGAAGAGGAGAAAATCGAGGAGCAACAGTCTGTGAGTTAGGAGTAAAGAGAGGTGTGGTTTCAGGGAAGCCAAAGCAGGGATAAGGGTAAGGGTTGGGATGTAGCTAAGAAGAAAAAATGGCCAATTCTGTCTAATTTTGTGGAGAGGGCAAATAAATTGAAGACTGAGAACTAACCATTGGATTTACATCCCCAGGCCCTGGGACCACAACTGGCACAGAGTAGATGCTCAATAAATGGAAGTTGAATTAATTAACTGAAGACTGTAGTCCAGGGATGACAAGTACAGAACATTTTTGGTTTCGAAGGTACAATTTCTCATCCTCCTTCCTCTGTGACAGACATTGATAATCAATTACTGTTTTTTTTTTTTTTTTAATCCAGATTCAGCCTTGGAATGCTTCAGCTCTAGGCAAGCACTGTCAAGTAATTGGAACTGTTATGCAAATTTAAGCTCATTTGCCATTCCTGGTATAGACTAAAGAGTCTGGACCTGACTTTATATCAGTTACTCAACAATGGAGACTCATTAGGGCAGCTTCAGGAGGAACCACAGACCATCTGCAAAGGGTAGTGCAGAGGGAATTCCCGCTTAGATGGGGATTGAACCAGGTGATGGATCGCTAAGGCCCACTTGAAGAGTCCACAGTTCAGATGGTGGTTCTCCCTCCCCCCTCCCCCTCGCAGCTGCTCAAAGCACACAGAGGACAATCCCACCCAGCCTAGGTTAATATGTGGAAACGAAATCTTTCTTAAAACTTCCTCCTATGCGTCTCTTTTCTCTCTTATCTTTATTGGCCTCCTGAAATGCCTTACCTGCAGTGGCACGATTCTGTTCTAAATCTCTGTCTATGAACACAATTACCAGTTCTGCTTCGTCCACAAGGTAAAAATGAATCACTGGACGCAAGACATTAACTTAACTTATCCACCCAGCCATAGGCAGACTGGCTTCATCTCCAAATGATGTACTCCCCCACGTAAAATAAAACCAGACGGCTCGATTCTTCAGTCCAACGTACTAAGCATTATGGAGAGACATCTGCTGCAGACAAGTCTTGGGCTTTGGAGCCTTAATACTTTAAAATGTATTCCTCTCCACCACCTGGAGGCTCCTGAGTCCATTTGTGGACTTTTCCACCTCATGCTGCCTTGCAAGCTAATGAGCAGTTGTTCATATACATGCAAGTTGTAGCTCTTCTGTTAAAATTCCTACATCCATATTGCAGCAGAAACGGCAGAGAATTTACCATCAGGATCCTCTCAGTACCCTCCATTTTTTCTCACCTTTAGTAACTGCTTCAACAAACACGTCTGTGTGCCAGATTCTATACTGATTTCTAGAATAGAATTTAGAGGTATGGCAAGGAATAAGATATAGTCTGTTTTCCCACCTGGAGCTCAGGAATGGACTTTAGACATTCTATGCACTCCTCTGAAGTGACAGGCAAAATGCTGTATGTTATGTGCACGTCTATATATGAGTCTCCAGTGGGTTGCCTATAATTTTCACTGGATTCTGAATCCAAAGAGATTAGGGATCAATGGAAATTTAAAGACAGCTTTGACAGCTCCCTTTCCTTAATCTCCAGTCACATACGAACCAATCACCAAGCTTGTCAGTTTGTTTTTTTTTTTCCTAAATTGCTGTAGATCTAGCCCCTTCTCTCCATGCCCCTACCCTACTCCAAGCTGCCCTTATCTCCATGGGCAACTGAAAATGGCCTCCTCATGGTCTCCCCATGGTGTCCTTTCCCTTCTCCAATCTGTTCTCCAAACAGCAGCCATCACATATTTTCAGATCTCTAATCTGATCATTTCAATCCCTTGCTTACAGCATTTAATGACTTCCCACTGAGCACCAAAGACAAGCAGTAAACTTTCACATGGTCATTAACCATCACATCACCTTCTACTATTCTCTCGCTCTGTGAACTCCAGCCTCAGCAAAGCTCTTTCGCATCTTCATATTCTCCATTTGCTATCCTGCCCCTGAGTCTGTGGACATTCTGTAATCTCTACCTGAAAGCCTTCTAACCTCTCTCCTTTCTCCAAGTTGCATGGTAATTATCACTTCTCCTGTTTGCTTCCCCTGACCTCCCTGACCAGGTCAAACACCCTATTGTAAAACCTCATAGTTCCATGAACTTCAGAGCCTGTGTCCAAGCTAGAATTACGCCGGCTTTATAGGACCCATTGATTAATTTCTATACCTCAGCAAACCGGACAATTGGTCATTGTATCCCCAGTGCTTCGCAGAGTGCTAGGCACAGGGAAGGAGAGGACTTGATTTATACCCAGTGAATGAACGAGTGAATGATGGAGTGAGTGAATAAATAAGCAATGTGGTAGATGCTGTAATACAAGAAAGCGCTAAGTACTACTGGGGCTCAGAAGAGGTGGCGTCTCTACAGTAGGTTGGGGGTCAGGACTGTGTCTCATTGATCTTCGGTATCTAGTCCGGGCTTATCACATAGTTCATGTGAGCAAGGTGCATGGACTGAGCATGTGAAATAGTGACCAACTGCCTGGGAGAGTGGGCAGGGGCTTCTAGGGGAGTCAGCAATTGACATCAGTCACAGAGGGAAACTGAAAGTATCAGATCAAAAGGAGAAAGCAGTAGGCAAAGGGCATTTCCAACAGAAGAAACAAGTACAAAGGCATGACGCCACAAAAAAGGAGTAAAGCTTCTATGGAGGTAAAGGAGGGTAAGTGTGGTAGATGTGGAGATGTGCTCCAGATCCTCCTTCTGGGAGGGAAGGACTCCTTGCCCTGCTGCAGGCTGTGCTGAGGACAGACACCTGCTGCTGTCAGCTCCTTAGCAGTGGCCTCTGCTGCAGAGAGCCACCTGGCCCAAGGTGACCTGATCCAGGAGCACTGACTGAGATGGGGGTACAATGGCAAGCTATTTTGGACAAACAGGGGACTGTTCTGGCAGCTTTTTGGCTCCTGTGCTCCCAGTGGGGCTGGCAGAGGCCACCGTTGGCCCTGCATCATCACAGCTTAACTACTCTGTCTGCCTCCCTCCCACAGATGTTGATCTCCCCAGAGCACTAAACTCTGTATCAGAGTCAGCCTGCCTGAGGCTACGAGAGTGGGTTTACACAGGGAAACCAACTAGAAAGTGAGTTTGGAGCTAGATGGTGAGGACCTCCAGTGCTGTGCCAAGGGGTGGCAGTTTCTCCCGCAAGCAGTGAGAGACCAGAGGGTGTGGAGACCTCTCCAGCGGCTGCGTGGTGACAAGCTGGAAGGAGGCAAAGGGACTTGGTGGGAAGCCCCCGGGTCAATACAGGAAAGAGAAAAGTGAGGTCCAAGCTGGAGAAGTAGTGGGCCATGATGAGGAAGGCTGGTGTTGAGAAATGTGGAAGGAAAAATCAATAGCCCCCGTGACACGTTGACTATGGGCAGAGTAAAGAATGAGGGAACAATGATACTGAGGGAGTATGTTGATTCCCAGCTGTGGTGGGGGAACACTGCTAACTTGGGTTAAAAGTAGCATCTGTAGTTGTGCTTCGCTGGTGGCACAGTGGTTGAGTCCGCCTGCCGATGCAGGGGACGTGGGTTCGTGCCCCGGTCTGAGAAGATCCCACAGGCCGTGGAGTGGCTAGGCCCGTGAGCCATGGCTGCTGAGCCTACATGTCCAAAGCCTGTGCTCCGCAACGGGAGAGGCCACAACAGTGAGAGGCCCGCGTACCGCAAAAAAAAAAAAAAGTAGCATCTGTAGTTAACAATGCTGTATTATATAGCAGGTTGGCCAAAAAGTTCGTTCGGGGTTTTCTGTATGATATTAAAAACCCGAACAAACTTTTTGGCCAGCCCAGTACTTAACATTTTGCTGAGAGGATAGATCTTATGTAAAGCATTTTTTTTCACAAAAAGTAATAAATAAAAGGGAAGTAGGAAACCCTTTGGAGAGGATGGATTACAGTAGTGATAGTTTCATGGATGTACACTTATCTCCAGACTCATTCAATTATATACATTAAGCATGTACAGCTTTTTGTATGTCAATTATATCCAAATAAAGTGGTTTTTAAAAAATGTATAGCAACCTGGGGGAGGAGCTCTTTTTCCTAATGCCTTTTTCAAGGCACTCCCAGTTAGTGGAGAGTAAAACAGTAACTGGAATATTCCAACAGCATTTAAATACATAATCAACCAGCAACGTTTTTTCATGAAAAGAGTCATCATCAAAGTTTTTATTTGTTATGATCTTGTGGCTTTTTATTTATATAATCAGAAATTATGTTGCTAAAGAACATTTTCACGTCAGAGAGGTCTTCAAAGAAGAGAAGTAGCAAAGGTATGAATTTGCAAAAAAGGAAGGCCAGTGCTGAGTGAAGAACTTGTCTGGAATATTATTCACTCAATAAATATGCAGTGAGCATCTTCTACATGCCAAACACTGTGCTAGGGGCTGTGAATAGAAGGATGAGTAAAACCCCACAGATTTCCATGTCAGGAAGCAAGCCATAACCGGGGAAATTTAGCATAAATAAATGATGTGTTGCTGGGTCCAGCATGGCCCAGCACATCAATCCAGTCAAACATCCTCTTATTAGGCATTTGATGCTGTGTTATTTTTGAAGTGGAATTACTTTTCATGCTTTTTTTCCTCATTCTTCATGATGTAGTAGTAAGTGTAGACAGACATACCAGTCCTGATCTGAACACTTACTAATGTGTGACCTTGAGCAACTTACACATCTATCCAATGGGGACAATTACATCCATCTCTTGAAAATGCACTAAAGTACTGTGTATAATAGTTATTCCACTACAGTGACATATCTTAAAAACATTTATCTTGTATGAATTCAACTACACCAAATGGGGGTGAAAAGGAGTGGAGGGAAACAATATAAATATATGACCAGGACTGATTATATAATTTGTGGGTCCCAGAGAAAAATAAAATTGAGAGGCCCCTTGTTCAAAAATTATTGAGATTTTCAAGATGGTAACAGCAGAGCTTTGAGTCAAGCACATAACTACACAGGAAGCCCTCCTTGGATATGACTTTCCCATTCCTACTCTCTCAGTTGTTCTTTGTCTCTATGTACTTCTAATATGGTGTGCATGTTGTTCTATGATGAATATGATTCTGGTGTAAAAATATATGTTTGTTTACCTGTTTTGTGTTTACACTTGCCACTAACAAGAAGCAATCTGTGCATCTACATAAAACCATATAGGCTGACCTTTGATTTAAGGGATTTTCAAAGGTGGATTTTATTTTATGTTTCCCTTTACACACTGGCTTTCTAAAACCTGTGGAAGATGATAGTCTGCAGCTGTCATTTCTCCTGGGACTTCTAGAATAGGCACCAACATTGAGTTAGGGTCTGGATTGACTGCTTTATATACAGAACCTCATTCAACCATCCAGCAACACTGTAAGGTAAATATTACCATCCTCATTCTCTAGAGGAGGAGGAAGCTGAGACCGAGAGCAGGGAAGTGATTTGCTCAAGTTACCCAGCAAATAAGTGGCAGATCTGGGATTTAAATATGGGTCTTTTGACTCCAAGGTCCATGCTCTCTCACTGATGTTCAATAAATGTTTGCTCCTTCCAACTCTCTTATCTATAAATCTTGCCCCAACCTTTTGAAGTGAAGAATTGTTTGGTGAATAGGCAATATGCTTTTCTGCATCCTCATAGCAGAGGATGGTTCACCAATTCAGTTCAGGCATGTAAGTTGGGAGGCAGGGCCACAGGAAAGCTTGAGAGTCTAACCTGTAGTTCCAGAGCTCTGATTGTCAGATAGTGAAATTCAGGGCTGACATCACCGATCTTCAGCCACCCAAACGTGAGCCCATATGGAGAGAATGTTATTAGGAGGAAAAATCATAAAGGTCATTTTAGAATGAGTGATAGATGTAATTAACCTTATTGACAATGAAAAGTCTCGGTTGCTGAGAGACAGCAGTAAGCTTGCTTTCTAAACTACATGTTGTCTGTTTTTGCTCAAATACTTACCCACCCACCCCCCCAAAAATTTCTTGATCAACACATATAAAATTTGGGGTTGAAAATACCATGTAAGAAGTAAGAAAAAAGCATCCAGTGTGTTATATTTTCAGTGCACACATGTGCACACACACACACTGATTCATGTGCATAATTCTGGGCTTGTCATTCCCCTTTAAGAGGTTTTTTTTTATTGTCTTCTGTTAGCATTAGGCCTTTCATAACCCAACCCCAGTTTGCCTCCCTGTGATGACCCTCCCTAGTCCCTTCACTGAATATCCAAACTCTACTCGGCATTTCAGAAGCAGCTTTACCTAGACGTGAAGCCTTCCCTGGTCTCCGAATCAGAAATGCAGGTCATGAAAGGGCATGAACTGTTTGCAGAATAGTAATGTGTTTCCCAGTTTTAGTTGAGAGTGCCCCTCTGTCGCTGCACCATCTGGCAGGCATGTCATCTCCACGTTGCATTAATCCCTCCCTTCTCTGAGAGTCCTCAGCACTGTGTTCACAAATCTATTATAGGGCTCAACATCATGCATTGCATTACATATATTTCCATCCTCCTCGTAAGCTCAGAAAATATTTGATGCATGACAGAATGGACACATGGGAGTATCTTCCCCGCTAAACCATGGGACTTGTGAGAACAGCATCCTTATATTGCTCTTTTTGCTCTGCTTTCTGTGTTTGGCATATTGTTTTGAACAAAATAGGTGCTCAATAAGTATGAGAGACATATTTGCATCCATCAGATTGCTATTAATGATCACGAATTTGTCTCATTCTACATGACATTTGGTGCCTCTTAAAAACTGAGGCAAGCTGATTATTTGATAACACAAAGATTTTACCAGACTGCAGGAGGAGTGTGAGGAAAAATATGTGCTGGACTAACACAGGTGTGGCTGTATCAAATTATTCAAGAATTTAAAACTGCATAGGATGTAGAACTGATAGAGCATCGAAGGCAAGAGGACAATTCAACACCTGTGGAAAAAGAATCATCTGGCTCATTTTGGTGAAGTAGAGTCATTAGTCTTGACCCTAGGAAGTTAATGTTGACAATAAAAATAGTTACTGCCTTTCAGTGATTTACCATGTGCCAGATGCTTGCTAAGCCCTTTAGAATAGTAGCACGTTAAATGCTCTCAATAACCCCATGAGGAAAGAATTATTATTATTCCCATTCCATATCCTGATTTGGAGATTAAGCTTCAGAGAGGTACAATAATTTGCCCAATGCTGCAGAGCTAATAGGAGGTAGAAGAGCTGGATTCGAATTCAAATCTGTTGCTCTGAAAGCCCAGGCTCTAAGCTAGTCTGCTCTGTAAGGTAAAATAAGGATATCAGGTGATACTTTTAGTTGAATCAAAGGGGAGATTATCTACTACATAGACTCTAGTATCATTTTACAAATAAAAAAAAAAAAGAAATCCAGAGAGATGAAAAAAATGCAGATTTTAGAATCTCATGAGTGGAACGGACTTTAAAATTCACTCAAACACCCTTATATCCAACTGCTGACTTAACACTTGCTTTTATTTTTAATAGCTTCATTGAGATATGATTCACAAACCATACAACTTACCCATTTAAAGTTACAATCCAATGGCTTTTAGGATATTCACAAAGTTGTGTGACAATCACCACGTTCAAATTTTAGGACATTTTCATCCTCTCCAAAAATAAGGCCTATGCCCATTAGCAGAGAGTCCACATCCCACTCCCAGCCCCAGTCCTGGGCAATCACTAATTTGTCTCTATGAATTTCCTCATTTGGATCATTTGATGTAAATGGAGTCATACAATATGTGATCTTATGTGACTGACTTTTTTTTTACTTAGCATAACATATGCTTTTGAATATCTTGAAGTCACCTCAAACTCATATGTGTAACAAATTAGTGGCAGCAACAAGGAATGGTCGAGGGGAGAGTACATTTTTTCACTCAATCTTCATTAGCCCCACCCTATAAGCTACCCCCAAATAAACAAAATCTAAGTTAGAACAGCACTCTTGATATTTATTGTGTTGAACTATGATCCTTCCCCAAAACTCATATGTTAGAGTTCCAAACCCCAGTACTTGAGTTCATTTGGAGATAGGGTCTTCACAGAGGTAATAACATTAAAATGAGGTTATTAGAATGGGCTCTAGTCCAATATAACTGGTGTCCTAATAAGAAGGGGAAATTTGAAAATAGACACACATACAGGGAGAATGATGTGGGAAGACTGAAATTATGATACCACAAGCCAAAGAGCTACCAGAAGCTAGGAGAAGGGACTGAAGTTTTCCCTCAGAGGTCTCAGAATGAACCAACCCTGCCAATACCTTGATTTTAAACTTCTACCCTCTAGAAGTGTGAGATAATAAACTTCTGTTGTTTAAACCACTCAGTTTGTGGTACTTTGTTACAGCAGTCTAGTAAACTCATACAATATTTAAACACAGCTTCTATACAAGTTTTCTAGTTAAGTACCTTGCCACCCTTAGCCTCCTCCCCAGCCAAAACCTGAAAAATCAATGTTTCTCAAAATTGAAATCCATGAGATTTTCACCCAATCCAGGCCTTCTTCCAGAGCTCCCTATCTTAAGCAATGGCACCACTGTCCAAACAACTGTGCAATTCAGAATTCCAGAAGTCACCATTGATTCCCCACCCACCAAATCTCTCTCTCTCTCTCTCTCTCTCTCTCTCTCATACACACACACACACAAGCACACACACACACACATAAACACACAGAGCTCTAGGCTAAGAGGTTCAAGAAAGGATTCTAACAAGCCTTTGAAGACAAATAGTTCCCCAATATTGTTGAAAATATTCCAGATCATCAAAACTTAAACTTGCAAATGTCTTCATAAAATCAGCAAATTATTATCAGAACCTGAAAAAATATAAAAGGAATTCACAGAATCTCAGCAAAGAATATCCATACAAACCTTAATTAAGACATTAGGCTACTTAATCCATGGCCATATGAAAGAATAACATATCATGAACAAGTGCAAATTTGTTCAGGACTGCAAGTCTACTTCCTCCCAATCTACTGGCCCAGAATGTTATCATACAAGAGAATTCGAATAGACCAATATGATTTGCCTGTTAAAACCCTGTATTACATGTTACTAAGTAACCTAATTTATTCACAATATTTCTAATTTTTTTTTCATGGTTTATTTTTCAAGAATTTTTATAAGTTTTTTGGCTCTGGACACCATGTTTTTCCCTTTTTTAAATACACTAATGGTTTTGCCAAACCTTAATCTAATGAAATGTCTATCTACACAGAGCCTTTTGCCAATATAGATGCAGAAGAAACCCTCACTGCCAACATTTAATGCAGGTGACCAGTTATATAATAGTCAAAAACAATGTTTCCCACATATGAATTTAAATTTTAAAGCCAAATATCCACTTACTGGAGAAAAATTTCCTGGAAAAAATCCTTTAAGTCTGAAATTCAACCCAACTCAATGTCACTGTTATGATTATCTATTGCTGTGTAACAAAGCATCCCCCAAATAAAAGAATATTATGATCTTTCATGGTCCAGTGGGTTGAGTGGGCTCAACTGGTTGGTTCTCTCACTGGGCTTCTCATGTTGTTGCAGTCTGTTGACAGTTGACCTGTGCCAATCTAAAGCTTTGCCTGGCTTGCAGGTCCAAGTTGACTCACTTATGTGGCGGGCAAGTGATGCAGGCTATTGGCAGGGGCATCAATGCGGATGGCTAAGACACTCTTTGCAACTCAGATAGTCAGTGCTGTCAGAGAGGTAAGTCCAGGGACTTTAACAGACACCACGGACAACGTCTGGCTGGAGCAGCCCACTATCAGCTCCATTATAACCTCTACAGCACAAAGACACATCATCAGAAGACCTTTAAAGTCATGGAATGATCCTATGACATTTGGAAGTCTGGTTCTCAATCCTGTGTGGAGACATCTGGAACACCACTTCTGACATCCTTGGAGTGAGCACTTGATTTTGAGATGGACAAGCCTGGGATCCCATTTGAGTAGACTTGTCAAATTTCTAAACCTCCTCTTTTAAATGGAGACAGCATTTTCCAACTTGCAAAGTCGTGGTGAGATAAAAAAGGTTAATATGTGTGAAGTACTTTGTACACCACCTGGTATATGGTGGGGGGTTAATGAATGATAATTATTATCATTACCATTAATATCATCATTTTGCAGAGAAAAGGAAGGTTATATTTGGAAAAAAGAAACAATTTTCATATTTGGAACATCTATAGCCTAAGATGCCATATTTTGCCTTTCTTTTGTTTTACCATAGGCTTTATTTTCATATATAAAGTCAAATGGACTATTGGAACTACATTCTTTCATTTTGTTTCTTGTCTGAACACATTTTCACTCTATGTAAGGTAAAAAAACTAGTGTTAGAGTATGTGTGGGTGTGGTGTATGTAAGCACAGGGAAAGGATTGGAAGAATATATAACAAAGTGTTAAAACTGGCCATCTTTGGATGATAAGATTAGTCACACTTTTATAATTTCCCCCACATTACAAAATGTTTATAAAAAACAATACTCTTAAACCCAAAAGAAAAAAGAGTGCAATGTGTTCCCATGTATGTCAGACTTCTTGGCTAGATTACAAAATATAAAACACAATGTAATTATTTTTCCTGCTGCCTTGTTGAGCCTATAAACAATGGACTATAGCATTTCTGTGGCAAAATGGCCATTCATTTATTCTCCCTCATTTCTTCATTTACAGTCAACAAGCAGACATTGAGACCTACAATTTGCTGAGCATTTTGACAGACTCTGAAGATACTTAGATGAAATGAGACCTCTTAAAAACTCCACTCATTCCTGAAGCTTCTCCTGCCTGTCAACTTCCGGTGTAACCTTCCCTCAGCCCTCCCTACAGGTCTCTCCCTCTTTGTTGCCCCCAGAGTATGGCTACACCTCTGCCCAGCTCTCACTACAGTCTGAGCTTTGTCAGAGGAACCTGGGCATGTGTTCTTGCCCCCAGTGGGTCATGTGCTCTTTGGAGGCAGGGATTGACCCCTCTTTGTGTCTCTCTTCACTCTGATCCATCTGCTAGCACTAGTGGGACCCAAAAAGTTGAATGTTGAATTGAACATTACTCAAGTCCCTCATTTTATAGTTAAAGTAACTCTAACCTAGGCAGGTTTGTGACACGCCTAGAGTCACACAGCAGAGCCAGAGCTAGAATTTGGGCTCCTTCTTCCCCAGCAAGTACCACTGTGTTCCACCAGCCAATGCTCTGGCCAGCTGGGACATGTGGGACTCATAGATGGTGGGACATGAGGAACCAGGTACACATCTGTCCGTGGGATGACAGGCAAGTTCTCCAAGGACCCTTCTTCACAGCTGCCTTTCCCACCAAACCTCACCTGGTGGTGTTGCCCCATTGGGGAGGGCCGGACCTACTTAGATAAGGTAGTTTTACAGCTGAAAATCACAATGGCACTAATACATCTGGAAGTGGCAGAGCAGAAAGTGCTAGCTCTGGGTTAAGCAGGCTTGGGTTTGAACTGTATTTCTTCTGCTTACCAGCTGTTTGATCTTGGGTAAATCACTTCTTTTTTCTAAGTCTCAGTTTTTTCATAGTTAAATGGGAGTTATAGCATCTATCTGGAAGACACAAAGTAGGTGCTCAGTAAAGGAGAGCTGTTATGTATTATTGTTTTTGACAATGATATCTTGCCCTGGTTGCCCACAAATTTAAGTTCCCTGTCACACCAAATGCCTACCCACAATTGCATCTTTCATCCTCTTCCCTGTGGATGAGGGTTTGGGGCCTGAACTCCACGTTTCCTGGCTGGATAAGACCTTTTCCTCGAGTTCTTAAGGAAGCACCTTTGGAGAGGCTCCAGATGTCTGGGGTGGTATCTCTCAACCTTCTGGCTAACTGGGGCTCCCACACAGTCTCTCTCTGCCTCTTCCCTAGAATCCTGTCTGCTACATATTTGCTTGAAGGAGACATTCAGATAAGTCAGTACATCAAAAGACAGTATATTCATTCAGTGTATTCAGAGTCCTCATTTTACTTGCTCTAGGTGCCCAGAGAAGAGAAACATCAGTAGTATTTAGAAGTGTTTAGTATTTTCTGAAAGAGATGATACTTGGGCTGCACTTAAAGGAGGGGTATCCCTCAGATCAGGGGGTTGATCAACTCACACACTTATACCTAGATGACATGAATGGGATCCAGCATAGATACTGCAGAGAAACAGCATGGTGTTATGTGTAGCGTGGGTATGGCAATAGACAGACGCTGTTAAATTATAGTGTTTTCGCCAGTTCTCCCCCCACCCTGTCCCCATTCTCTCTGCATGCAGTTTGCAGTGTTGTCTCACTCTGAGCTAGCCTGGGCGTGCTCATGTGTGATGACAGAGGCATAAGAGAGCAAAGCCCAGAATGCAAGGTCATTTCAAAACACTACTGTGTCGGGTCTCCTAACCTCTTATTGGCCAAAGTAAGTCACATGGTTAAGTCCTCTCTCAAAGAGCCAGGCAAAAAAGTGCCATGACTGAAATAGCCTCTAAGAGGCAACAGACTTTTATTCAATGTCTCAGAGAAGAAGGAGATGAAAGCTAGGGCAGCCCCTATGGCCCACAAGCTCCCATCTTCCTGTCCAGTCAATCTCTACCATGTCTGCACAATAGAAATTAAGAAAAGGGCATGGAGAAGGGTGGCTGGTCCAAGTCCCTGTTCTCTCACACACTGTGACTTGAACAGCCACCGCATCTTGCTTGTTTTCCTCCAGTGGAGAGTGGTGAAGATGCAAACCCTTGCTCTAAACTCTTCCCAGGTTTACTTTTGCTTTCTTTTGTTTAAGAAGATCTTATTGAACATAGGACACTCAACAAAGAACTTTCAGTGGCTCCTCATGGTCTACCAATAAATTCCAAACTCCTTAGCTAGACATTCAGTGGTCCCCATGATCTGAAGACTTTCTAATTCCTAAACTATTTACATTCTGCTTTATATTGGGGCTATTTCTGCCGGAATCTTATCTTGACTATTCGACTGTGAGCTTCTTTAGCACAGGGATTGAGAGTTATCAGGCTTTTATCAAAGAACCTGGCTCATAGCAGGCACTTAATATGTTTTTGACTGATGTTGAGATAAAGCATTAAACAACTCCAAGACATGGCTAGTGTAATCATCTCTGTAGTGGAAAGAGCACTGGATGTGGAGACAGAAGACCTAGTTCTAGGTATTAACTCTGCTTCTTGCTGCTGGGTGACCTAGGACCATTGTTTATTCTCCCCCAAATATCAACAGTCTTCTCTGATAGATGGGAGTGATAGTATCAACTTTTCTGGTTATTTTGGGGAAAAATAAAATTGAAAATAGAAAGGAAAAAAAGTGTAGTACAACCTAGAAAGAAATGTTACTAGAGTTATTATTTGACCCGAGCCTTCAAAGGACTAAAGGCTGTCACTATCAAACCTATGACAATGCACAGTTTAACAGGGTTTTCTCCCCACTAATCAACTAAGTAAGTGTTGTTTTGCAAAACTACATTAAAGTTACATTTTACTTCAACAAATTTTAGATCTTAAAACTAGAGCTAACCTCATTGAGCCAAAGACTTTAGATGAGATAAATGAATGGCTTTGTTGGAAGTAAAATGTAAGAGGTAATAAGTATCCTTAAACCCATTTTACAGCAGGACCACTATGAACCATGGAGGCCAAGTGATTTGCACAAGCTAATAAGCTATGAATCAAATATTAAACAAAATATACCAGGAGGGAAGAAAAATGTATCTATATTATACTCACACATAGAGCTGGGTTTAGTTACTCAAGTCACGGGAACATTTTCTGGGAGTGCTCCAGGCTGTCAAGATATGGATCTCTCAGAGAATAGTGTTGAAGTGAAGGGAGCTTTCACTAAGGGCAAAGCCAGCCAAGAATTTCCCTTGTGAAAACTTATCGGTAACCAACACAACTTGGCACCATTGCAGAAGGGAAGATTTTACTCTTTTTCTATCATACAGTCAAGCTCACTAGCAGTTCAAACCTGACTCCATGGGCAAACTGGAGCTCATCCACAATGGAGAGATCCTCTGTCTCAGTGACTGTTATTGCTCTGAGAAGAGACACAAGTGCTGAGAAAGGAGGAGGTGTGAGTGCAGTGGGAAGCTCCACCTTCTACCCTGGGGCCCCTTCCCATTCAGGTTTTGCAGGTATCTTGTTGGAAGTTGCTTCATTTCCTCTTGCAGCCTCCTCCTAACTGCCCCCTGAAATCCTTGCTGGCAAAAGAGGGGGTGGCCCAAAATAGTCTAGTCATCCTGCTTACTGGCCATTCATTTTTAAAACTTAAAATATGGCTACACTCCCAGCCACTGTGGCCTGGCAGCTTTGGGTTGCAGTCAGCCTTTCCAGAAAGCAAAAGAAGTAGCTACCTTCATGGGTACAAGTGGGAGAGCTGATTAGGTCTTTGTTTAGGAAACATCGCCCTTTGACTTAAGTCTGCCTGAAATTCTTTCACTCAATATTTACAACTTCCATTTAGCTTCCACGAGAATCTGACAAAAGAATAGCCTTGGGTGAAGCTTCCCATGGGGACACTGTTAAGGTAACCTTAGAGGTTGCATATAGGAATGCAGAGGCCCAGAATGGTTAAGGAACTTGCTGAGGGTCAACCAGCAAGTTAGAGGCAGAGGAAACATAGAAACCAAGTTCTCCAACCCACTTTCTACTGGGCCATACTCAATTCCTTAGCAACATCCCAACAAGAATTGTTGAGGGGCATAAGCCACCTCCCTGGCCTTAATACTGGAAGGAAAGAAGTGAGTAGGAAGCTATTTCCACTCTGAATATTCTCTCAGTCCAGACAGAGAGACACAGTCATAAAACAAAGACAAAGTAATCCAGAGAATATGTGCTTCAGTGGAGTCTTGCACAAGGTGCAGGGGGAAGAACAGAAGAGAGGGAACTCCCTCTGGGTTGATAGGGTTGGAGAGGCCACTCTGAAAAGATGACAATTGGAAGAAAGAATGTGATTTGACAGGAAAATGAAGGAATATGTGTAACACTCAAGTCATGTTCCAAGAACCCTGAGAAGGGCTTAGATCCTATACAGGCTGTCTCTAGGGGACAGATGGTCTAAGAAGCTAGAAAACAGGCCAGAACAAGATCCTGGATGATAAAGGACAGGGATTTTACCTAGTAGGCAATGAGAATGGTACTAGAAGTGTGCTAGGGCTGCTGCAACAATGTACCACAAACTGAGTGGCTTAAACAACAGAAATTTATTGTCTCACAGTTGTGGAGGCTGGAAGTATGAAATCCAGGTGTCCACAGTGTTGATTTTTCTGAGGGTTGTGAGGAAGAATCTGCGCCATGCCTCTCTCCTAGTTTCTGGTGGTTTGATGGCAATCCAAGTGGAGATATTGAGTAGGCAGTTGGAAGTACAGGAAAGAATGGGATTTTCTTGACACAACCATTTCAAAAGACCTACTAAGTGATTGGCAGTCTTCTGGAATTTGAGATACAAATGTGAATTACAGAAGACATTCTTGGTTGCATAACAAACCCCCTAACTCTGCTTCCTTCCTCCTTAATGGAAAATCCTTGATTTTTGTCATGTTGATCTTCCCATGTTTTCAAGGAAAATGGCTCCAGGTTAGAGCCAAGAAATGAATATTTATCAGTCCAAGCCAGTAAAGGCAATTCTATTTCTTTTGACAGGGCTTGATTTAGGCATGACGATGTGATACAACCTTGGCCAATAAGGCACAAAGGGGAAGTCCATTGGGGGCCACTGTAAAAGATTTTCCTCGTGATGAAAAGAGATAGGTAAGTAGAAACTTGTTTTCTTCTCAATAACTTGTGTGAGAATGTAAGAGCTGGCATTACAGCAGCCATCTTGATATCATGAGGGCACACACCTTGGATGAATGCCAACAGGCTGCTGATGACAAAGAGGAGTGATGGGAACATCCTCGTCCCTGTTGACACCTTGCTACATTGGATTAAATAACCTGAAACCTACCTTCCAACCCCTCTTTAGGTTAGATAATAAAACTTTATCAATGTTTAAGCCACTTTCATTTGGATACTATCTTACTTTATAGCGAAGGGTATCCTAATTAATACCTGATTATGAAACACCATCTCATTTAAGGGGAATATAACAAACACATGTGCAAATACAGGAAAAGAGGAGGCAAGGTTAAATGTGAAATTGTAGCAGAGGTAAAGAGGATGAGCTGAGCATTCAGGGGAGACAGAAGATGAAACATTTCATTCTATTAATGAAGATCCAGAAGGTTTCATTATACACTAATATTTAATAATATAACTGATATTTACTCATTAAGGTTTTATATACAAAGCAGCCACACGGCACAGGGAGATCAGCTTGGTGTTTTGTGACTACATAGAGGGGTGGGATAGGGAGGATGGGAGGCAGATGCAAGAGGGAGGAGATATGGGGATATATGTATATGCATAGTTCATTCACTTTGTTATAAAGCACAAACTAACACACCATTGTAAAGCAATTACACTCCAATAAAGATGTTAAAAAAAAAGATTTTATATATAACAGTATCTCATACATTTCTTGCAACTATCCCACAGAGAAGGTGCTATTATCATCTCTAGTCTACAGATGAAGAAACTATAAGGCTCTTGGAGATAAAGTCACAAGGCAGACAGTGGCAGAGCTCGATTACAATCCATGTCTTGCTAGACCCAAAGACACTTAAGCTTTATGCTATAGAATGCTTCTAATCTTGTCCTCCCAACAGAATCAAGAACTAGTGGAGGTTAAGAAATGGGTCTTTCATTTGTCTATATTATTTTCAGCACTAGCACAGTATTCTCATACTATGGATGAATGCAGAAGGAAGAAAATTTAAAAAGAAGGAAGGGGGGAATGAAGAAAGGATGGAAGGGAGGTAGAGAGGCAAAGAGAGAGGGAGGAAGAAAGAAGGAAGGAAGGAGAGAAGGAAAGGAGGGAGGGAAAGAAAGATGTGGAAAGGAATGGAGAGAAGAAATAAGAGGAAAGATTAGAAAAAGGGAGGAAACATAAGAAAAGAAGTGAGAAAAAGAAAAATTAACACAAAGACTTATTAACCTATGAACCTGATGAAATCTCAAGTGAGCATCTGATTTGGCCCTCAGATTTCATAGGGGTCAGGCATTATTAGGCCTATTTTAAATTTTCATGTGTGCAGTTATCACCCAAGAAAAGACTTCCATTCTACTTTTTCTTTAGTCATTCTCTTAACCTATCCTCCCTGCCCTGCCACTCATCTGTTGTGTTTTTTTCCAATTTATAAACATTCAAGTGTTCTCTTTTTCCATTTCCCCTCCCTACCTTCTTCCCCCTTTGCATCCACTCTCCCCTCCTTTCTTCCTTTTCTGTCTCTCATTCTTCCCTATGCCACTTTCTTCTGCACAGCTGCTGTCCTCATGGTTTACAATAATCAATACCCCTTCATAATGAAAAGAATTCTGGGAGGAGAGTTTAAAACTCAAACACAAAGTGTGATTTATGCATTTGGTTGGAATACTGACTACAAAGAGGTTTGGGTAAGAGTGAGTCAGGTGCAGTCACCCTTCACTAATGAGGAATCCACAAGTTTGGGTTAGAAAATACGTGGAACTCAGGCCACTCTTCTGTCCCTTGCTTGGTGTAGACCTTATTAATTAATCATGGTACCTGTATCCATTTGACACTAGAACTAGTCTTGAGATCTATCACTTTACAAGGCTTTAAGTAGCAATTAATAGTAGTCATTTGACACACAAGATGAAATCTATTTGCCATTCTGGACCCAAAGTCCTGGTGTAGGCTCAAGCTCAGGTGGTAAGTATTAACGTGAGAGTCAACAATTGGGTTGAGGTGATAAAGGGATTGTCTATAAAATTATTCATTCATGTATCCATTCTACAAATTTTTGTTAAATATTCTTTCTACAGGCTGGACACTGTCATGTATAAGACATAGGCTGTCTAAGGAACATGTAGCTAGTTATTGAGGTAGGTAAGTTAAATAATCACATCCTTAATTGTAGATGCTTTGCTAGAGTTAACCTATGGAAGCTCTGGAAGCACCCAATAGGTGCCACAAACCCAGCCTTAGTGGAGTTAGGTATGAAGGTTATCCTCTGTAATCAGGCAACACAACAACCCTGACTTGTGGTCCTGCACTTGTCCACATTATAGACTTGGACAGAGTGTTTTCCCACTTCTGTCCACTGCTGTTGGTAGATGCTAACACCCTAGGGTTTCTTTCTGTCCTTTTAATGCATTTTTCACTGTAATAAGCTCCATTAGTTTATTTTGTACCTGTTATTCATTCAATAATTCATTCATTCAGTTGATCATTGTGAAATGTTATTGAGTTTCTATCAGGTGTAAGATAACTGTGCTGGACACTGGGAGTTCCTTACTGAGCATTACAAGCTCTCTGTTCCCATGGCACTTACATTTTATTATGGGGAGACAAATGATGAACAAATAAATTAACAAGAAAAGTATCAGGAAGTGATGAGCACTGGGGTGTAAGTAAAACAGAGTGATGTGATAGAAAGTGACTCGGGCCTGAAAAGTTGAGAGGTCTGAGAAGTCCTCTCTGAACAGGTGATATTTGGGGCAAGGCTCGAATGATGAGGAGGAGCCAGGCATTCAAAGGTCTGGTAGAAGAGTGTTCCAAGCAGCAGAAAGAATAGGCACCGAGTCCTGAGTCCTTTCCATGCAGCTCCTACATCCAGTCTTAAGGTCATACTGTCTCTTTGGCCACCTATCCCCAAAGACTACTCAGGCTACTTTAAGAATAGCACCATAGTCACCCAGTGTATTAGTCGGTGTTCTCCAGAGAAACAGAACCAACTGGATTTATATACATGAGAAGATATTTATTATGAGGAATTGGTGCACATAATTATGGAAGCTGAGAAGTCCCCAGATCTAATGTCTACAAGCTGGAGACCCACAACATCTGGTAGTGTAATTCCAGTCTGAGTCCAAAGACCCAAGAACCAGAAGAGTTGATGGTATAAATCTCAGCCCAAAGACAAGAGAAGACCAATGTCCCATCTCAAGTAGGCATGCAGGAGGCCAAAAGGGGCAGATTCCTCCTTCCTCTGCATTTTGTTCTATTTAAGCCCTCAGTGGATTGGATGATGCCCACCTACATAGGGGAGGACAATCTGCTTTACTGAGTCCACCAATTTAAATGCTAATGTCATGAAGAAACACCCTCACAGACATACCCAGAAATAATATTTAACCTGGGCACCCCATGGTCCAGTCAAGTTGACATCTAAAATTAGCCATCACGCCTGTCATGTTTGTGATACATTGTCCATCACATGACCATTTTAGTCATATTACTATGACTAATATAGCAGTACTGGCCTGGATGCATTAGCCACAAGAGCCTCACTTTTCCAAGATCATACTAACTTAATTCTTGCTCTTAGTCTTATTTGCTCCCCTACCTATTCAATAGGTGAAGAATTTTATCCTTTCCTGGGGTTTTGGTTGTCTTCCACAAGGCATCAAATAGGTGTTCTGTACCCCAAATAAGGAAAGTAGAAATGAGGGGCTTCTATTGTTCTATACACTAGGTGAAACTTATACAGGTTTCTTTACTTCCGTATTTATTTACCTCTAGACACACCAGAGCCACTAATAATATACTAATGTGTTAATACATGTAAAATACTGTAAATGGTATCCGACACATAGTAAGTTCTCATTAAATGTCAGCTATTTTATCAGTCGGGATAAGCCAGGTTACACTTCTATAATGAACAAACACAAAATCTCAGTGGCATAGAACAGCAAAAAGTTACTTCTTGTTTATCCTATATGTCCATCCCATGTTGGTGTTGGAGTTGGGTGGGGGTCATCATCATTTAGGGAATGCCACATAGAAGCAGGGAGAAAAGCAAACTGAAGAGGTGAATGCTAGCAATTACATATGTCACTTCCACTCACATTTCATTGACCCAAGCAAGTCATGTGTCCACGCCTAACTTCAATAGCAGGGGAGATTCACTCATTCAGTATGCCCAGCAGTGGAGAAAGAAGAGGTATTGGTGAATGGTGGTCAGCAATCACCTACATATCATTTTTATCACTATCATTATTTTTATCATTATTATTATGTTTATTATTATTCCTATTAATATGGCTCTCTAAGAATCAAGCTACATATTTTCAAAGTTACTCAACAAAAGAACCATTTTGTCTTAGAACACCGATTGATAAGAAACATAGCTTGGTTAATGCTCTTCTCTTAATCACTCAGAATGACTCCCATACTACTCCACTCCTCCAGCACTTTGCTTATACTTGTCTTACCTACTTGGTCCTGAATTCTGACCTCTGTGCCCTGACTTGAGACCTCTGATATAGAGGCCATCTAGCATCTCCTCTTGGCACTTTGGGTCTTTGTCCACCAATCATTTTTCAACCTTGCCTTTGTTCACCTCAGCACCTACCCTGCTCTCTGGTCCCACTCCCATCTTCTCTCAGCACCTCCTATCCCACCCCACACATACATCTCCACCTTAGTAAGCTCTGTCTCCAACTTCAATAAAAGAAAAAAGAGAGAAATTTGGGCAATCAGCCAGCAGCAAAGATTTTGTTGCTATGTGCACAGATTGAGGATCACAAAAAGAGAATCCAGTGTATCTTCAAAAAACTTTCAGCTTCCAGCAATTTCCTAGAATAATAATTGGGTCTCTATGGGATGGGGGATGAGAGAGTTTATGTCCCTCATTTCCCCTTTGCAGTTGGCTATTCTGAGTGGAAAAGTTGAAGGAAATGACTATAACGCCACAATGCTGGCCCACTTAAAATTTCTATTATGAAACAGTTGCATAAGCTGTAAGAGAAAATAAGTTATATTCTCAGGAACAAATTCTAGTGAATCAGCTCATTTTAGCCTCACATCTTCATCTGTCTCTGAAGTGGCTTATTTAAATTTTAATAGAAAATGTTCGATGTGGGCTCAAATGGAGGGAATGAAAATAACACTGTTTATCCCCAAGCTAAAATTATGTCAGGAGCAAAAAGAGAGAAAAATACCATGCTAATTTCTTGGAAACAAGCCTCTTATGTCCCACTTCATAGGGACTGGACAAAGCAATATAAAGTCTATTGTACTGAACAAAAGCAACGATGGTACATTTAGAGACTCACTGTCCCTTTTTATTTGGCTTTTTAAAAAATCGTTCAAGGAAGAAAAGTGCCCTTGGGGGAAAGTGAGAAAAACTTGCATAACAAAGTTTTGCCACCATAACAGGGTAGCTGCAGGGGAAAAGGAATAGGAGATAACATGGGGGTGACGGGAAGATCTTTCATCGGCTTGAAAGTAAAAAAAAAGATCTGAGTTCAAATACTGACTTTGCCACTTACTTGGTGTGTGACCTTGAAAAAGTCATTATCAGTCATTAATAGTGCAGATTACTCTCTCTAACAAAAAGAATCCTAACAGCTACTTCCTGGTGCTATCAGGAAAAGGAAAGGAAATGATGACATAAACTATTATTTGCCTAGCCCATCCTCCTCCAGAGTACCATATCTCAGTGACCTTCACACTCTCCAGACCAGGAGTTGGCAAGCTACAGACCAATCTGGCCTGCTTCCTGTGTTTAAATCAGGTTTCACTGGGACAGAGCCATGTCCATTTGTTTACTGTTGTCTATGGCTGCTTTTGCACAAAAACAGCAGAGTTGGGTAGTTGCAAGAGACCATATGGTCCACGAAGTCTAGAAAATTTATTATCTAGCCTTTTGCTGAAAAAGTTTGCCAACCATTGCTGCAGAGAGTCATGAAATTTGGGAGTTAACTCAGACAAACCCGTTTTCTTCACTCCCCACGTCCAATCAATCACCATATTTCATGGATTCCATCTCCAAAATATCTCTTGAGTGTTTGCTTGTCTCTCCACCTCACAGTCACCACCCAGATCCAAGCCACCATCATGACTACATCAATCTCCTACAAGAGCTCCCGGCAGCCACCACTTGCTCTCCTTTCCTGCCTACACCACCACACACACACACACACTTCTTCAAATAGCAGCCTAAGGAAGCTTTTTCAAGTGAAACTCATGCCAACTCCCTGCTTAGAACCGTTCAAAGGATTCCCATTGCACTTAGGATAAAAATCACAATGTTTTTTCAGAGGCCCTGCAAAACCCACTACCTACTTGTCACATCTTTGACTTAAGCGACTCTCCCTAACACTGCCTTTGTGTCACACCAGCCTTCTTTCTGCTTATCTATTGCCTCAAGGCCTATACATAGGGTGATTCCTAGTCTAGGAACAGACTTCTTTTTACATCCTCCATCTTCCTCACTTGGATAACCCCCACTCATCCTACAGGTCAGAGCATAACTGTCACCTGCTCAGGTGCAACTGTCCTCAGGCCCACCTGCACTCCAGACCATGTCAGAATCCCCTGATTTACACTTAATTTTGTGCATGTTATTGCCTTTTTAATATCTATCCCAAGAATGTAAGCTCACAAGGACAGGTTAAAGCTATGCCCATGGCTGCCTCTGTCTCCAACACATGGCACACACCTCTGTATATGGCAGGATAGTGTCATGGTGAAGAGTGGACATCACTGCTAGACTTTCTGGATCAAAGTCTCCACTGCTTACCAGCTGTGTGATCAAACCATTTAACCTCTTTGTGTCTTAATCTCTACATATGTAAAATGAAAATGATAAGAGTATAGTATAATAGTATATCATAGGGTGTTGTGAGGATGATATTATTTAATTTATGGAAAACACTTAGGACAGTGCCGGGTAAATGTTAAACACTACATGAGTGTTCGCCATTCTGACTAGAGGAGGCTCTCAATAAAAATGGAATGGAGGAATGATTAATTTTTCCAAGGGAGCATGTTTTTGGCATTTGCTATTTAATCTGAAGTTCATATCCATGCTCTGATAACACTAGATATTTGACTTTCCCAAATACCATCTGTATTGTGCCCCCTACTAGCTTTTGCACAGGCTGTTCTCTCATCATTCCCAGTCTCTCTAGTGAATTATATTCGCTGATCACAATTCTTTGCAAACACTACCTTCACCCTGAAGCCAGTTGTTCCTCCTGCTCACAGAACAACCAAGAGAAATTATTCTCCTTTTTCCCTGTGCTATAATGAGACAGATAGATGATAGGTAGATAGGTAGATAGATAGATAGATAGATAGATAAATAGGATGATATATTGATCTTCTTCATTATACATACGATTTATATTCCATAATGCTTAAGTCATAATTATTCTGTAATGCTTTCAGTCATTTTTTTCTGCACAGGGACCATGGTAATCAAAATTGTTACCACCTCAGCATTCCCCAAAGCATTTGTACCTTTGCTATAACACTCAAGCTATTTTATTTCAATGTTTGTAGTAATCTATTTGTATCTTCTCCAGGACATTTTAACCTATGAAGGGGCAGGGACCACATCTTTCTTTGGAATGCCCTCTTCTATGCATGCAGTAGGTATTCAGAAAATGCTTAGTAATTTGTTACCGATGGCTGAATTAACTTCTGTGTCACCAGCACCTACTGTGACATACTAGGCTTTTGAGCAAATGTTTGTGGAATTGTACTGAAATAAAGAGGTACCTTTGGCATTGGCCTCTTACTTTCTGAAATTAAACTTAAAGGACCAGCAGCAATGCAACCCAATGCAAGATAGACAGGGGTTTGCCATTTACTGAGCCAGAGGGATAAGTAAGGAGTATGTCCCTGAAGGCCAAAGCAGTAATGAGTCATGTAGACTCAATGTAGAAATGGATAGAGGATACCAGCTAGAGAAGGCAGTGAGATTTTCAGATCCCCCTCCAAGGTCAAATTGACACCCTGTTTCCTGCTCATCTTAGGGCTTGCCCTCAGTGAAATATTACTGCACATTGTAATGCTCCCATTGGGCAGTTTGTTTCTTTGTGGACAATATATGTGTGTAGAATGTCAGGTTTTCCTGACATTCTACACACATATTTTGGACCCACCATGTGTGGGGCATGTAGCTACATGCTGAAGATGCAGCAGTGAAGGTCCTGTCTGCCAAGGAGCTTATAGCTTAAAGGGGGAGACAGAGAGGTCCAGAAAAGTCAGGAAGCCTCACACAAAAAGATTAGAAGTCATTGTGCATAGTTGTCTGTATACAGAGTTGTCTATACACAGAGTTGTCTGTATATACTGTTGGGTGAAGTGTATGTTGCAAAAAATATGTTGAAGTAAATATTTTTTGTCTATATGTATTTTTTCTATAGGAAATCATGTTATAGGAGTGTGTGTGTGTGTGTGTGTGTGTGTATTTGTGTTTGTGTATCAAAATGTTAGTTCTACTTCAGGTGAGTTGGTTTAGGGGCTCTCTGATGAAAAGGAATTTTCTGTAGAGTTTGATATATATTTTTAGCAACAAGCATGTCCTTTAAAAATAAACTTTTGGGAGGGATAATTATAAATTCACATGCAGTTATAAGAAATAATGAGAGATCCTATATGTACATTTTACCCAGTTTCCCTCAATGATAACTTCTTGCAAAACTACAGTACAGCATCACAACTAGAATATTGACATTGATGCAGTCAACATGCAGAGCATTTCCATCACTTCAGGGATCCCTCCTATTGTGAATGACTTATTTTTGCAAATAAAAATATATATAATTCTTAGAAAAACTTTAATAGATCACTGATGCCAGAAAACAAGATCTTAATTCATTTAGATTAGATGCTTTTTTTTAAATTTTACATTTATTAAACTCCAGTACTCCCACTAACTATTGATTTGAGGGAGTAAAGATTATGGGAGTTTTGGTGGTGTCTGAACTTCTGTAGCTGCCCAGTATGCAAACACCTTTCCTTTTTTGGGAATACCAAGAAGAGTGAGATCAGGGCAGCATCTCCAGGGACAGAAGACAAAGGAGAACAGATGCTGTCTCAACTTTTATGCATTGAGGGTACCAGCACAAGGTGATGCTCACAGCCCTCAAACCCTAGGACTTTGAATCTTGAACGAGTGACTTAGAGGCACAAGGGTGATGGAAATTATTTGTCAAAGAAGTTGATTCAGGAATCCAGTGGTGTGATAGTAAGTGACCAGTTCAAAGATGCTAGAGTGGGCATCCTAGCCAACTGGGTCTGTCATGGGTTGGTGGCTGGGCCTTGCCTCCTTTGGTCCCTGTCCATTTTCCAAGGTTTCCCATTAATTCTGTGAGCCTTCCCACTCAGCTTTCCATTTAATTCATTTTCTGCTTAAATAAGCCAGAATTTCTTTTTGTTATTTGCAAACAAGGAACACTGAGAGGGAGAAGTACTTACTACGTAGAATTAACTGTATTTCCATTATCTCTTTAACTGTCAGAACAATCTTATTAAGTGGGCAGTATTCCAGTATGGAACTGTTTTTTTTTTTTTTTTTTTTTCATGGATTCTAAACGTTAGAAGCGCCTAAACAATAGAGTTGTTGTAACTAATAGGATTTTTAATGATCATCCACCTATTAAATCATCTTCTAATAATGAATGAATTTGCCATGACTCACCATGCGTGGGAATAATGTGACCTAATGGACTGAAAATACTTGCTCTGTGATGACTTGATGGCATCCTCATGTAAGCCATGAGGGTTCTCGGTCATTTATATGATTTGGGACAGATTAAAACTATTTTGAAGCATTGAATTACAATTGTGTAACTAGACATCTAATTTCTAAATATCCCTAATAAGGGAATATCTAAAAAGCCAATAAAATATCCCAAAAGAATGTACCTTATAAATATTGAAGCTGTATCAAGTCATTCTCTCTCTTAATTATTATTTTACTCTTTTACTGTTAATAAACCTAAACTTCAGAAATAGTCCTACAATGAAATATACCAAATCCCAGACATTCTTGTTAAATAGCCTTCTCTTTTTCTGTTTTATAGCTGAGGAAACTGAGGGCTCTATAAAATGTCTAAGATCTGACAGTAGTAAATTTGAGATACAGCACTCACATTCATATTTCCTATCTCTTTGTCTCTATAAAGGAAATTTATCTAAATCTAACTTCTAATTCACTCCCTCTTTCTTCAGGTGTGTTTGCAAAGAGCTTAGAAAAGTGCCAAGCATATAGTGAGTAATATATACCTGTCAACTGTCCAATCATCATTATGATTCATCTTTTCTTTAACCCATCCATTGGATTTTAATTTCAATAATTATATTTTATTTCCAGAAGTTCCCTTTCATTCTTTTACCTGATCTGTTTGGTCATGATTGATAGTCACTTTTTTCTTGCTATTTTTATTCCATCTTTTACTTCTACAAACATGATTGTATCTGATAATCTCAATGTTTCTTCTGACCATCACTCATGATGGCCTGTCCCCACGCATATTTGGGTATTTAGTCATCTTTCTTTAGGAGTTTATATTTGGCTGAAGTTAACCTGTGGGCATCTTGAAGGCTCCAAGTTGAAAATGCTCATCCCTTAACAGAGTTCGCATATGGTGGTTCTGGACACCAGAGAATGCTCTCAAGCTGGGGCCACTTTAATTTTTTGGCTTTATATTTCCTGATGCTATGAATGGTACAAAATAATCTTAGATCTACACGAGAACAGACCTGGTCTGGAGTTAACAAACTCCAGGGGAGACAAGTGTTATGGTTAATTCAGTTCTATCCAGAGTCACAGCAAAGACAAACACACTTTCTTGTCAGTTACACGCAGGTGGTTTTTTTTAGTCCAGCTTTTCACTGACTACATAGGCGCTTACAGAGTCATGGTTTATGAGGGGATTTTAAGTCCAGTACCCACCTTGTTGCATGAGCCCCAGATCCATTTTCTCATAGTCTGTGTGATCAATAGTCCTCAAAGCTTCAGGTACCTCGTTGTGTCATTTTACCCACGATGATTCTGCCTTCATGATTACTCACCACTCTGGTTTCAGTTTGTTAGTTTGCAGTTTCGTCCTTTAGTAAATTCCATACTTTCTTGTGGGATCAGTAACACACTGAAAAGTGTATGGTTTGTTTGTTTGTTTTGTAATTTATTCAACACATAGATAGTCCATAGCAGAAAATTTCTCCAGGCCATCTTGCCCACCACATGGCTGGAAGAGGAAATTCATACAAACCTCATAGATGACTGCAATTGTAACAACTGTGCTCTGGGCCAAACCAGCCTGAGAGAAAGAGGACCACACATGAACTTTCAGCCCTCTTATCCCCCCTCCCATCAAGTGCCCCCAGAAGAGCTCTGCCAGGTGCTAGGAGGGTGTATCACAGGTGCTCTGAGAATTACTGGACTTTTACCTTCTTCTCTTGTTCTCTCTGGATCATGGTGCTGCTATTATGGTCACCAAAGATACCAAAAGCAGTCACTCTCTCCCCCTTGTCCATGAAAGGACCCTCTGCCCTTGCTGCTTCCACCCAAGGACGAGGATACTGACTTCAGGGCCAATAATGCCAACGCCAAGGGTCACAGCACCATCCCACTCACCCCATCCGGTTCACCCCTGTGACCAAGGCCACTCTTTCAAGGCTATTGGCATCTTGGTCCTCAACCTCTACAGTAATCATGGAAAGATCACTTTTTAAAAATTTTAGCAGTAAGTGTGATAGTCAAAGACATTCACTATCCTTGTGAATAACATTTGCTGAGCATACCAGGCACTGTGTGATTTTTCTGTACACATTATCTCATTCATCCCATGACAATCCTCTGGTCTCCAACTAGGATCTGACAATAGGGATTGTAGGTGTCTCTTACTGTTTTCAAATGAGCATCTAAACCACATCATGTTTAAGAATGTTGGTTCTGGAGCCTCACTGTGTATGATTAAATTCTTGTCCTTCTGCCTATTAGATGTGTGACTTTGAGCAAACTACTTCATCTGTCTCACAGGCTCAGTTTTCCAATCTGTTAAATGGAGCCCATCAGAGAATACGCCCCATAGCGCTGTCACGAGTGATAATATGTTTGACTCCATGCCTGGCATGTTGTAAGTGTTAAATGCATTTGGACATTTTTAATATTTTGCTATTATTATGTACATCAACGTAAAAATTAATCGATTCAGGTTAGATTTTGTTCATGGTGACTTTTTCATTGAATGGATACTAGAAGTATAGTTAGCGGATGATGTTGACACTAAAAGGGTGGGGGCAGGTCACAGATTCAAAAAGATTGTAAATTACCAGCCTATGGTAATCTATTCCTACCACACAGGGCAGTTGTGAGAATTAAAAGAAAATAGAACTGTGGACCACAGGTCCGGAGGGGCCACACCCACCGTGCCCTGAATGGAGATCAAGGTCATCAGGACCTGAGGGGCAGGGTCTGGAACAAGAGCAGTCTGTATGACAGTGATGGATGGGGTGCTGTGCCATATCTCTTCCCATACCCCTGATCAAGGGTTTGACGGGCCAGATCTGCCCATGTGTTAGAGTTCTGGATCTGCTGGGAGAAATTAAAACACACAAAGTCAACACTTCCTAAGCCCAGGATCTCACAGTGGGTGACAGGAGAATGGCTTGAAGGAATCTCTTATGGTTTCTGGCTTAAAAAAAAAAAAAGAAAAGATATATATCAAAATAAAACATGAGAGAAAAACAAAGGGAAACCAAATGAATGGCACAGACTTGAAGATAACAGCAGGGAGATCGTATTTATATCTATATTGATATCCACATCTCTACCATATCTATATTTATGTCTGTGCTTTTAATCACCAATCTCATCTTTCTCATGCAATTAAGAGTTGGCAAGCAGCATGAGATTCAAGGATGGCCCTGAAATACAAAACCTACAGCAATAATTGCTTACTTTCTCCCTCTCTCTCTTTCTCTCTGCACACACAGCTTGACTTTTCTCTTTCTTGGGACATGGAGTCCTCATTTATACTCATTAAAATGTGTTAATGAGAACTTTGCAGAGAGAAAAATGAAGGAAGAAGCAGAAGAGAAAAAAAAAGACACATCAAGGGAGTTTAGGTTCTAGTTAATAAGCAAGACAGAGCAAAGTTGTATCTTTTGGCCATGAACATATTGTTTGCTCACTAAAGAGGCTTATTACTCCTCCCCTAGTTTCTCTGAGTCCATAGATCACTCTGTAGTGACATTAATTGGTTTTCAATTCAGTAAACCTAGTTTTGAATACCTACTGGGCAGAAAGCACAGAGCTGAATGTGCTGGGAAATACGAAGCTCGAAAATACACCTCTTCTTTCTGCCCATGTCCTCTTGGGTCGGTCAACCATAATCACCCTCCCAGGCTCCTCTGTGCATCCTTCTCTGATACACAGTGTTTGGCATACGCTAGCTACTTAATAAATATTTGCTTGGTGAATAAATAAATAAATCTACCTGGATACCCAAACACAATCAAGGCACACCACAGTCCCAGTGGGCAGGGTCATGCCTCTTTCTTTAAAAACAACTCAAACCTGCCAGACCATGACTATTTGTATGAAACCCTGTGTTCCCTTCCTCTGAAACATCCCCATTTGGGGATTCCTATTACTTCATTCATCTTGGTCCTTGCTTGTTCCCCACCTCAATTCCCCACTCCAGTTCTGGTACCTTTCCACAGTCGTACCCCATTAGCACAGCTATATCAGTTAATTCTAATTTTGCTGCATTATTTCATGTCAAACCTTCTGGACTGGATCTCAGGTAAACTGTCAGCAGTTGAGAAAGGAACATCCAGCACACACCAGGTTTCAGTCTCACTCAGTTCTGCCTTTCCACTTCATCCTATTGTTTTCTTAAAGATGTACTGATGGGCTTCCCTGGTGGTGCAGTGGTTGAGAGTCCACCTGCCGATGCAGGGGACACGGGTTCGTGCCCCGGTCCAGGAAGATCCCACATGCCGCGGAGTGGCTGAGCCCGTGAGCCATGGCCGCTGAGCCTGCGCATCCGGAGCCTGTGCTCCACAACGGCAGAAGCCACAACAGTGAGAAGCCCGTGTACCGCAAAAAAAAAAAAAAAAAAAAAAAAAAGTAAAAAGATGGTATTGACATGGTCAGAGCTGTGTGATTTGGCTAAGATTACCCTGAAGGAAATGGCAGATGAAAAGGAAATTAGAGTGGTGGCAGAAAGTTAAGAAAATATTCAGTCGTGCAAGTGAAAAGAAATGAATATCTGAACTAAGGTAGTGATGAGAAAGAGAAGGAAGAAACGCAAAATACATTATGGGAGACAAATGGCCTGGAAAAGAGATTGAATGAGATTCAGGCTCAGTGAGCTGTGGTGAACTCGTGATCTGTAAAGCATGTGCCATATCAGAGAAAACAGCCTTTACAGGTAGGATCTGCCCAGGAAGGTACCTTAGAGCAGATGACAGGGGAACTGAGTCCTCAGTCACAAAGAGTCTACACTGGCATGGAAGTGAATAGGATGGGATTTCAGGTGAGAGACAGTGAATGGGGGAGCACCTGGCAGAAACCACAGAAATATCTTGGATGTTGCAGTGTCCTTAATGCTAAGACTGATAGATAAGAGCTGACCACTCCTTTACCCTGGCTTCCAGAGTGAACAAATAACCCAGGCCTAGCTAATATGAGGATTCTACCACCCTGGCTTCAATGATTGGCTCATTTGGGCAATTGGCCCCTAAATATCCAATTAGAATTATTTAAAAGATTGAGATGACCCCTTCCATGGCATTAGGATTAAGATTCCTTTTTCTAGTAGAGTGTGAATACACTCTATTTTTCCCAATCCTCTGCTCTACACAGCCACTGGTGCAGTCACAGGGATCTTTCAGTTGCATGTAATAAAAACCCAATGCCAACTAGCTTAAGAACAAAAAAAAAGTATCCTGATTTCCCAGGCTAATTTTCCTTCCACTGTGCCCTATCGTCATCATACTCATAGAGACTTCAGCAGAGTTGTCCAACTGAGACAGTTTCTCTCTTCTGAGAAAAGAGATTTGTTCTGCTAATTATATAACTGTCTTCTTGACGTTTCTGCTCTGTTACCTCTTCACACCAGTTTTTTTTTTCAGATTAAATAACCTTTATGGTAAAAATTATTATTAAGGTTAAAGAGAATAAAATGTTCGATTAAATCCAAACCTGTATAAAGCTTATAACTTCAAACTATATGAGGCAAAAAGTGACAGATTTACAAAAACTATTGACAAAGCAACAAATACAATTGAATAATTTAATACCTATCTCTATTTAAAATAATAGACTTCAAAGATAAAATATTGCTAAAGGTATATAAAATGTAAATAATATAATTAATGATCATGACCAAATTAACATATACAGTATCCTCCTTCAACAGTTCACACCAGTTTTTAAGGATATAACAGAAGATGATGTTACTTTACATCACACACACATATAAACCCGTGCCTTTGAAAAGTGCTACTAGCTTCTATCTCTGGCTGTTTGGCTGTTTTTTACATTTCTCTTCCTTTTTGTATGCTGGGTTTTCCCAGGCCAAAAAAAAAAATCAGTCTTAGAATTGGTAGAGGTTAGGGATGAACAAATACCACCTTATTGCGGTAGAGCTGAGGAAACTGCATAGTAAACACCTAGTTTCTATGTTGAAGACAAAAGGCTGTGCTAGATCCTAGAGTTTGCAGAATTACTGAGAATCAATCCACACTTACTAGGCACTTACATTCCAAAAGGAACCAAACCTGTCTTGCTCAGTTGAGGTGCTGGAAGTTTCTTCTAATATCACCTCCAAGTATAACGTAAGGTGTGTCTGTCTCTGGACACCTTTCATGAGACAAAGCGATAGGTCTGGTGTTCACACAGCCAACAAAAACCCATTATCAATGGAATAAGTTTTTATAGGATTTTTAGAGAAGCATATTTAGAAACTGCTTGGAGTGATTTGGGTATGAATGTTTAAATAAGCCCTGATTTTTAAAACTCTGTTAACTAAAAAACTTATGCTAGTAGACTTTTAGGGAAGAATTAGAAATTCACAAGAAAACTTGCTGAAGTCAGGGATTACCTCCAAAAATTTTTTTTTGGAAAAGTCTATGCTACTCACATAAATAGTTACTCATATTCTTCTAGGCTTTTACCATTTGCAGAGATTTCACTCATAGACTTTAACTTGAGTTAGGGAGAGCAAGCACCTTTATTTTTATCCCCTTTTGACAGCTGCTAAAACTGAGGCATAGTGTGGTTAAGCAAATTTCCAAAGGTCAGACTAATAAATGGGGAAGGTGTGAGTCAAAGAGCATTCTGCCTCTGTGTCCAAAAGGCAGCAAAAAAGAAGATGGGATCTAAAATCAGAGCTCCCCAGACATTTACTAACCCTGTGACATTGGTCCAGTTACTTTATAATTTTAACATTTTATTTTTTTAACATCTTTATTGGAGTATAATTGCTTTACAATGGTGTGTTAATTTCTGCTTTATAACAAAGTGAATCCGCTATACATATACATATATCCCCATATATCTTAATTGGCTTCCTCATTTATCAAATATGGATAACACTTATATGGAAGTCTTATTTTGGGATAATGTAAGATAATATAAGTTAGACACTCAACCTGTAGTAGGTAGTCAATGTTAGTTCCCTTCTTCTTCCTTCTCTTGGAGTACATTGTAAATTCCATGTGTACTACAATGTAATTCCAAAGCTATGATCATACGTAGATGTTCACACATTCATGATAAAAACCCTGATGGAGAGGCCCTCAGCCATCAGTGAAATATTTATTCACACTCACTATCTCCAACTCCACCCCTGCTTCTACCCCCAGTTGTGTACCTCCTTTATTTCTTGTATGAGCAGTTCCCCAAACCTGAAACCTGCAAGGCAGCCCATGATCCTCTTTCCTCTTGCCTTTTACATCCTATTAGTCACTGAATCCTACTCACGTCACCTCCAAATAATCTGTTAAATGTGCTTTCTTTCCTCCAACACCATCTCCAGTACTCTAACACACATCCCATTTATTGCTATAGGATAGTCTGCCTCTGCTCTCAACCCACGCTATTCTACCCTCCAGGGTGCTTTCCACTGTGAGTCTGTAAGAGATGGATCTGATCATGGAATCACCTGCACCAAGTCATCCAAACTCTCCAATGGCCTGAGGCATCTACAATCTCTGGCCTGGCACATAAGGCCCACCATCAGGTATTCTCCACCTTGATCTTCTATCACATGTCTCATCTTTCTTTCAGAACCCCCTGGGCCATGTCTAACTATTGAAATTCCCTAAAGGTGCTTTGCTCTTTCTCACCCTCTGTGGTTGATCTCTCTGCTTGGAAAATTTACCCCACTTTATAATCTGGAAAAGTATGTTCATCATTAAAAAGCAGCCCAATATCCATCATATCCTCTGGGATAATTTCCCTGATACTCACTCCCCAAAAGCTGGGTTATATGCCCCTCATGTGCTCCTATAGCCCTTTATGTTTGCCCCTTGTTTTCAAAGAATATTTCAGAGTGTAATGTAACTGGTAGTTTATATATCTCCATGAAGATAGAGTTTTGAGATGCAATATTCTAGTAAGGTTGAAAGCAAATTCTAAAGCTGCCTGGGTTAATCTCGTGTAATATCATTTACCAACTATGGGATCTTAGGTAAGTTTAATCGACCTTTTTATGCTTTGATTTCATCTTTGTTAAAAAGTGTGTATTAATTTCTTTTGGCTGTTGTAACACATTACCACAAACTCAGTGGCTTAAAACAACAGACATTTATATCTTACAGTTCTGAAGGCCTGATATCTGATATTAAGGTGTCAACAGAGCTGTGCTCCCTCTGAAGATTGTAGGAAATGATCGGTTCATCATCTCCTCAAGGAGGCACAGGGTGTTCCCTGACTCATGGCCACACAACTGCAACCTCTGCCTCCAATGTCATGTGATCTTTTCTCCTTCTCTATTTGTCTCCCCTCTGTGCGTCTCTTATAAGGATATTTTTCATTGGTTTATGGCCCATCTTGATAATCCAGATATCCTCATCTTAAGACCCTTAACTCAATTAGATCTATGAAGACTTTTTTCTAAATAAGGTCACATTCATACGTTCCAGGGATTAGGACATAGACATATCTTTTGGGGGACCACCATTCAACCCACCACTTGTTTGTCTAGCTTTTATGTTTCTTGGGAATACTGACTGAAATTATGCATGTAAAGCTCTCAGAACAGTACCTGGCAGAAAATAAATGTTCAGTAAATGATAGCTATGATGGTGATGATGATGATGACGACGATGATGATATGATGTTGTTTTATAGTAATTATCTCAGAGGCTGGCACATACATAGTCCTTATGTGCCTAGTTTCTTATTTTAAAAAACTGTGTTTCTTAGATGAAAAAAAGTTAACTAGTACACTTGAGACATATTGTTAACAGCAAGGGTTTATATAGGTTTTTCTATCTAATCTTCACTTTAACAACAACAAAAAAATTCAATTAACCAGAGTTCTCATCCACCATCACACATGAACCTTGGCAGTGCTTCCAGTATTAGCTATCTCCCAAAGAGAGTTATACATGCCAAAGCCACAGAGTTCTTTGCTATTTTCCAGCACCCCAAAATGAATGACTTTATCTGAAATGAAGCTGGAGAGATCATGTGTATGTGATTATAGACTCAGAAAGTCTAGGAATGCAACCATCAAATAACCATCCTGCAAGATGTCAGATGTGAGGATACCAAGGTTGGCAAAGAGACGACTTTCCACAGGTCATTCCTCGAATTGGTGACAAAGCACAGACTAAGACCCAGGTCTCCAGATTCACCCCAGTCTTATTCTCACCAATGATCTGCCTCATGTTTTTGACACTATTTAGGGCAAGAAATTAATATAAATAATAAGCTCAGGTGTTTACAAGGATGGAGAAGGTCAGGAACCTTAGCGGAGTCTTATTGTCATAAGCTTTCAATATTCTATTCCATAGACCCATGTAATGGTATAGATAATACCCAAATAAATTTATATTCCACTTTTATTTGGTAGTAACAACAGAGAAAAGCAGTGTAGTGTATTCCAGCCACCTCATTTTGACACCAAAGGTCCTCTATGACTTTCCTTGATAATACAATCACCTCCTTCTCCCCTTCACGTACCTTCTACTCCATTAACTGAACTGCTGACTCCATACCTATCCCATGCTTTCTCTAGTCCATGTGTTGTTCCAGCTCTTGTTCTTTGTGTCCGGAACACCTTCTCCTCTATTTCTACATCTCTAAGTCTTGCCATCCTTGAAAGGCTCAGTTCAAA
Organism: Mesoplodon mirus; assembly: GCF_964341445.2. Lineage (NCBI taxonomy): Eukaryota > Metazoa > Chordata > Mammalia > Artiodactyla > Ziphiidae > Mesoplodon > Mesoplodon mirus. The sequence goes on from NC_138977.1 coordinate 165,895,182, forward strand.
CATTATAGGATCCGAAAAGCCTTCCTTTTTGCTTCCACCTGGCAGTGACATTTCTTGTCTCTGAATTCCCATTTCATATTTTTTACACATCTTTTGCAGCATTAGTCATTTCCTAATTTATATTTTTATAGTTTTCCTCTTATTAAGGTCTCGGAAACGTCCATAACATGAGAGTTAAACAAATAATGTTTGTGTTAGAGATTATTACACACTGGAAACCCCCTCTTACCCAAGGACTTTCTGAGAAAGATTCAACACATGTTCCTGGTACTGTGGCCACAGTTAAGTGGACCAGGATGGGAACCCAGTTCAAGGCCAGACAATCCCCAAACTGACCAGAAACTGTGCAGTGGCAGATGGGATGAAAGTGATGGGCAGGAGCTAGTTCATACTAGCTCATAGGATCCAACTGTTCAATTTTCAGGATTCAAGGAGCCAGGTGACATTATGTCGGTAACTTGAAATCAACCATAGTGGGAATATTTGCATCATGGAAATTGACAAACTCTACAAATCAGGACTTCCTCCCACCCCAATCTCCTACAGATAGACAGTTTTTAAATATTTACCAGCACAACACTAATGCTAATAAACTGAATCTTCCTCCTTGGCTGTTTGAGAGTGAGACTTACAGAAAGAGTCAGTGGTCCTTAACAGTGGTCCTAAAGCAGAGTAACTTTGAAGAGATGGCTGTGAGCTATGAGGTAGCAAAAGCCATAAAATGGAGAGACAGGAATAGAAATAAGTTAATCAATAATGGCAGGTTCAGCATAAGCAGAGGCAGAGAGCAGTGAAGTTGTTACGATGACATAATCTTGAAGTCGGAAAAACAGATGTCCCCACCTTGGGATGGTGACTAATCCTGGTTCCTGGACTTTTGCTGGATCCCATGTGACCTTTTCTAAATCCTGCTTGTCTGTGAGGCTGGCTTGGCAGTGATTCCTGTTTTCCTTACTTTCCTGTCTCTCCTGAAAGATAAATCCTCATCCCAGAGGACTTGCAACACAAGGAGCAGGACAGACTGACTATGATGCTTTGTGGCTCATAAAGGGCTTTCACATCCATTCTCAAACTTAATCCTCACAACAGCCTTGGTGGTTACACAGACCACCAGCTCTTGTTGGCACCAACCAGCACATGAGACAAGGAAGCTGAAGCTCAGAGAATCTGTAGGTCATGTCTCTGAACAACAGGCTTAGTTAACAATCAGAAGGAGCGACGAGGAAAAGCGAGAGAGAAGACAGAGAGAGACAGAGAGAAAATGATTTGAAAGTTCAAATGTCATATATAGATAACATGATATAAAGGTATACACACATATACACATATGTACATGTAATATCACATAGATTACAGTTCATGTATATTCTGTAGCATCAAACACACCTGGGTTAAAGTTTTAGCTTCCTACTCATTGGTCTTGAGAACTTGGGCAAGTCATTACCCCTCTGAAACTTCATTCATAAAATGGATATTAAATTTCTCTGTCTACTTCATAACATTCTGATAAGGCTTAAAGAGAAATTATATGTAAACCATTTGGTGCAAAGCTTGCCATGGAATATTTGGTATATTTGGTGTATAGTTGTTATTATTTTAAATAAAATAATAAAAATAATAACTATAATCAATTTAATTTATCTGATTTTAATTAATCTTTAATTAATTTTAATTCATCTTTTAAATTTTTTAAAAAGCACTGACTGTTAATGAAATGACCGCTACACATAAATCAGTGTTTTTTTATACATGTACACAGTCTGTTCTACAAAAACACACCCACACACATTGGAAATACACAAGGTTCAAAATTAAACATCTTTAAATAAAACATAAAGCAAAAACATCTGCTGCTGAAACTTGGTCCCTAGGCAGATTTGATTTTTGAAAATGACAAAGAGGCCAAATTGTGCTTCGATTTCTGGTTTGTGTGAGAGTAGGGAAGGTGATTGCTTCCCTGGAGCTGACAGCCTGCTTGAGGGAAAGATGCAGATGCTTAAACAAAGGGTATTGTATGCTGGGCTCTCTGGGACCCTCAGCCAGCAGGGAATTCTGCAGCCACATCACAAACAGTGTTGCTGAGTTTCCTTCCATTTTCTGAAATAGCAACCACCACAAGTGAGACACCCTAACGGGACCCATAAATGCGAAAAGAGCAAATTCATTAGGCTGATGTAGGATAACACTCCTTGCCATCGGCAGAGAAATCACCTATATTTCTAGAAACCTCAGTATGTGGCCTTATCATTTCCTAATAGAGCCTCTGCTAATATATTACAAACCAAGACCAATTCCTCCTGGGAGATGAGTTTCTCTGGCCGTGACCTAGAAATCAGACCCAGAATGTTTGTCAGAGATCTTTTTGAATGTAAGTCAAGTATAATTCTTTTTACAAAAATTTTAAAGTTAGTAAAACAAAACCAAAAAAAAAAAAAAAAAAAGAAAGAGAAAACCCACGTAATATAGAGGCAAGAATATCCACCAGCAAACACATCACCCTAACATAATTACCTCCTTTTACGTATGTTCTTTCCAGCCTTATTTTCTCACGTGGTTGTTTTTACAGAATTGAAGTGAGAGTACCCACATGATTTTGCAACGTGAATTTTCAGGAACTGGGTTGGTGTTCCTTGAAGTGGAGTATGACAAGGGAAGGTGACTTGAAATGTGTCCATCTGCTTCACTCACCTGCCAAGGGTCCAATCAGAAAGTACCCCTTGGAGGAGATTCATTTCTTTGAGGAGAGGATTATGGATTCAGGTGCTTCCCTCCCATTGGGGTGGGACTATCCCAGGAGTGAGAGTGAGAAACAGCTCCGTTGTCGTAGCCCCAGATTACCTTTCCTTCTTTCCCACATCACTTTCTCCCTCACACCCAGTGCTCCTGGCTCAGGGGACTGATTCCAGGTTTTTGATCACCTCTCAAGGTGTTCACTCCACCTGAAACTCTCCTGCCCACCCTCCAGTTTACCGCTAACCCCTTCAACCACTCAGGCCTCCTATTACAGGCCCTTCTGTTAGAAAACCTTCGCTGAACCTCGCCTGTCCCACCACCTTGGACTCGGGAGGTGGTGATTCAGAGCACTGCAGTCATCACTTCATGGAACTCTTTACACTACTATCAGTTTGTTTTTCATGTCAATCTCCTTCTTAAGGGAGAGACATGAAATCACATCCAGGAGAGAAGTAAAGGACAAGGAAGCCTGGCTTGTGCCACCACCCACAGCATGCAGGGGGTCCTGGGGATATTTGAGCAGCAAGAGCCTCAGCCCGAGCGCTAAGCATGAGCAGTGAGGTCCAGGGGCAAAGCCACTCTGGAGACTGCAGGTATGTCCATCCATCAGGATGGGATGCTCCTTTCCCACAGCTCCAAATGGGCTTCCAGGCTGGGGTTACTCTTTAAAAGGGCCACCCCTGAAGAAAAGGAACCATCCACTTGGAGAAATGCAACCATGATCAAAAGGCCTGAGACTCAGAGAGGAGAGGGGCCAACATCAGTCCTCACTGTCAGAAACACGACTCCAGGGAGGAGTAAGAGGAGGAGGTAACTGAAACCCCCAGCAGGAGCCCTCAGAGGAACTCCAAGGCCCTGAACTGTTACGATGGAGCAGAATGACATGAAGCCAAGGCCAAGAATAGTGGTCAGCCATGGCACTGCAGATCACAGGCCTGTGCTCAGAGAAAGAGGCCAGAACAAACACAAAGCTATGGTCTGCAGAGCTGAGGCTGTCAATGGAAAAGGAGATTAGAACTGTCTCCTGTGGTCCCCAAGGGTAGAATTTCTCTAGACCTCCAAAATAGTTTATCTGTACACTTAAGTGATCTCTCCCCTAGTAGCACCCAGAACAAGAGCTGGTGGATGAAGTATGCTTGTAAATATTTGTTGGATGGATGGATGGACAGATGGATGGAAGGATGGTTGCATGCATGCATGCATGCATAAATGCATGGATGGATGGATGAGTGAGTGAATTGCTACTGCAGGATTTCACAGAGATAACTGTGTCTTAGAAAGTAATACAAAAATAGTATCACTCAGGCAGTCATCTCATTAGCCAGGAATCTGAAAGGACAAATCCAAAAGCAAAGCAGGACAGATGCAGAAGCAAAGAGGGAAGCAGCTTGCAAATACACAAATGGAAGCTTCCCTGGCCATGATTCAGCTGCACCCTGCTTCTTGACTAGGTACCACTTTAGAGAATACTCATATAAGCGTTCCAGCATCCATATCCACAAATGAGGAACATTGTGGAATTTTAGAGTCCCAAAGGACTTCAGGAGTACTGAAATGGAGCTTTTGCAGTCCCCAACCTATTTCGATAGTTCAGCTATCCTTATGGGTAATTTACATTGATTAAACTATGTTCACATGGGCCAAATATGCTGGTAATCACAAAAATGTAAATAAGTTAAATTCCTCTATTAAAGGACAGAGCCTGAGGTTTTTTTAAAATACAACTTCATGTATCATAATACACACTCCTAAAATAAATATATCAAATAAAATAAAAAAATAAAAGATTGGAAAATTATATGATAGGCAAAAGTTGACAAAAAGAGAAGCAGGTATAGCAATATTAATATCAAGCCACCTAAGTTAACTATAAAATAGCCTCTTTGTTAATGATTGGGATTTTATCATCACAATAAGGTCATCTCCTGCTACAATAAATTAATACATGTAACACTATCAATAATGAAAATAAATAAAATAAATTAATAAAATAAATATAAACCAATAGAAAGTAAATACACTCAGTATGTTTGGTGAATAAAATCAAGATACGGGTTCCATGTGGCAACAGTAAATAAAAGGGGTGGTGCTCTACAGAGAAAAGTATGGGCACCCCAACTTAATTCCAAGTTCTCAAAGAACTGAAGCTCTCAGAATGTCTGGAATCTGCCTATGGACATACCCCTGGGCCCTTTGACTCCAACACTCATATTCTTTTGTACTCAATCAGTTCTGTCCTACAAAATGAAAAGCCTGTTGCAAAAGCCTGAATGGCTAAAGACACTGCAGCCTTGCTGCTTAGCCTCAGCCCTACCAGCTTGACATCCAGTAGGCAACGGTGTGGAGTCTCCCTTTCCAAGTCTGCAGTAAAACTGCAGACACCCTTCGAATACCACTTGAGTCCAAAGGCTGTAAACTCAAACAGGATTTCTATGTTACAATCTGGAGACCAAATTCCTTCTTTGGGAAAACACAATCTTTGCTTGGAAGGCCACTAGTCACCATAGGCTCGCCAAGTTGACTCATACAATTAGCCATCACAGCCATACTTCTATCAGCATTCAGAAAACTCCTGCAGCAGAAGAAATAAAAGGCTCTTGGCTTTGGAGATGTCAACTCCTTTGACCTCCTTTCCAGATTCTGGCAAAGGGGAAATATCACATTCTGGGTGAGAAAATTACCAGTTTTTAAAATGCTGACAAGGTACAAATCAGCCCAAATGGCCCTCTAACTGGGTGATTAACACATGCAGGGCAGGGCTACCTAGGCACCACCTTCTCAGTACATTTCTGCACCCCAGGAACAATCCACATGCCCATGAGCCCTGCACCTTGTGGGGAGTGGGGAAGACAACCACACACAATGAAAAGGAGTTCTTTATCATTAGATGCAACTCTTGTCCCAACTTGCCACTCTTAGCTGGACTGGGCCAAATTGATTCCATTGCCAGGATGTCATAAATGTCTTTCCAGCCCCAAGCCATGTGTCCTTTCTGCTTAGCTGCATTTTGGTGTCATGGGAAAGCATTCATATACCCCTTCCCTCTGTAGGCCAAGGAGAAGCACCCACAGCAGGCTGTGGGAAACCCTCACTTGGTGTCCACATCCACATGAGGGCTGGCACTGACAGAGGCACTGGAGAACTTGTTGGTTTGACTCTTTGACTCAATCATGCCCGGGCCTGAGAAATCAAGCTTTTCTTTTTATCATTTCATTTTTTTTATAATAGTGTTTATTTATTTTTACTTGTTGACAGATTGCTTTATTTATTTATTTATTTATTTATTTATTTATTTATGGCTGTGTTGGGTCTTCGTTTCTGTGCGAGGGCTTTCTCCAGTTGTGGCAAGAAGGGGCCACTCAACATCGTGGTATGCGGGCCTCTCACTATCGCTGCCTCTCCTGTTGCAGAGCACAGGCTCCAGACACGCGGGCTCAGTAATTGTGGCTCACGGGCCCAGTTGCTCCACAGCATGTGGGATCGTCCCAGACCAGGACTCGATCCCGTGTCCCCTGCATTGGCAGGCAGACTCTCAACCACTGTGCCACCAGGGAAGCCCCATTTTTATTTTTTTACCAATGAATTTGTTGTCTTTTACAGATGTGAACCTTCTTTCTGCTTTGGAGGTTGCCCGCACCCCCAAAATAGAATTGGCACCTGACTCATTGCTGGCTACTTTATTCTTGAGTCTCTCTCATCTGGGAAGCAGGAAGGTTAGCACCAACTCACAGAGTCCTTGTAAAGATCACATGAGATACTGGATCCTAAGTGCTTGACTCCAGTGTGCATCGAACAAAGTCTCTTTCCCCTTCCTTATTATCTACGGAATGTTCTTGTTGCAGCGCAACTCCCCACGTGTTGTCCCATTGGGCCACTCGACGTTCCCATGAGACAGGTGTTGATTATCCTTGGCTGGCAGGAGTGGAAACTGAAAGTCAGTTTGCCAGCCTCCCAGCATTGGGGTGATGGGTGGAGGCCCCACTGTGTTTCCATGTTCATCCATTAACAACCGCAAGCCTTTTTGTTTCACAACATATAACAGATCAGGGCAAACAGGTGTCTGAGAAAATAGCAATAGCCAACAGGGACAGGCAGGCAAGAAAGAGTCTGAGGGCCACTGTGGCAAGGTCTGGGGCACACAGTGGGCCAGATCAGAGGAAGGAGTTAGGATGTGCAGCACCAGTTTCAGTGTGCATGTGTGGGAAGCTGGGAGGAGAAAGAATGAGGATCTGAGCCACATGGTACAGGGGGAGAAAGAAAAGGCCACCTTGCGCTTGATGAACCAACTGTCTGAGGTTCTGTAAACACCAGTTAAAGGCCATCATCTGGTGAGAGAGGTATTAGGAGAAAGGTAGGCCCTCAACTCCAACTGCCATTTCGAAGCCACTGCCATTTCTAGCCTGGAATACTGCAACAGCCTCTCATTTAGTCTCCTGCTTCTGACCTTGACTCCTTCTGGCTCCACATGGCAGCCAGAGAGAGCCCATAAAGGTGTGAATCAGCTTACTTCACTCCTTTGCTCAAAACCCTGCAGTAGTTCCTGTCTCAGAGCAAAACCAAACTACTCACAAGTCCTTGCAATGACTTCTGTGGTCCACTATGATCTGCATTCCGTCCCTGACCTCTCCTACTACTTTCCCATGTGCCTACTCTGCTCCAATCAAAGCAGCCTCTTTGCCTGTCCACACACACACCAGGCCCATGTCCACAGTCTGGGGGCCTTTGCACTGGCTGCTCCCCCACCTAGAAGGCTCTTTGCCCAAAGATCTGCTTAGTTAACTCCATTGCTCAAATCTTGTATCAACATTTCTCAAATCTTGTATTCTCAATGAAGCCTACCCTGAACATTCTATTTCCTACAAATTGCCCTCAATCCCCACTGTCTTAATTTCCCTTCCTTGTTCCTTCTCCTTTGTGTCCACGTGTTTTGTTTTTAACTTTATTTACTCTTTATCATCAGTATTTCGTCACTTGAATATCAGCCACACAATAGGAGCAATCTTTCTGTTTGTTCGTGACTATATTTTAAGGTCTGAGAATGACCCCCCTGACAAATACTGGTTGATCCATAAACATTTTTAAATAAATGAATGAATGAATGAAAGAAAATGGACTTCGGAGCCAGACAGACTTAGGGCTTGAATCTACCTCCATCCTGCCCATCTTTGGTGAGTAGATTTAGCTTTTTGAGGCTCAGGTTCCTCATCTGTAAAATGGGAATTATAGTTTATACCTCATAAGATTGCTATAGGGATTAATTAAAAGAACTTTATATAAAGTGACTGGCCATCAACAAAAGCTAATTTTCTTTAAATATTTTCAGAGATTTTCAGCACCAGAGTATCTAAAAAGAGAGGTTGCTTATTTTGATATTCTGAGCTGAAAGAATCAATAAAAATTTGTGAACACCAACCTGTGCCAAATCTGTATGCTAGTCTAGTGAATAAGAACAGATAAGAAAGCAACTGCACCCTCAAGGAGCACAGAGTCCTTGAGAGAATCAGATCCAGAAATTTTAAGTATGACATGTTCTATTAAAAGCATTTGGAAGGTGTTTCAAGAAGACAAAGAGCAGCAGAAATTAACTTTTTTTAAAACTTACTTTGAAATAACTTTAGACTTTCAAGACATTGTCAAATAATGCAGAATTCTGTGTATCCTCCCCCCAGCTTTCCCCTATGGTAACATCTTCCATATATCTTATATTCATAATCAAAACCGAGAAATTGACATTGGTCAGTTCCAAATAGAGATCTTATTCAGATTTCACCAATTTTTAGATGTATTCTGTGTGTGTGTGTGTGTGTGTGTGTGTGTGTGTGTGTGTAGAGCTATGAGATTTTGTCACATATATAGAAATTAACTGTTAAAGAAAATCAGAAAGCATTTCACAAATAACACAGAATCTTGGTTTTTTCTCATGATGTTCTGGATTTAATATTTCCATTTTACAGGTAATATAATGAAGCTCAGAAACGCTAAGTGACTTGCCTAAGATGACATAGTTCCTAAGTGGCAGAGCTGGTACCTGTAATTTTCTGACACTCAGGATGTGTTGACATGAAAAATCTTAAGGTTGGAGGTTGGGGTGCAAGAGCATTAGAAGGAGTTATCAGGGCTTTGTCTTCAGACTGAACTTGCCATAGACAAATTTGCTGCTACAGAAGTGCTGTTTTGTAAGTACCAAATTGCTATTTTCTTTGATTTTGCCCCAATATCTGGGCTCTGGAATATAAAATACAAGAATTTTCAGTATTTCCTGAGGAAAGGATTCCCCAGGACTCTCCCACTCTTATACTTTCCAGCCAGAGTCACCTCTTTGGGCTGTCAGTTAGAATCCTGCAAAGCAAAGAAAGCAAAAAGGTTTAAAACAGAGGACATGGAGAGAGGCTTAAACAGCCTGGGAGGAAGCCTGCTGAAAGAAAGTGACTGTTGTCCTTCCCTCTGAAGCTCCTTTTTGTTGCCCATTCTGGCTGATAGCAGCAGGGTCTGAATCTCAGCCAAGGGAAAAAGGGCTTTTTTGGCTAAGAGAAGTAATTGTGGTCATGATGGGCCAAAACAGGAGGGAAGTATTTTACAGGGTAACAGGGCTACCAAATGTCAGAATTGGTGCTGCAGGATATACACTACTTCTGCAAGCAGTCACTAAGTACCTTCTTTGAGCCAGACGTGCTCACATAATAAAGAGACAACCCAAGGTTTCTCAGTGAACTCTAAAACTAGTAGAAGAGTCACTCATTTTGTTCATTCATTCTCTCATTTAATTCTCACTCCTTTAGAATATAATTTAGTTATTAAGAACCTGGCCTTGAAATAAGAAAGTTTCATTCATTCATTCAATAAATATTTATTCAGTGCCTACTAAGTGCCCACCACTGCTCAAAGCACTAGGAAACAAAGTTTGACAAAATATAGATCCCTCTACAGTCAAGGACATTGGTTGGGGACTGAGAGAGAGTAAGACAATGAACAAGAAGCATAGTAAATAAATCATATAGTATATTACAAGCTGGTAAACGCTATGGGAACTGGGTTAACGGCCTGGAAAATATGTGGCAATGAAGTTTAGAATGAAGTATTAAATAAGGTTTTCAAGCTAGACCTATTGAGAAGATGGAATGTAAGCAGAAACCAGAAGAGGGTGAGTAGGTGGGAGACCATGTGGATATGGGGTGGAGGAGGGGAAGCAATGCTGGTAGGGGAACAGATAGAGACAAGGCCCTAATGAGGGGCCCAGCCAGATCTGTCCAGGAACAGTAAGGAAGCCCACAGGGTTAGGTACCAAGAGAGAGGGGAGAGGAGGAAGAGAGTTAAGACGGGGCAGATTATACAGGGCCATGATGGCCACAGTAGGATTTCTGCCTTTATTGAGTGACATGGGTAGCCACGGCAGGGTTTCAGCAAAGAATTTTCATTATCTGTCTCATGTTTCAACAAGAACACTCCAGCTGACATGGTAGGAATAAACCTTAAATGTACAAAGCTAGAGGCAGGGGGAACTGCCAGGAGATCATTGCAGTTATCCCGGGGAGAGATGACAGTAGATGAGGCCAAGATGGTAATCGTGGAGGTGATGAGAGGTGGCTGGATTCTAAACCTATTTTGAAGGCAGAGCCAAATTCCTGATTGATTGACTGTGGTGTCCAAGGGGAAAGGAGGAGTAGGTGATAATTCTAAGGTGAGTGGCCTGAGCCAAAAAGTGTTATTCAGAAGTCAGTTAAAATTGTGACACTGGGAAAGTCTCTAAACTTCCATTTTCTTCTTTATAAAATGGAGAATAATATCTGCATTATAGGGTTGTTGCAAACATTAAAAGAGAAAATACCTGCAAAGCATTCTGTTTGTGAAGAGAGTACACAACAAGGATATATAATTAACTGAATCTTACAGAATGTGAGAATGTGAACAGAACATCGTGTTGAGGAATTTTGAGAAACTCTGTGTATGGATGGGGTGGAGCAGAGAGTGAATGAAATGAATGAGGAGCCTGAGGTTTCATTCTCATAACAACTACTGTTATATTACCTTAAGTAAGTCTTTTAATCTCACTCTACCTGTATTTCTTAACATGTAAAATGAGTGGAGGGTTGCTAGAGATCAGGGTCTATAAGCAAATCCAACACATGTTTTTGTAAATAAAGTTTCATCAGAACACAGCCATACTCATTTCTTTCTGTATTGTCTATAATAGCTTTTCTGCTACAGTGGTTGAATAGCTGTAACAGAGACAGTATGGACTTCAACTTTTTAAATATTTATCATCTGGCCCTTTACAGACCAAGTTTACAGACCCTTGATCTTGATCTCGAACATTGCTTTTCTCATAAGTGTAGACATAGAGGCATGAAATCCTTTCTTCAAATGGCATCTTAGAAGGCTAATATTGGGCTGGCCAAAAAGCTCATTCAGGTTTTTCTGTACCATCTCACAGAAAAACCCAAATGAACTTTTTGGCCAACCCAATATATAACACAGAATCCACGTGGATCTGGCTGGTTGAAGGGTGGGGTGGGGGTAATATGGGAGGTCTCTATTCCCACTCAGGCACTCACCACTCTCACATCTAAGGCAAACTGTGATACACATCGTCTTCATCTCTGGCATTCCTAGGAACACAGTTTGAAAAGCAGGACTCTAAAATCCTCTCTAGGGGCTCATCTAGGTCTATAATTCCTATAATCCACAGATTCAATGTTCAAACAAAGTCTAAATAGACACAAATCAAAAGTGAACCGAATAAGAGAAACAACCATGCTCAGCAAGGAGACCATGCCAAATAAACTTTATAAATAGGCTAAACTAATATTTGTATTGAAAGCCTCAGAATTGTCTTTTTCTCATTCATGGGATATTAATGTAAAGCCAAATTTCAAATCTTGTCATGACAGATACTTTCAAAAGTTAGGGGCTCCCCTGGTGGCGCAGTGGTTGAGAGTCCGCCTGCCGATGCAGGGGACACGGGTTCGTGCCCCGGTCCGGGAAGATCCCACATGCCACGGAGCGGCTAGGCCCGTGAGCCATGGCCGCTGGGCCTGCGCTTCCAGAGCCTGTGCTCCGCAACGGGAGAAACCACAACAGTGAGAGGCCCGCGTAAAAAAAGTTAGACAGGTAGCATTTCCACATTCCTGGCTTCTCCTCAATGATCAATTAGATTAAATGTTTCTCTTTCCCTTAATATTATGGAAATGGCTAAAAATTTTCAGCTTCAATCAGTTTTGCCTTTTCTGATTAAACTTCTTTAAGAATTTTCTCTACCCTGACTTTAGCTACTTTCTCCTTGACTTGAATATCTATGGATTAAGGACTGAGTGTTTATGTCCCCCCAAAATCATATGTTGAAGTCCTAACCTGCAGTGTGATGGTATTTGGAGATGAGGTCTTTGGATGTAATTAGGTCATGAGAGTGGAGCCTGCATGAATGAGATCAGTGCCCTTATAAAAAGAGATAACAGAGATCTTGCTCTCTCTTTCCTCTTGTCAGGACAGAGTGAGCAGGCAGCTGCCTGCAACCCAAGGAGACCACTCTCATCAGACACCAAATTGGCTGGCACCTTGGTCATGGACCCTGACCTCCAAAACTGAAAAAAAAAGATAGCCTGTTGTTTAAACTATGCAGTCTATGATTTTTTGTTACAGTAGCCTGAGGTAAGACGCTGTGTCTCTAGTTTCTTTAGCTCACCAATCAGTGTCTGACATCCCCATTCAAATAGTCCTTATAAATCCACCTCTTACAAGAAACATTACTGATGTGACTGATGCTCTTTCCTCAATATTAGTCCATAAACAAGAACCACATGTTGGTCAACATCAACAGTCTATCCCACACAAATATCCTATTACTAACATCCAAAATAAATTTAAGCCTCCCCCATTTCCTCCTCCATACTCATCCTCCCTTCCTCTTATATTAATGTCACCATCATCCTCCCAGTCACCTAAGTTAACAAACCTGACTCTATATTTGTTGTCTCTTTGCTCCACAAATCTAATCAATTGACAGTATTTATTATCTTATCTCCATAATATATTTTGCTTTCATCTCATCTACTCCATTTCCATCACCATTTTTTAGCTCAAATACTGGTGACTTCTCCCATAGATGATTACATTTCTCAGTTAATTAACTTCCCTGTTTTCAGTTACTCTCTCTTCATAACCATCTTTTGCAGGATTTCCAGATAAATGTCATCTAAGTGCAATCTGATCATATCCTTTCCTCTACTCAAAACCTATCAATAATTCTCCATTGCTGGTAGAATAAAGTAGTCAGACAGTTGTTTTTCATTCCAATTTCTCCTCAAAATTTGGATTCTATACACCTTCTTATCTTTAATTTTCTTGATTCCACTTTGTACCTTCTGCATGCAAGTTTAAAGGAGGTAATCTCTCTCTACTAAACACTATCCTTACATTTCTCTGGCTTCTTCTACCTCCAGTAAATACCTCACCCAGATTTGCTAAATGTCCAAATTCTACAATTTCCAGCAAAGCTCTTATCTTTGATGATATCTCTTCTGATCCCCTCTCTCTCTCTCATTTATTTATTTATTTAACATCTTTATTGGAGTATAATTGCTTTACAATGGTGTGTTAGTATCTGCTTTATAACAAAGTGAATCAGCTATATATATATATATATATATATATATATATATATATCCCTACATCACCTCCCTCTTCCGTCTCCCTCCAACCCTCGCTATCCCACCACTCTAGGTAGTCACAAAGCACCGAGCTGATCTCCCTGTGCAATGCAGCTGCTTCCCACTAGCTATCTATTTTACAGTCGGTAGTGTATATATGTCCATGCCACTCTCTCACTTCGTCCCAGCTTACCCCTCTCCCTCCCCATATACTCAAGTCCATTCTCTACATCTGTGTCTTTATTCCTGTCCTGCCCCTAGGTTCATCAGAATCATTTTTTTTTTTAGATTCCATATATACGTGTTAGCATACGGTATTTGTTTTTCTCTTTCTGACTTACTTCACTCTGTATGACAGACTCTAGGTCCATCCACCTCACCACAAAAAACTCAATTTCAATTCTTTTTGCAGCTGAGTAATATTCCATTGTATATATGTGCCACATCTTCTTTATTCACTCATCTGTCGATGGACACTTAGGTTGCTTCCATGTCCTGGTTATTGTAAATAGAGCTGCAAAGAACATTGTGGTACATGAATCTTTTTGAATTATGGTTTTCTCAGGGTATACGCCCAGTAGTGGGATTGCTGGGTCATATGGTAATTCTATTTTTAGTTTTTTAAGGAACATCCATACTGTTCTCCATAGTGGCTGTATCAATTTACATTCCCACCAGCAGTGAAAGAGGGTTCCCTTTTCTCCATACCCTCTCCAGCATTTATTGTTTGTAGATTTTTTGATGATGGCCATTCTGACTGGTGTGAGGTAATACCTCATTGTAGTTTTGATTTCCATTTCTCTGATGATTAGTGATGTTGAGCATCCTTTCATGTGTTTGTTGGCAATCTGTGTATCTTCTTTAGAGAAATGTCTCTTTAGGTCTTCTGCCCATTTTTGGATTGGGTTGTTTGGTTTTTTGATATTGAGCTGCATGAGCTGCTTATAAATTTTGGAGATTGATACTTTGTCAGCTGCTTCATTTGTAAATATTTTCTCCCATTCTGAGGGTCGTCTTTTCATCTTGATTAAGGTTTCCTTTGCTGTGCAAAAGCTTTTAAGTTTCATTAGGTCCCATTTGTTTACTTTTGTTTTTATTTCCATTTTTCTAGGAGGTGGGTCAAAAAGGATCTTGCTGTGATTTATGTCATAGTGTGATCTGCCTATGTTTTCCTCTAAGAGTTTTATAGTGTCTGGCCTTAAATTTAGGTCTTTAATCCATTTTGAGCTTATTTTTGTGTATGGTGTTAGGAAGTGTTCTAATTTCATTCTTTTACATTTAGCTGTCCAGCTTTCCTAACACCACTTACTGAAGAGGCTGTCTTTTCTCCATTGTATATTCTAGCCTCTTTTATCAAAAATAAGGTGACCATACGTGTATAGGTTTATCTCTGGGATTTCTATCCTGTTCCATTGATCTATATGTCTTTTTTTTGTGCCAGTACCATACAATCTTGATTACTGTAGCATTGTAGTATTGTCTGAAGTCTGGGAGCCTGATTCCTCCAGCTCCTTTTCTCTTTGTCAAGATTGCTTTGGCTATTTGGGGTCTTTTGTGTTTCCATACAAATTGAAATTTTTTGTTCTAGTTCTGTGAAAAATGTCACTGGTAGTTTGATAGGGATTGCATTGAATCTGTAGATTGCTATGCGTATTATATCCATTTTCACAATGTTGATTCTTCCAATCCAAGAACATGGTATATCTCTCAATCTGTTTGTATCATCTTTAGTTTCTTTCATCAGTGTCTTATAGTTTTCTGAATACTGGTCTTTTGTCTCCTTAGGTAGGTTTATTCCTAGGTATTTAATTCTTTTTGCTGCAATGGTAAATGGGAGTGTTTCCTTAATTTCTCTTTCAGATTTTTCAACATTGGTGTATAGGAATGCAAGAGATTTCTGTGCATTAATTTTGTATCCTGCAACTTTACTAAATTCATTGATTAGCTCTAGTACTTCTCTGGTAGCATCTTAGGATTCCCTATGTATAGTATCATGTCGTCTACAAACAGTGACAGCTTTATTTCTTCTTTTCTGATTTGGATTCCTTTTATTTCTTTTTCTTCTCTGATTGCTGTGGCTAAAACTTCCAAAGCTATGTTGAATAATAGTGGTGAGAGTGGGCAACCTTGTCTTATTCCTGATCTTAGAGGAAATGGTTTCAGTTTTTCAGCATTGAGAACGATGTTGGCTGTGGGTTTGTCATATATGGCCTTTATTATGTTGAGGTAAGTTTCCTCTATGCCTACTTTCTGGAGGGTTTTTATAAAAAATGGATGTTGAATTTTGTCAAAAGTTTTTCTGCAACTATTGAGATGATCATATGGCTTTTCTCCTTCAAGTTGTTAATATGGTTTATCACATTGATTGATTTGTATATATTGAAGAATCCTTGCATCCCTGGGATAAACCCCACTTGATCATGGTTTATGAACCTTTTAATGTACTGTTGCATTCTGTTTGCTAGTATTTAGCCAGTCTATGTCTTTTGGTTGGAGAATTTAATCCATTTATATTTAAGGTAGTTACCAATACGTATGTTCGTATTACCATTTTCTTAATTGTTTGGGGTTTGTTATTGCATGTCTTTTCCTTCTCTTGTGTTCCCTGACTGGAGAAGTTCCTTTAGCATTTGTTGTAAAGTTGGTTTTGTGGTGCTGAATTCTCTCAGCTTTTGCTTGTCTGTAAAGGTTTTAATTTCTCCATCAAATCTGAGTGAGATCCTTGACAGGTAGAATAATCTTGGTTGTAGGTTTTTCCCTTTCATCAACTTTAAATATGTACTGCCACTTCCTTCTGGCTTGCAGAGTTTCTGCTGAGAGATCAGCTGTTAACCCTATGGGGATTCCCTTGTATGTTATTTGTTGTTTTTCCTTGCTGCTTTTAATATTTTTTCTTTGTATTTACTTTTTGATAGTTTGATTAATATGTGTCTTGCCATGTTTCTCCTTGGATTTATCCTGTATGGGACTCTCTGCACTTCCTAGACTTGATTGACTCTTTCCTTTCCCATATTAGGGAAGTTTTCAACTATAATCCCTTCAAATATTTTCTCAGACCCTTTCTTTTTCTCTTCTTCTTCTGGGACCCTGATAATTCAAATGTTGGTGCATTTAATGTTGTCCCAGAGGTCTCTGAGACTGTCCTCAATTCTTTTCATTCTTTTTTCTTTAGTCTGCTCTGTGGTAGTTATTTCCACTATTTTATCTTTCAGATCACTTATCCGTTCTTCTGCCTCAGTTGTTCTGCTATCAATTCCTTCTAGAGAATTTTTAATTTCATTTATTGTGTTTTCATCATTGTGTGTTTGCTCTTTAGTTCTCCTAGGTCCTTGTTAAACATTTCTTGTATTTTCTCCATTCTATTTCCAAGATTTTGCATCATCTTTACTGTCATTACTCTGAATTCTTTTTCAGGTAGACTGCCTATTTCTCTTCATTTGTTTGATCTGGTGGGTTTTTACCTTGCTCCTTCATGTGCTGTGTGTTTCTCTGTATTCTCATTTTGCTTAACTTACCTTATTTGGGGTCTCCTTTTCGCAGGCTGCTGGTTCGTAGTTCCCGTTGTTTTTGGTGTCTGCCCCCAGTGGCTAAGGTTGGTTCAGTGGGTTGTGTAGGCTTCCTGGTGGTGGGGACTGGCACCTGTGTTCTGGTGGTTGGGGCTGTATGTTGTCTTTCTGGTGGGCAGGATTGCATCCAGTGGTGTGTTTTGGGGTGTCTGTGAGATTATTACGATTTTAGGCAGCCTAACTGCTAATGGGTGGGATTGTGTTCCTGTCTTGCTAATTGTTTGTCATAGGGTGTCCAGCAGTGTAGCTTGCTGGTCGTTGACTGGAGCTGGATCTTAGCATTGAGATGGAGATCTCTGTGAGAGCCTTCGCCATTTGATATTATGTGGAGTTGGGAGGTCTCTGGTGGACCAATGTCCTGAACTTGGCTCTCCCACCTCAGAGGCACAGGCCTGACACCTGGCCGCAGCACCAAGACCCTGTAAGCCACACAGCTCAGAAGAACAGGAAGAAAAAAAAGAAAGAAAAATAAATAAATAATAAAATAAAATAAAGTTATTAAAATAAATATTAAAATTTTAAAAACTTAAAAGAAAGAAAGAAGAGAGCGACCAAACCAAAAACCAAATCCACCAATGATAACAAGAACTAAAAACTATACTAAAAAAAAAAAAAAAAAGGACAGACAGCACCCTAGGACAAATGGTAAAAGCAAAGCTATACAGACAAAAATCCCACAAAGAAGCATATACATATACACTCACCAAAAGAGAAAAAGGAAAAGAAAAAAAAAAAATATATATATATATATATATATATATATATGCATATATCTTTTGGGAAGTCTGAGGTCTTCTGCTAGCATTCAGTAGGTATTCTGTGGGAGTTGTTCAACATGTAGATGTATTTCTCATGTACATGTAGGGAGGAAGGTGATCTCCACGTCTTACTCCTCCACTATCTTGAAGGTCTCTTGCCGCTGCCCGCAGTCTGGTCCTCGGTCACTGCAGCCATCCATTGGTCCCACAAGCCTCAGAGGGATGATGAAAGAGGTGTCCCCATGGCTGGGACAGGCTCTCAGTGCGGTGATGGGAAGGACCTGAGTCCCCTGAGGAGCCGAGGTGGCTACGGCCACTCCTCCCATGGATGTCGCCGATTACCCCGTCCAGAAGTGTCAGAGAAGCCATGTTCTTGGGATTGCAGCACCTGGAGCACAGCACTCGTCTCTGGTGTGGCAGCTGAACCTCTCTCTCTTTTTAAATTCCCTCAACATTTTAATTGGACCTTTATAATGGCCTAATTTTGATAGTGTTCTAAAATTTACCTAACTGTAGTTCATCCCTGGTACCTTCAGCATTTAGCATATTCCATTTTATTAGGATAATACTAGATGCTTTAACAAATAGACCCTCAAATTGGCTTAACACAATGAAAGTTCATTTCTTTCTCAGGTAAGAATCCAATGTGGGTGTTCCTGATCAGTAGATAACTTTCCTCCACATGGTGATTCAGGAACGCAGGAATTTTGCATCTTACAGTTCTCTCACTTCTTAATATCTCAGAGTCCTCTGCTTCCAGCTAGTAGAAAGGAAAGAGAGGGGAGAAAAGCCATACTTCCTAATCACCTTTACCTGGACATTCATAACTTATTTTCATATTCTACTATGAGAACCAGGTACTTGGCCCAAAAGGGAAGGAGATGTAGTCCCTGGTTTGGCAACTTTTTCCTAGATATAACTCTATCCTATAGAAGGAAGAGTGGAAAATTGGGGTGGAAATTTAGTCTTCTCTGCCCCATAAGAGATACTTTACATCAAAAATACATGGTTGGAGATGATAATCATATTTTAAATGATCACCATTTATTGATTACCTATAATGGCCCCCTTTGTGCTAGAAATGATATATTTCTTATTTTCAACAATAAGAAGCACAATTGTTCTATATCAATATGAATATAATAATCATTATTTTTGAGCTGGGGAAACTTTATTTCAGCCCAATTAAGGAATAATAATATAACAGCAGCTCTTTTTGAGCATTGATTTTGAAATGGCCTAAGGACTACACATACAAGGTTACTCTTGGTTATAAGATGTTGAACAAGGTTTTAAACCCAGACTTGTCTGACTCTAAAGTCCATGTTCCATCCATTATTAGTTCAATCTCTCTCCTTCATTGTCCATAGTTAAAATGTCCATAATAATCCAGTTTTACATTTATGGAGTGCTTCCTGTTTGGCAGGCTCAATTATATACATTTAATATATATTGATGTAATATATAACTATATAAGCATATTATAATACCAGTATATTTACATACAGAACATACGGAATATAATATACATACATACATATATACAGCACACATATATACAGACTGCAACATGTATACATATACATGTAGATAGATATAGCTAGATATAGATAAAATATATATATAGATATAGATACAGCATATATACATATACATATAGATACATATACATATATCTGTGAGTGTGAGTGTATATAAAACACATGTACAATATATATATAAGCACCATAATAAATTCTGAATGTATATATGTGTACATATGTATGCCTGTACATATATACACTACATGATACTGTTATCATGTCCTTTATACAGATGAGGGAACTGAAGCACAGAGTGGCTAACTAACTGTTCACAGCCTCACAGTGAATAACAACTCCTGCAGATGTGAACCTGGGCAGCTGGACGCCACAGCTAGAGCTCCAAGCACAAAGGTTTGCCACCTGTACTAATTCTCTTGATTCACAGTCCTGTTTGTCCTCCCCCACTCCTGACATCAGACTGTGAGGGCTTAAGCACAGGAACTGTGCTGTATTCATCATCACACTCCCAGTACCTAACACTGCCTGGCACACTTCAGTAAATATTTATTGAATTGAACTAATGAAGTTCTGGGAAAACTGCTACCAGGAGTAGGACTGTGAGGTTAGAGAAGGCACAACAATTTCTGCCAGAAAGAAAGAAAATAACCTGACATTTCAAGAAGCAAATTAAAGTCCAAGTGTTTGGTGAACTTCTCACTGTTTGTCTTTCTGGTGAACTTCTGTGCTCTTGGCAGTGGGCCCGGGCTGGAGAGCTTGTGCAGGAAGGAGGCCATTCTACTCACCCAGCCTGCTGAGAACACACTTCTAACCCTCATCTCATGTGTCTCTTGGCCAAACATTGCTCAAGGACTCCAGAGACAGGAAAATGCTTTTCTGTTTGTGTTGGAAGTTCAGGGAATGTGTCTGAGACAGAGAGAAATCCCAGGTCTTTAGAAGTTCATCTTTTATGTTTGGTACATCAGTAAAAATAGGGGCGGTGTGAGGCAGGTCTTAGAGAATTTCCTAATGAGGTGACATGGACACCTAAACATAAAATAAATAATTAAGATTTGTGAAGGGCTTTGGGTATTACAAAGCACAGTCATATACAGTAGCCTGGTTAGTCGATCCAAATCAGACTCAATCAACTCTTACCACTTTTTACCAGGTGAAAGGGCATGGGTTTTCCTTTGGTTGTTGGCTTTTGTTTTTGTTGCTGACATCTGGTTAATTTTTGATGAATCAATATTTAGACTTTCTGTGATGATGGTGTATTGAATTCATACTTTGTTCCTCTGCTCCAAACAAATAGAAGTGATAGGGAAAAACTAAAATAAATAAATATATATACAATAAATATATACATATATAGAATAAATGTGTGTAGATAGATAGATAGATATACATAAAAAGATATTTCCAGGAATAAAGGGAGAAAAAGATTATCTTTCTTGAATGAGGAGTGGAACAAAGACACAAATGAGTGAGAGGGGCTGTAGCCATAAGGCTCCTGAGCTCTGAGTCTGGAGTGGGGCTGAAGATTCAGCTTCTGCAGAGTGACTGAAATAAAACAAGTCACAACCCAAGATGGGGAGCCAGGACAAGGATGGATCCATAGGGTTTTCCCACCTATGAAAAAGGGGAGGAAATGCCTGCTGCCCACTCCCATCTGGAGCTATGGATTTGAGCAAGCTTCAGGCCTGAGAGAGCCCAGAGGACACAGGCACTACCTCTCGAGTAGGAATGGAATCAAGCAACATGCTGACAAAGAGACTGGATCTACAACATTCCCATTAATGTCGTATGTGGAACAGGATTCCTAAAATGCTAGGGTGAGACCTAGGGATCTATACACGGGTCTGGGAGCAAAAGGAAGGCAACTGTCAAATCATTAGGTAAGGTGAGATTAATACAGATGGAGAGAGAGAGAGAGAATATATAAAATTCTCTCATTTAACCCTAAGCCTAAGCCTAGCTCTATTTCCTGGTCAAACCCTAATGGAATAGAAACCAGGAATTAGAAATGCTAGATATCTTTGAAGTTGCAGATATAGTGGATCAAAGACTAGAAGGACTGATTAAAGGTGTATATGTGTGAAAGAAGCAGTTAGACTCCTAGGGCACCTCCTGTAGCCAAAATGACATAATTACTCTTCCCTCTTCACTCACCCCATGGCCACAGAAGACTGGAAGTTTATCACTGAGGGCAGTGAACACTGAATTCAGGGGTACCAGGTATAGCTGAGGGAAGTGTGCAAAGCTAAAAATGCTGAAATGAGAGTCCAAAACCTTTCTTTTCCTCAACTCCCCGAAGCCCAGCAGCCAGGCTTATACCCACAGGCAAGAGACTGGAGCATACAGAAACTCCAGGAGACTGATAAGCCCAAGTAAAAAGACTACGATTGCTGGACAATTAGCAATTCTGCAAGAAAATTGCCTGAGTGAAGCTCACCACTCAATAAGCCTTGACCTCATGTGTTGGGATTTCAATAAGATTTTATGTGCCTTACTTTCAATATAAATGGACAGAAAAGAATCATCATTTTTTTTAAGATCACTTATAAAACAGACCAACACAATTATTTTTTTAAAAAAAGAAACAAAGAAATAGATAAAATGCAGAAAGCAAAAGAAATCAAAGGGAAAAAATATTCCCAGAGAAGTAAAAGATATTGCATCCATGAAACAGGAGCACATGGATGGATCTACAGACTGTCATTCAGAGTGAAGTAAGTCAGAAAGATAAAAACAAATATCGTATGTTAACACATGTATGTGGAACCTAGAAAAATGGTACAGATGAACTGGTTTGCAGGGCAGAAGTTGAGACACAGATGTAGAGAACAAATGTATGGACACCAAGGGGGGAAAACCGCGGTGGGGTGGGGATGGTGGTGTGCTGAATTGGGCAATTGGGATTGACATGTATACACTGATGTGTATAAAATTGATGACTAATAAGAATCTGCAGTATAAACAAACAAACCAAAAACAACTAATACTAAACTTTCTTCGGGTTATTTGTATGGAAATATGTTAAAATAAATGTATCAGACATTAAAAAAAAAAAGAAACAGGAGCAAATATGATTTTAAAAGAATAGTCACAAAACAAGCAACAGTAAAAAAATACCTCTTCAAAATTAAAAAATCAAAAGTCAACTGTTCTAAGGGAGGAAGGGAGACTGGATAAAGGTAGGCAACTAGGTAACAACAAACACCCAGTTCATAATAACATTCCAGAGGGATTTAGCTGTTAATCTCTGATTAATAAGGAAAGAAAATGGTATGGGAGAGGAACACACAGGGTGTTCATCTCTATCTGTGATGGTTTATTTCTTAAAAAACATTTTTTGAAGCAAACATGCGAAAAATGTTAAGATTTAACAAAGCTTTTGGACACTATCATATCATTCCTTTTCACATTTTCTGTATGTTAAATATTTCACATAATTTTTAAAAATCAAGTTAATTTTTTAAAGGTCGATTTTTTCACCACAAATCTTCTATTTTTTTTAAAAAAAAGCATTATAAACACACACATATACAAACAAGTTTTAAAAATACTTAGAAGACATAAGCTTCACTACAAAACTGTTTCCTACCTGAGGCTTCAGTTATTTTAACTTTCAGAATAAAACTTCAGATTCATCAAATGACTAGAGTTTTGACTACCCCTAATTCATTCTTTTCATTGTTATTAACTAGTATAATTGAACAACTACCACATGGAGATAACTGTATTAGGCTTTCTTCCAGACAATACATTATAGGATATGTTCCCAGTGTCAATTCATTTGCACTGTATTGGCTTGTGAATTCTGGATAATTCCCTAAATTTCTGATTCCCTGTGCAAAAGCTAACACATTTCCCTATTGATTCAAACTGTAGTTGTAGTGAGAAAAGTAGAAATAACACTCTTCTCAAAAGCGTGGGAGGCTGTGAGCACATTCTTTCACTCCCCTTCCAAAAAAGATCTATTGAGTAATTATAATCTAGCCTGCTAGCTCCACAGACCTCTGCTTAGTTGAGAATTTTCTCCAAAAAACATTTAACGACACCAACCATCACCACCAAACCACATAGATTAAATTAGATGCCCCTTCTCTTAACTGCTATGGTACTCTGCTTGCTTGTGTCTTAGAACTCTTCCCCATTCCGACCTCCTCCCCTACACTCTGAATTCCTGTTTACTTGTTCATCTATCCTAAAAGACTGGGATCTTGGGCCTCCCTGGTGGCGCAGTGGTTGAGAGTCCGCCTGCCGATGCAGGGGATACGGGTTCGTGCCCCGGTCTGGGAGGATCCCATATGCCGTGGAGCGGCTGGGCCCGTGAGCCATGGCCGCTAAGCCTGTGCGTCCGGAGCCTGTGCTCCGCAACGGGAGAGGCCACAACAGTGAGAGGCCCGCGTACAGCAAAAAAAAAAAAAAAAAAAAAAAAAAAAGACTGGGATCTCTCTAAGGGAAGATGCACTGTTTTGGTCACTGTGGTATTCCCAACATACAGCCTAGGGCATGGTGCATAGTAGGTGTTCGATAAATACTTCTTTGAATAAATGGGTAACTGAACGTCAGTCTTCTTTCTCTACCATTGTCCTACATCCTGGTGTTGCTGCTTGGTCACAGCAGAGCAAAGACAATTGTGGTCCAAAGTCTTCCCTTATTACATCTATTTCATACAACTATAAAACACTGCAAAATGCACACCCGCCAGAAACTAATTCCTGTATGTTCAGTTTACAGTAAGTGCTTTTGGAATTTGCCTCAACTGAGGTATCAGAATTTAAAGGTTTCAATTACTGGGGAAACAATTCCCATTACCAATAGAAGAGTCACAAGGAACAGCATTCGACTAGACTGGCATATGAACAACTTAGTGTGAATAACGGATTATCAGAATTTCTACAACATCAGGAGAAATGGAAAAGAAGAACCAAATCTCTGTCCAAATATTTGGGCACCTCATTCATTTCCTGTTTTTCCAGTAAATTTGCCTTAGACACAACCCTTAACATTTGCATATCTCAGTTCTTGTGGAGATATATGAGTCTTCCCAAAGCTTCACAAAATCAGAGCCTTTAGCATCTTAGGTTACACTGTTTCTTAACATTTTCTGGCTCATGCTCCTCAAAATCATACTATTGAAAAATCAGGGCCTCATTCACCTTTTATAAGAAGGAAATGAACAGCATACATTTAAAGAAACCATTATTCTATTTATCATCAATATTAAGAACTTAAAAATCACAAGAGTGATATTGTTGATATTATTATTGCTATTTGTCATGGGTTGAATAGTGTGCCCCCCACCCCAGAATTCATGTTCACCTAGAATCTCACAATGTGTTCTTATTTGGAAATATGGTTTTTGAAAATGTAATTAGTTAAAGATCCTGAGATTAGGGCTTCCCTGGTGGCGTAGTGGTTGAGAGTCTGCCTGCCGATGCAGGGGACACAGGTGTGTGCCCTGGTCTGGGAAGATCCCACATGCCACGGAGCGGCTTGGCCCATGAGCCGTGGCCGCTGAGCCTCCGCGTCCGGCGCCTGTGCTCCGCAACGGGAGAGGTCACAACAGTGAGAGGCCCGCGTACCGCAAAAAAAAATAATAATAATAATAATCCTGAGATTAAATCATCCTGATTTAGGGTGGGCCCTAAATCCAATAACTGGTATCTTTATGAAAGGAGGCAGGGTACAGAGAGATACACAGGGAAAGGGCTATGAGAAAATATGGAGGCAGAGATTGGAGTTATGCTGCCACATCCAGAAGCCACCAGAAGCTGGAAGAAGCAACGAAATACACTCCCCTAGAGGCTTTGGAGGGAGTGTAGTCCTGCTGATATCTTGATTCCAGACTTCTAGCCTCTAAACTTTATGTTGTTTTAAGCCACCCAGTTTTTGGTGCTTTATTATGGCATCCTTAGAAAACTAAAACACTAATGGTTTTGAAAGCACTAAACTAATAATTGCATCACTGGTTGAAAATGGTAAAAATATTAGACTACTACAAAAGATAATAAGAAATAATTCTGTCACTGAGAAGAGTATGAGGAAGCAGAAATTCTTAGGAAGCACTTGGAAAACTGGGTTCCTCTTGGTCACAGCCAGGTCCCATGATCTGTGGTAAGTATAGAATAAAAAAGTACTGATTAGGTGGGTAATCAGTATTTCTGTCAAATGACCAGCAAAAGTGGTCAATTATACACCATGTCAAATGCATTATTTCAGAAAGTTTTTTTTTAACTGATAGTGAAATTGGGAATTGCAGAACTCTATAATTATAGTGTATATTTTTATATAAAAATAGAAGGTATTATTATATAAAATTACTAGTTATCATTAGCACTTCTTGAGTGCTCACGTGTTTCAGACACTTCCCCAGCGTTGGCTTGTTGCCACCCTGTCCATTGGACACTCTGCTGCTTCCCGTTTTGCAGGTGGCACACACCGGATTGGAAGCTCCATGAGCACAGGGAATTTTACCCATTTGCTTGCTGAACTATGCCTGGCACATACTAGACACTCAGTAAATACTTGGTGAATTAAATGGACCTGAGACTTGACCAAAGAAACACAGCTAGCAAGCAATGAAACCAGGACTCTAGGATTTGAACCCAGGAAATATGACTTCTAGAATCACACACTCAACCAGCATCCCATCCTGCCACTGACAATGCAAGTGGAGACTTAAATTTCAAAACATTCAAATAAACCAACACTAACCATTTTAGAAAATTTGCAAAATAGAGAAAAGGAAAAAAATCACCCAGTAACCTACCACTCAGTCGGTCAGCATTAACATTTTGTTAATATATCCTTTTGGGGCTTTTTTCTCTTTGTGTTATATATTTTTCCCAAAGTTGTATTCAAACTCTAAATACATCTTCTGCTTTTAAATTTAGCATTCTAGAAAATCATATTTCTATGCCATTATAAATTCTTCATAGACAAAACATCATATATTGCATTGAGAGGTTGTTGCCTACTTTACTTCAAGTATTCCCTATTGTTCAGCATAAGTCATTTCCACTGTTTTTTCTTTTTTTCACTACAAATAGTTCTCCAGTAAATATCTTGGTTCATAAACTTTTAATAATATTTATGATAATATTTAACAATGTTTAATATATTTATATTAAATATAAACCTTAAATAATATTTACAATAATAAAATATCCTTAGGGTAGTCTCCAAAACAGAAAAAGAAAAGAAAAAGACTCCTGGGCCAAGTGGTATAAAAATTTTAAAGGCCATTATTATTAATACTGACTAAATGATTTCCAAAATGGACATACCAATTTATCCTTCCACCTGTCATGTATGAAAGTGAGAACAGAGTATGGTGGATCTTCTGTACTAAATATACTGAAATATTTACTAATTTTATAAGCAATAAATGATATCTCATTATTTTAATTTGCATTTTCTAGAGGCTAGAATATATATACACACTATAACCCAGCAATTCACTTCCAGAGAAACAGTCAAGAGAAACAAATGTGTGTCTACCATAGTTGTTTTGTTCGTAATACCCAGACACTGGAAACAACTCAAATGTCCATCATCAGTAGAATGGATAAATCAATTGGAGTATATTCACAAAATGAAACACTACAGAGAAATTTTAAAAAGAATGAATTACTACATGCAACAAAATGGATGCCTTTCACAGACACTATGTTACATAAAAGAAGTCAGGCACAAAGAAAATACTGTACAATTTCATTTCTATTGTGTTCAAGGACAGGCAAAACTCACCAATGATAACGGAACACAGAATAGTGATGGGGAAAGAGAGGGGTGGGTATTGACTGAGAAAGGCCATGAAGCAGGCTTCTGGGTGCTAGAAAGTTTTTAAGTTTTGATCTGCATGGTGGACAGATAGACATACACAGGTGTAGAAATTCATTGAGCTTAAAATTAGCTCAATTTATCATATAAAGGTTATACTTTTATATAGGTAAAAATGTAAAAATAAAAATAAATAACAAAGCATGAATTTTGAACGACCATGTAAGAATACAGACCCTCCCGTGAAAGTCCTTTAAGTTAA
The DNA here is from genome assembly GCF_964341445.2 of Mesoplodon mirus. Lineage (NCBI taxonomy): Eukaryota > Metazoa > Chordata > Mammalia > Artiodactyla > Ziphiidae > Mesoplodon > Mesoplodon mirus. The sequence continues at coordinate 165,922,458 of NC_138977.1, forward strand.
ATGGTTCAATGCTCCATTTTATGGGAGTGAGAATTGGCTTTTGGATAACATCATGCTTTGCTGTTCAGGGAGTTAGATAACGGACTCAGTGAACTATTTACACATATGTTTGAAGGCTATAGAAAACTGGAATGGTGCCCAAAAGACTTAAAGAGTAAAGGAAGTCATTTTAGCAATTACCATCTGGCAAATCTACCACTTCAATTATTATTTAAATAACACTTTTAGGGACAAAAAGTGATAAACATAAAAAGAAAAAAAGCATCATAAAAATCTTCAATAACTGGGGAATGGCACAACACTACAAGTCAGAAGAACTGCATTTTAATCCAGGTTCTACAATAAATGATTTGTGACACCACGTTCCCCTGTTTTCTTTCTACTTTTCTTTTCAGTCTCCTTTAGTGCCTCCCAATCTTCCTCTCTTCCTTTAAATGTTGGTGTGCTCCAGGGCGTGTCTCCCTAGATAATTGCATATAATTTTAGGACTTTAAGTACCATCTATAAGCCAATGCCTCCCAAATTTATACCTCCATACCTGACCTCTCACCTAAACTTCAGACTTATGTGACTGCTAGCTTGACAACTCCATTAGGTGTCTAACAGGCATCTCAAATTTAAATTCTTGATTTTCCATACACACTCCACTCCCAGCTTCTCCACCTCAGGACAAGGTAACCCACTCTGCTCAAAACCCCAAAGGATCATAAAATGGGGGAGGCCCTTTCCCACTTTCTCTTTTACTCACAATACTTATCACCACTTTCTATGTCATATGTTAATATTTTTATTATGTGTCTCTCCAAAAAAGAATGAAAGCTCCATGAGGGCAGAGACTTTGTTAATTGCTGTATCACCAGTGCCTACAACAGTGCTTGGCATGTTATAGGCACCTGGAATATGTTGGTTCAATGAATGAATGCTATATTGAACATCATATATTCCTGATTGAAAAAATTACTGATAATAACATAAAGGACCATCTTTAGTAGTATTATCATTTAATCATTGGGTTGTTGTGAGGTTTAAATGAGATACACTATAGAAAATGTCTTTTTTTGCAATAAAATAGCAGATTGCTCTGCTGGTCACTGCAGGACAATGGCCTCACAACTCTGACATTGGCTTTTGTAGGTGGATGTCAAAAGTTTGTGTTTAAATCCTGACTCTGTCCCCAATTAATTGGGGGCTCTTAGGTTATGTGTATAATCTCTCTGAATCAAGGTACTGTCATCTATAAATTGAAGATAATTAAACCTGCCTCACAAGGTTACAATGCAAATCACTTTAAATGATACAATGTTTAGGAGCATGCCAAGCAAGTACAAGGTCCTCAAAAAAAAAAGATCAAAAAAGAAGGCATCTGCATTTATGTAAATTATGCTATTGATCATTACGTTTTCTTGAGAGGCCAAGTATTATTTTAAAATAATATTTATTATCCTTTTTCTCATTATAAATATATACTTACTTTAGAAATTGTGGACTGTCCATAAAAATATTTTTTAAATGAAAGTTACCTAGAATTCTGCCTCCCAGAGATAACCACTGTTAACATTTTGGTTGTATATTTTTGAAGACTTTTTAATGTACATATCTGCATTATATGGTATTTTACCATACAATGGTAAAATATTTTACTCTATCTTTATGTTAAGAATGTCATACAAATTCTTAAAGCATTTCTTTCTTCTGAACTCTTATTGATGGTCTATTGGGTTGACTTCCATGTGTACAACTATAATAATATTGTTAATAATTTTTTGTGATTATTTCCATGGGTAAAATTTCCAAATGAAATTACTGGATTAAAGGGGATAAAACCATTGAAGCTTTTGATGCATTTTGAGAAATTTCTTCAAAAAAAACTGTGCTAGTTTACACTAAAACCAACAGTATATTATTGCTTAATTCCTCACATCCTCATGAAATATTGAATTGCAGTACGAAAAAAAAAGCACAAATACCACTGCAGTAAATAAACAAAAATTCTTACTATTATTTTTATATTTAATATTATATTTTAATATCAATTTTAATAATGACATCATTATCTTTGTAAAAATGTGTTCTATGATATTTTTGTTTTCAAACAAAAATTTTAAATTCCACCATTCAATACGGTGATTGTCAAATTCTTGCTGAGTACAATTCCAGACATCTCTCAATGGATAGAAAGATATAAGGACAAGTAAGTAGTTAGATAGGGAGGGAGAGGAGGAAGAAGGGTGAAATAAGATTTTATTAGAAATACAGGCAATCCTCCTTATTTGTGAATTCTGTGTTTATGAATTTGTCTACATGGCTGTACTGTGGTGATCATTTCACAATATATACAAATATTTAATCATTAAATTAAATTAAACATGCCTTTGCAATGCACACACACACACACACACAAGCACACACAAAAGCGTACCAAACCATATGACACATGACTACAAAACCTCCCCCAGGTCTGGGACAGGCCTGGGCAGCAACAGCTATCATTGTCAGGGAAAGTCAACCACCCAGGGAATACTATTTCCAAGTCCAGGGGCCCACACTGCATGGCACATATTTACAGTCTGAAGCTGACCTAGAAAAAAGCAACTGCTTTCCTGTATTTCACTGATTCCAAGACACATTATTTTTACATTTTAACGGCTCTGAAAATGAAGTGTGCCTTATAATTGATGTCATGTCAGAGTTTAATTGGCAGAGGTCTTTGTTTCTTAGTGATACATAAAAATGACGGCCCATCTTACAAATGATGGCATCTTTGAATTAACAGACTGCAGTGGCGTAGACCTGGAAAGGCGGCCCATCAAGGATGCTGGGACAACTGTGGGTTATTGGCAGGGAGAGAAGAAGGTTTGGGTAATTGGGGCAGAAAATGGAAAGGTGAGTGAATAGGAGGATTCACAGTTATGGACGGGGAATATTTTAGTTGAAAGACTGTGCAAAGGTCACTTGTCCGTAATCATCATCTTCAAACATTTGAAGGGCTGCCACGTGGAAGGAGAGAACACACTGGTTTTGCGCAGCTCCTGAGGGCAGAATGAGGACCAACAAGTACAGTAAATGATGCTGCTTTTGGCTCAAAAAGCCAGGACTTAAGTTTCTGTTTTCTAAGCAAATTGGATGAACCTCCATGTGAGGAAGTAAGGTTTATTGGAAGAAGTCAGGAAGAGGCATGCTGCTTTAAAAGGCATCCCTGCCTTCAATTTGAGATCTGATATTGCAACTTCTCTTCCAGTTTTAAGATATAAAAATTCTAGAGATTTATGCCCATTTTAGCCCCTACCAGGAAATTATTTTATGTAAATAATCAAAAAGAATAATGGCGATATGTGTAGAAAGATGTTAATTGTAGAGTAAGAAAGATTCAATCAATATATCCATTCATTGGGATATGGTTCAATAAATACAACGTGTTGAAATATACAGCTGTTTAGGATAACCATTATGAAAACGATGTGCCAGTGAGGAAAACTATGTGTAATAAAGTCTTAACATGACATTACATCTTCACTGATTGTAAAAGTCTCATGTCTGCATATGGACAAGTACTAGACAGGAAAAGGAAAAGGAAAACAAGTGATTCTTCAAGGGGCAGAATTCTAGGTTAGTCTTTTTCTTTTTAAATTTTTGATTTCCGTTATTGTTGTGGTTAACTGCTTAAGCAATCCCTGTTGTGGGGAAGGTAGCTCCCCCTACTACTTTGAGGGACACAAGCTGGGGCCTCTCCAAAATGAAAAAAATATACACTGTAAGCTATTAGTGCTCCTTCCCAAAGCATTTATATTTATAAAGGATGATCTTAAGTTATTTGGACCTAATTACTCAACAAACAGACCTGCTAGGTGTTTCTTTCAGAGTAGAGATTCCATAAAGAAACTACTGAGACACTGAGGGCAAAGTGAACCAGGAGATTTTTGGAAATTTCTTATATAGTCCCTACATTCAAAGAGTGTAAAAGACAAAACTGGACCATTAAAAATCAATGAAACTGGTGTAATAAATCATATAACCTACATAAGGATAAGATTTGGGGTGGGAGAAGAGGGGAAGACAACTAATTTAGACTATATGGGAGGCATCAAGGAAACCTACACAGAAAGAATAATTGCTAAGGTTGTCTTATTTTATCTAAATAATAAACACTGATTTTTAAAAATAAAATAAAATCATTTATACTGAAAAATGGTAATCTACTGCCCCACTCACCACCAAATCCCCAGTCCTACTCCCTAGAGCCTATCTCTTTCAACTGTTTTACCTACTTTCCCTGGTAATTATCTCCCTCTCTCTAAACTAGAAGCTCAAACTGCTATATATTGCCTTATAAATTTAAGACCTTATATACTGACTTCCTGTTATAAAAGTTAAGCATTCAGCTTTCTTACACCATCTTCAACTTCTTAATTATATATGATATTGAGTTAGTCAATAATCAATATTTACATCATTATGACTATATAAATATTGTTTATTACTAAACCAAGTAATGTACTGGCATTTCATACCCTTTATAATAGAACTTACTGTTTTTCTTAGGGTTGCTAATTGATTTTTTTCATTTGTTCATTTTTTAATGTACTTATTGCTACTTTTTTCCCAACTATCCCAACAAATTTTTCAAGATCTATCAGTAATTTTCACAAATGCTCAACCACAGTTTCAAATGCTTTATTTCTGCCTCCTGCCTTCTCCTCTTCCACCCACCTAAACTTCATCCTTTTGCTCATTGACCTCAGTCCTCTGTTCCTATCTGGACCTATTCGTCTCCAAGTCTGCTATAAGGCTTGCACACTGGGCCTTATTTTCTCTACCCTCCTCAATTCCAGGCACTAAATGCCCTGGTTTTTTAAACCCATGTCTTCCTCTTTCTTGACTTCCATTTCTTTATAAAGCGATTCCTTATTTTATAAAGCACATCCTATAGTAGCTTCCTAAGAAAAGATGTATAGTAGATAAAATGTTTGGGCCTTTCATGTCAGAAAATGTTTACATAATACCTTACATCCTCAATTGATAATTTGGCTGTGTATAGAATACTAGGTGACTATAATTATCTCTCCAAATTTGAAAATGTTGCTCTTCTGTTCTATTATCCAGTGTCACTATAGTTAAATTTGCAGCCATTTTGAATTCTGAATCTTGTCTCTGTCTATCTCTGTCTCTGTCTCTGTCTTTCTCTCTTGCCTTTATTCCAAGTGTTCTAAAAATTCACACAAATGTGCTTTGGTGTAGGGTCTTTTGCATACAGGGTGCTGAGCAATGAGGAGTTTCTCAATATAGAAGTTCACACACTTCAGTTAGGGGAGACATCCCTACATTAGTCCTTTGATAATTTAACCCTTTCCATTTTCTCCATCTTCTCTTTCTGAGTCTCCAGTGTATAAATGTGGGAGTCCCTGGGTTGAGCTTTTAATTTTCCTGTATTTTCTTCCTTCTTGTCCATCATTTTTCTTTTTGTTGGGAAACGAAGTTACTTTTCAACATTTTTATGAACTTTTTAGTTTTGGGGGGGTTGTGAAATAAAAATATCATCTTTTTTCCCCCCAAGAGCTCTTTGTTGTTCTGTTTCCTTTTCCTAAGCATCCTATTGATATTTTATAGATATAACAAATCATCTTTCTGAAGATATAAATTGCAGATTTTTTTTAAGTTTTCCCCTGCTTCCAGCATTGTCTGTTTCACTGAGTTCCTTTTCATTGTTGTTTTCTGTTGGTTTGTTTATTTCATTGTTTGGTTGTTTGGGGGGGTGCATTTTCATCACTTTCATGTGGAAGGCCATCCTCAAATAGTTATCCTGGATTGCCCTTTTTTTTTTTATTTTAAGAGTAAAGCACCAAATGTTTATCTGAAGCACTGTGAGCATGGACAGAGACTTAATTGCTGGGTTTTACTTGGCGTAATGAAAGGGCACGCCATCCTGGTGGACAGAAAGCTCCATTTGTCTGTCTCTGGAAAGCTTTTCTTTGGAGCTACTTCATTTCTCCACAAAATGATCTTCCAATCTGCTGCTAAAGAACTTCAGGAAAGGGATATATGCTTGGATGCTGGCCCTCTAAGTAATCAGGAAGGGTGCTGATGGTCTCACAATTTGTTATATAGAGTGTTCTTAATCCTCTGTTCTAGCCCCATTCCATACCACCTTGCTCTTCCCAGACCTTGGTGTCCTGGATAACAGAGTTTCACCAGTTTAATTTTCAAAAGGCAATGAAGAAATCACCTTCTGGTTATGAAGGGTTAAGGAGGGAGCCAGGTGTCTGCCAGTCCCCCAGTTTTTATCCTGTGCCCCCCCTTCCTTCCACTGCTCCTGGTGCTCTTCTCACAGAGCCTCTCAGAGGCTCCATGGGCAAGTCACCTGAAGGCATTTAAGTGGGAACTTTCTCCACTTTGCTAAGTTGCTTGCCACGCTTGTATCTGTTTCCTATCTTCAGAAAAGTGGTTGAACCATTCTATTCATTATTGCCCTTCCTTCTATCCTTTTTGTCCTTGAAGACCAGTATATTTACACTTCTGCCACTATATCAAGAGTATGGGGAGGGAGAAGAGAAAAGCCTGTGTGAACCATTGCTATGATTAACTGGAAGCCTAATGTCAGTTTCAAAGGAACAGTGGAGTTAGCCAAGTGGAATGAATAGATAGGGCAGTCCGGGCAGAATTCTACATGATGGGCTTCTAGCAGACATATAAAATAAACTACCTATGGATAAGATTTGCCTGCTCCAGAAAAGACACTGAAGCAGCACAGCACTCAATTTTCAAGCTCAAGATCTGGAAGGATACAGACTTCATCCCAGGTCCCTTACTTAGTAGCTGTGTAACTATCAGGAAAATTTAACCTCTCTGGATTTCCATTTCCTCATCTGTCAAATATGGAGAATAATCAGACCTACCTCATACTTTTATTGAGCCAATTAAATGAGATGATAGTTTGTGAAGAGTTTAGCACCATATCTAGTAAAGGAGTAAGGACCAAATAAACATAGACTATCATCATCATCAACATCATCATCATCATCTAACTACACAAATACACATTAATAGAGAAAATCTGACTGAAGAGACTGGCAAAAATAATTTAGGTAAGCAGAAAAGAAAATTGTATGGAGAGTCAGTGATGGTGTTATGAAAGCCTTATACTGGATTCTGTTTCCTGAGAAAAACTAGAGTTATTCTGAAGGATTAAACTGTACATGAGTATTTGTATAAAATGCTACTTAGGAATCTCTCACATAGGCATGCATTAAGCGGTAGCTATTATTATTATTAAATGTGATATGAAAGGGACAAAGAAGACACCTTGAAAGTTCAGAAGTGGGAAGCTGGTATTACACTACCAAGGAGATTGACTGTCAGGCTTAAAAACTGGCTAGAGGAGCATTCTGATATGTCAGACAATCCCTGGGAATAATGAGGTGCCCCATATGTTCTCTTATAGAGCCTTACACTTAATACATCTCATTACCTGGTTTAATTCTCCTCTATATTCCCAGCACCTAGCACAATATCTCTCACACAGTAGTTTTTGATAAGAACTGCAAACTGCTTAAATGATCTACATAAGCATTGTTAAGAGCAAGCATGAGGTGATAGGAAGGACAGAAAATAGTTGGTTTGGCATGCCTTTCATTTCATGCACATGGCCTGACAAGCCCCCAAATATTTCATATCCAGATTTTTTTTTGTTTCTTATGCATAAACCAGGCACATTGAGCAGCACTGAAATAAACAACCCACTTTGACTCCAACTCTTCTCACAAATCTCCAAGGCTGGCAAATCCCACATGAGCCCACCTACCAGTACTGATTTCTCACTTTACAAAAGGGTTGATAGCAAAGTGTTTCAGGAAAGTTCTACAGTGCTGACTGTATTTCTTTTTTTTACCTCATGAATTTACCATACTTTTCTTATTAGCCAGACATTTTGTCACAGATTATTAAAATGAGACAATGCTTGTTAAAACAAATGGAAAAAAGATGCTCTCTGTAATGTCTTGAATTTTATTCTTTGTAGGCTTGCCAAATTGCAGGATTATACAATGTTTCCTGTCACCAAAAGGAATGAGTGACTTTTTCTGCCTGGTACCCAGGGTTGAGAAGCATCCTATAATGAAACCTCATATTTTGAAGGCGCATTTATAGTTCTCAAAGTGTTTTCACACTTTATATCATTTGGTTCTAGCCAAATATCCATGAGAACAGTTCCGTTCTTGCAATGGAAAAACAAGGACTCAGCGAGGTTTAGGTTACTCAAGTCACGGTGACACAAGGGGTTGAGAGCACACAGCAAGGCAGAAGAGTAGCTGGATAGCATCAGTTTGGGAAGGAGACCTGAATTCTCTTCCTGGTCCTGAGTCTAATAAGCTATGCAACCTTGGGCAAGTCGTCTCATCATTTTGGGTCTCAGTTTCCTTATTTGAAAAATGAGAAGGTTAAACTAAGAACACTCCCAATTCTTTTACTCTGAATTATAGAATCCAACCTGGGTTTTCTAAGCTTTTTCCATAGTACAGCACAAGATGGATCATTCTCTGGGATTAAAACTCTTCTGTTACTAATGAACCCAATGGATCTTTGTTCCTCAATTTCCAGTTGCTTACTTTGAAAGAAAACAAACTATACACAAATGGATTGAGCACATGCTATTTGTCAGGCACTGTACCAGGCAGTAATGATGCCAAGGTGAAGAGGCCTGGTGCCTGCCCTTAAGGAATTTACTGACTAGAGGAGGCACATAAGCAGCTACAAAGCTATGCCATGGCTGCAGTAATGGAGACATGGTGTACAAAGGTGCCAAGGAAGCATTAAAAAAAAAGCAAACAGAGGTCTGTCTTCCTTAAGGAGTGATGTTTGGACTGACATTTGCTAATGGACGGAAACAAGACATTATGATGATATGGAATAGCAGGCACACAGTCAAGAAGGCTTGATGTAACCAGAGACTAGCCAGTCATTCTGGAGTTGGAAAGGAGCTGGTAGAAGAAGTACACAGAGCAAGAGATAAGGCTGGAGAAGAGGACCAAGAGACAATCATGAATTACTCCTGTTGTTGACATGGGCTTCACTTTTTAGTCTGGTTTTATTTATTTCTGTTCTATCTTGCTCCCAAAGGGATTTTAGGTGGTTTAAAGGACAGTAACAACACCAACAACAAAAATAAAACAACAAAAATTCAGACTGGCTTAAATAATAAGGGGATGTATTTGGTTCTAGTAAGGAGAAGCCTAGAGACCAGTTAGACTTCAGGATTTATTAACACAGAGAAGCTAGCTCAGTTCCTCTGCAGTTTTGTGATCACCATTTTCTTGGTATATTTACTTCCCTCCAACTTCCAGTGGTTTCCTATTTGGAGACAGGAAATATCTAACTCAGAGACCCAAGAAACTTCCCCTCTTGTCTCTATGGGCTAATCTGGGTCACATGCCCATTTATGAGTCAACCCTTGAGTCCAGGGATCTGCCAGGTGCTGACTGTCTTAGGCCTGGATTCCTGAACCACTGTGCCAGCATTGGAGGAATTAACCCTAGGCTGCTCACATCTACCTCCTGAACTGAGGATAGAGCCAGACTCCCTGAAACCATGGGCTGTGATGGTAAGGAGTGGCATCAGTGAATGAACACTGGGATGGTTTACAAAGGGTGAAGAGACTGGATATGAGATATATAAACAGCAATGCCCACTGGACTTAGAATGCATTTTAAAAATGATAGACACTGTGATGTAATATAATAGTATTATAATATTATTTTATAATATATATAATCATATATACTATATAACAATACATAATATTATTATAAGATTTGAAATTAAAAAATAAAGGTGAAGAGATAATAAAGGCAAAATGGCAAATTTACTAAATAGACTTCTACAGTAAATCCCTAGATACTAAAGATGAAATGGTAATTTAGTTTTGAGCTTCCTAGCAGCCAAAGCATAGAAGGAAGAATGATCAGTTAAAAGAGTCACAGTATACTTAGGAAGAGCTAAGTTATTTCTGGCCCAGAATCCTCAGAGAAAATATTTTTTTCTCCTGGGTCTTCATAAAAGGATCACTAAATGATATCACTAAATGGAACTATCAGTAACATCCCCAGTGTACATAACAGCAAGTTTTAAAACATCTAGCAACAGCAACACAACTTTAATTTAGGCTACTCTGAGATACTTAGTCCAAACCAAGGCAACTGTCAAATGCCTTGGATTAATCCAGGAATAAAATCTAGACTGATCAAAGCCATGTTTCTCAAACTGGGGTAAAATGAGTACCCTGGGGAACACAGCAGGAGGTGAAATGGTGCCTCTTCCTGGAGATAGGTAGGAAGCCATTTTGGTCTTGTGGCTATCTTGGTGGTAAAGGATTTAAAACATTAATTACATATTTAAACCAATATGAATATATACAGAATAGAATATAAGATGCATACACTCTTTGAAAGAAAGAGCATGAAACCTCAATGAAAGGAATGCCCCACTTGTGTGGACAGCCTTGGGTTTATATTCAAACCCCCAGAGGGGTGATATCACACTCTTCTATCCTTGGGGTCTGTTCAGCTGAGAGGTTTAAAAACACATTGCCCTGAATTTCTTCCTCTGATCAACTCCCAGTCATCTCTTATAGCTCCTTGTAATTCTCTAAGCACTTTACTCTCCACGTCTTATTGCAGGTACTTGTTTATTATCTGTCTTCTCTGATAGAGAGTAAGGAACTGACTGCCTCAATGCTTTAATTCCTGGCAGTGTCTGATCTGGTATAAGGGACCAATAAATTAATAAGTTAATGAACTAAAGATGTCTGATTGTTATGGGTTGTTATGTGTTCCCCATTAATATGTTGAAGTCCTAACCCCCAGTACCTCAGACTGTGACCATAATTGGAGTCTTTATAGAGTTAATCAAACTAAATTTATGTCATTAGAGTGGGCCCTGGTCCAATATGCTGGGTGTCCTTATAAAAAGGACAATTTGAACATAAAGACAAGTATAGAGAGAAGACGACTTGAAGCCAGAGCCAAGGAGAGAGGCCTGGAATGTATTCTTCCCTCACAGCCCCCAGAAGGAACCAACCCTGCAGATGCCTTGATCTCAGACTTCTGGCCTCCAGAACTGTGAGACAATAAATTTCTGTTGTTTAAGCCACTCCATTTATAGTACTTTGTTACCAGAGCCCTAGCCAACTAATACAGTGATCTTCAGATCCTTCAGATGACTGCCCCCCTCTGAGCATATGTTTCTTCTAAACGGGCATTTGATAAAATCAAGTTTTTTGTCCTTTGCAAGGACAGTAAAGATGACATTGCCATCGTTGTGGTGATAAAGGCCAACCCTGTGTTGGGAGAATGCAGAGTGCTTTAGGCACCAGGAATGAGGCCTTCCTTCTCCCTGAGTTCTGGCCTTGTGTCTGACAGACTCACATAGACCGTCTTGTCTGAATATCAGCTCCAACATTAACTAGCTGTGTGATTTGGGGACAGTCGAATAACCTCTCTCTGTTCCTTCATCTGAAGGAAGAAATGACATAATACACCTAAATAAAAAAACAAACTAATGCATATAGAAACGTGTCATATGGTGCCCACTACATAATAAGACTCCAGAAATGTCTCCCTCCTTGCTCTCTTGCTCTCCTCATAATGGAATAAATATTTCCCCATAAAAGAACTAAGTAGCCTCTAAATACTTAAAAATTTTAAGGTATCTTTTTCCTTTAATATTATAATTTGGCAGCCTTCTACATCTGGCAAAAAAATCAAGGACATGTTTAAGTAAAAGGATGACACATTTTATTTTGGAAAGAATTAATTATTGTGAACTAAACATACAAATTAGTACCTTAAAATTTTTCATTATAAACAATCTCAGTCCATTTAGTTTACTTATAAATTTTGGCTTAGGTTTACACTTAGAACAAATTTTTTTTTTTTTTTTTTTGTGGTATGCGGGCCTCTCACTGTTGTGGCCTCTCCCATTGTGGAGCACAGGCTCCGGGCGCACAGGCTTAGCGGCCATGGCTCATGGGCCAGCCGCTCCACGGCATGTGGGATCCTCCAGGACTGGGGCACGCACCCGTGTCCCCTGAATCGGCAGGCAGACCCTCAACCACTGCGTTATGAGGGAAACCCAAAACAAATATTTTTAATTTCAATATACTACCAAGTCAACCAAATCATTGTATATGTAAACTCAGCCTCCATATCTTGCAAATGTGTTTTTTTCTCGTGCCTTGCTCTATGTGATTTTCATTGTTTAATTTTTTTCTTTATTGCTTCTCAGTATCTGAGTGCCCCATAAACCAAGCAGAGAAGACCCCCCCCAAAAAAAAACAGAAAATTCTCAATCATGGGTTTGAGGTCATTTGATCCTAGTCATCTTTGGCTTTCCAAAGATTAAAGCCAAATTTAAAACAGAGTGCTTTTCCAGGACTAGCAATATACAGATGGTTTTGGTTCAGATTTATTTGCTATGCAAGAATAGAGAAAATTCAGTACTATTATTTATTCCAAGCCTTAACACTTTTGCAAGAATACTAAAACTCCAGGTTAATATTATGTTTCACTTAATATGACCCAGTGTTAACAATTATTAAACACGGCCAAACATGATGTAAGAATTAAAGAACTCTACTTAGCATCATCTATGGAGGATTCAGGTACCTGCCACACATTTGGAATTCAGGTATAAATCATAAAGAATACAAAAAATTTAAAATAAGAGAAGGCAAGCCAGGGTTGCTCCAGGCAGGGACATTTAGGGCAGGGAGGAGTGCTAGTTGACATCCTCACAACAAATGAGGAAGCAGGAAAACCATAAAAACTAATCACAAGCCTATAAAACCCTAGCATTCATTTTTTTGTAGAGGCACAGAGTGTTAACTATACCATAGGCCCCAGGACATTACTATAATACAACCCAACAAAAAAAGACAGGGCAGCTGCAGGGTTTCCTCGAATGGTAGGGGTTCAGGAACCACACACGCTGAAGGGCCTCTGATTAGCCAGGTCATTTGGGAATAGGCATTTAATCTCTCAAGCCGTTCTTTATTTCCAGAATGAAAATAATGATTCTGTCACTGCCTACTGCACAAGGTCACAGTGGAAATAAAAAGGAAAAGAGCTGCATAAAGTCACTGACTTGATTTCACAACTCGACCCTTTCTTTCTCTTCCCTTGGCTTCCAGGACCCCACACTGTCCTATTTCCTTCTAATGTATTGGCTATTCTTGGTCAGCCTCCCATGCTAGTTCTACTCTTTGATCTCTACATTTTGAAGTACACCAGAGTTCGGTCCTCATTCCTTTTCTCTTCTCTATCTACAGGCCCTCTGCAGGTAATCTCAAAGTTTTAAGTATAATTCATTTTGCTGATCATTCCCACATTTATGTCTCCAGCCCTCACCTCCCTTCTGATCTACAAACTTATAAACTCAACTGCAAACTTGACATCTAAAAGGTATCTCAAACTTTATATGGCCAAAATAGACCACTTGGTTGGTCATCATCCGTCATCTAACCCTAATCTTCCCTATTTTAGTCAATGTCAGCCACTCAATTGCTCAAGTCAAAAAAATCTAGGAATTATCTTGAGTATTCTCTTTCCCTCTTCTCTCACATCTAATCTGTCAGCAAGACCTATCAACACTATCTCTGAAACAGACCTCAAATCTGTCCACATCTTTCCACTTCCACCATCACCCCCTTGTCCAAGCCACTATCTTTGCTCATCTGAATGTCCACAATCAACTCCCAACTGGATGCCTGTTTACCTATTGGCCTATAAAATCTTATTTTTTTACATTTATTATAGCCTTTATGTAAATTTTATGACATATAAATAATGTATAAAGGATAGTGTTTTTAATTAAAAATCCACCAAATAATAAAGATATACGTATATTTAAAAAATCAAAATTCAACAAAAACCTAAAATAACATACACAAAATCTATAATACATTTAACTGCTTAGAAAGAAAATAGGATAGGAAAAAAGGACAAAATGGACTTTACTTTTATACATAGTATATCTTTTTTTATTAAAAAAATATAAGAACTTGAAGTGAACATGTAAGTATATTAAAATGTGAATTCTTGGTTGGATATTTGGATATAGTTTTCTGTAATTTTTTCCTAATTTTCTCAAGATAAAAAGAAAATAAACACAGAGGAGGGAGGATATATAGCCACAAAATAAGTAAAAAGGGAAAATATCCCTGAAAGATTGCATTAAAAATTTAAATATATTCTATGCATAAACAGCTGGGAAAAATATTTTAATTTAATAAAAAAAAGTCTTGCTCTATTTCTGATTTTAATTGGAGCATTTCTATTTGCCTCTACACTGTACAAAATCTTGAAAATGTAAATCATATCATGAAAATTTGTTTAAAGTTCTCCAATGGCCCCCAACACATTTAAAGTCCAATTCAAATTGCCTACCATGACACACAAAATCCTACCTAACCTGGCCTCTAGCCACCTCTCCAATCTCCTCTGCTGGCACCCTAATCGTCTAGGTCCCAGCCATTCTGCCCTTCCGTCTATCTGTCAATCACAAGTTCTTTCTCACATGAAGCCCTTTGCCTTGGTCCCTTTTCTGCCTGGATAGCTTTTTCCCCCGAACTGAACTTGGCTGGAATCTTCTTGTCATGAAAGCCTTTCCAAACACAGATACGTCAAAGAGACTTTCCCTGACCAACTGATCAGAAGGAACCCCCTATACACTCTCTATCATCACCACATTATAATATTCTCCACAGCACTGACCACCGTCTGATCTTTTACTGCGTGTTTATGTATTAGTCTTTCTTCTTTGCATATCCTTCATCCCCTATCCTCTTCCCAAATACAAACTCTATGAGTGAAGAAGCCATGTTATATCCTCTGAACCAAGTACTGTGCCCGGCACATAGAAGGTATATTAGATTTTTATTGTTGTGTAACAAACAACCATTATTTTAATGGCTTAACCAACACTCATTTATTAGCTCAAAGTCCTGCATGTCAGGCACCCAGGCACAGGGTGACTAGATTCCATAACCTAGTCAGAGCACTAGAAGCTAAAATCAAGGTGTCAACAAGCTTTAGTTTTTTCACATGATGAAATGAGTCAACAGAGGAGAGTGTGCTCAGGCCTACCCTCTTTCTTGGAGAAGACTATACAAATGCTATGACATGACTTTGCAGATGCCTAGGTAAAGCAATGGATATCTACTACAGCAAAGGAAAGTCTGCTCTTAGGCAATCGCTTTGTACTGAAGGTCTGCTGACAGAACCAATCCTTAGACAGGATACAGCATGATGAGCTACATCCTTCCAGATTACAAACACATATAGTCCCTCACCTAATTGTAACGACAGTCTCTGTAGTGGAAAGCAAATGGGCTTTGGAATGTCAAAAACCCTGGTTGCAAATTCCATGCCTTTGCTCTGAATGACCTTGAGAAAGCCATTTAATCTCTCTAAGCCTCAAGTTTCTAATCCACAAAATTAGGATGATAATAATATTTACCTTCCAAGATTTAAGTCACAAATGTATTTAAGCACCCTAGTAGAGTCCTGACACCAAACAAATGCTGAATAAATATACGGATGTACCCCAGTTTGTTTACCCATTCACCTGTTGAAGGACATCTGGGTCATTTCCAGTTTTTTCCAGAACAAATAAAGTTTCTTTGAACATTCATGTACAGGCTGTTGTGTGAACATAAATTTCCATTTCCCTGAGATAAATGCCCCAGAGTGTAATTGCTGGATTATATGGTAGTTGCACTTTAGGTTATAAAGAATTTGCCAAACTGGTTTCAAGAGTGGCTATACCATTTTACATTCCCACCAGCCATAAACACATGAACAGATCCAGTTTCTTCATATTCTTATTAGCATTTGGTATTGTCACTATTTTTTATTTGATCCATTCTGACAGCTGTGTAGTGTTATCTCATTGTGGATTTAATTTGCATTTCCCCAATGGCTAATGATGTTGAACAAATTTTCACATGCTTACTTTCCATCTGTCTATCCTCTTTGGTGAAATGTGTGTTCATGTCCTTTGCCCATTTTCTAATCAGGTTGTTCATTTCTTTGATGTTGAGTTTTGAGAATTCTTTATATATTCTAGATGTTAGTCCTTTGTCAGATAAGTGGTTTGCAAATATTTTCTCCCAGTCTGTATTTTGTCCACTTAAAAATGCCATTCCCAAAGCAAAAGTTTCTAACTTTGATGAAGTCCAGTTTATCCATTTTTAAAAATTTTATGGATTGTACTTTTAGTGTCATATCTAAGAACTCTTCACCCAACCCTGGGTCACAAAGATTCTTGCCTATGTTCTCTTCCAAAAGATTAGCAGTTTTATGTTTTACATTTACCTATATGATCCATTTTGAGCTAATTTTTGTATCATGTGTGAAGTTTAGGTTTTCACCTTTGTCAAAAATCAGTTGGGCAATTTTGTGTGGTCTATTTATAGATTCACACTCTGTTCTTATCCATTGATCTATGGGTCCATCTCCCCGCCAGTAATATGCAGTCTTGATTACTATAGCTATTTAAGTCTTGAGATTGGGTAGAGTGATTTCTCACACTTCATTCTTCCTTTTTCACAAACGTTTTCACTATGTTAGTTCCCTTATCTTTCCATGTATAGTTTAGAATAATCTTTCCTACATCTCCAAAAAGTATTACTGAGATTTTGATAAGAATTTTATTAAATCTTATATCAGTTTGGGAAGAATTGACATTTTTACTATGTTGAATATTCCAATCCATAGACATGGCATTCCTCTTCATTTATTTAGATCTTTGATTTCTGTCACTAGTGTTTTCTACTTGTAAGCATGCAAGTTCTATACATATTTGTTATATTTACACTTTACTCCTAAGAATTTCATTTTTTAAGCAATTGTAAATGGTATTATACTTTTTAATGTCTGTGTGTTTATTGCTGGTATATAAAAATACAGTTGATTTCTGTTCTTTACCTTGTATCCTGTCATCTTTCTGAACTTACTTTTGAGTTCTAGGAGGGTTTTGGGGGTTTTTTTTTGTAGATTCCTTGAGGTTTTCTATGCAGACACTCATCATCTGCAAATAGTGACAGTTTTATTTTTTCCTTCCTAATCTGTATACCTTTTATTTCTTTTTCTTGCCTTAATTGCATAAGCTAGAACATCACTATTATATTGAGTAAAATGATGAAACCTAACATCTATGTTTTGGTCCCAATTTTAAGTGGAAATCATTCACTCATTCACCATTAAATATAATGCTAAGATATTTTGTGGATGCCTTTTAACAAGTTGAGGGAGTTCTCTTGCATTCCTATTTTTCTGAGAGTTTTTTTTATCATGAATGGGTGCTGAATTTTGTCTGATGATTTTTTCTGCATTGATTGATAAGATCATATGATTTTTCTTCTTTACCTGCTAATATAGTGAGTTATACTGATTGATTTTTCAATATTGAACAGGTCTTGCATTTTTGGAATAAATACCATTTGGTTATGAAGTATAATTATTTTTATATATTGCTGAACTTTATTTGCTGTTATTTTGTTAAAGATTTTTGTGTCTATATTCATGAGGGATAGTCATCTATAGTTTTCATTTTCTGAATTGTCTTTTGGGTTTTCATGTCATAGTATTAATAGCTTCATAAAATGAGTTGGGAAGTGCTATCTCCTTTTCTTTCTTCTTCTTTTTATTTTATGGAAGATATTATGTAGAATTAGTGTTAATTCTTTTTCAAACGTTTTGTAGAAGAATCCAGTGAAGTCATCTGGGACAGGAGATTTCTTTGTTGGAGTCTTAAAATTACAAATTCAATTTCTTTAAGAGCTGTTGGGCTATTCAAATTATCTGTCTTTTATTGAGTGAACTGTGATAGTTTGTGCTTTTTGAGGAAAAAATTGAGTTGTCAAATTTTTGTGTGTGGAGTTGCTCACTTATCTTTTAAATGTCTGCATGATCTGTAATGATATCCTCTGTTTCATTCTTTATATTAGGCAATTTGTGGCTCCTCTCCACTTTTCTTTGTCAGCCTTGTTAATGGCTTGCCAATTATATTGATCTTTCCTAAAAAACAGCTCTTTGTTTCATTGATTTCCTCTATTTTTTTTGTTGTTGTTGTTTGTTTTCAATGTTACTAACTTCTGCTCTTATCTTTATTATTTCCTTCCTTCTATTTGCTTTGGGTTTATTTTGCTTTCCTTCTTTTAATCTTTTGAGATGGAAGCTTACATTATTAATTTGAAACTTGTTCTGTGTTCTAATGTAAGCATTTAGTGCTATAAATTTTGCTCTCAGCACTAGTATAGCTGCATCCCACAAATGTTAATATGTTTTACTTTCATTCTCATTCAGCTCAATGTTTGTTTGTTTGTTTGTTTTTCATTTCCCTTGAGAATTCCTCTTTGACTCATGGGTTATTTTAAAGTGTGTTGACTAGTTTTCAAACGTTTGGAGATTTTCCTGTTATTTTTCTGTTAATAATTTCTAGTTTGACTCCATGTGGTCAGAGAACATACTCTAGACAATTTTAATTCTTATAAATTTGTTGGGTGTGTTTTATGGTCCAGCATATGGTCTAACTTGCTGTATGTCTCATGGGTGCTTGAAAGTATGTGTATTCTACTGCTGCTGGGGGGAGTGTTCTATAAATGTAGATTAGATCTTGCTGGTTGATGGTGTTACTGAGTTCTTCAATATACTATGATTTTCTGTCTAGTGGTTCTGCCAACTGTTGAAAGAGAGAGATGTTGAAATCTACAAATATAATTGTGGATATCAGTTTCTCTTTTCTATGAGTTTTGTTTCATATATATTGCTGTTCTATTTGGTGCATACATATTAAGTGATAGCTATGTCTTAAGGTAGTTGAGCCATTTTATCATTATGTTATATTGGTCTCTGTCTCTAGTATTGTTCTTTGTTCTGAAGTCTATTTTATATGATATTAATATAGTCACTATTACTTTCTTTTGATGTTTGAATGATTTATGTTTTTACATCCTTTCACTTTCAACCTACCAATATCTTCATATTTGAAGTGAGTTTCTCATAAACAGCATGTAGTGTAGGCATGCTTTTTAATCCACTCTGCCAATCTTGCCAATCTATGTCTTTTTTTTTTTTTTTTTTTTTTTGCTACACGGGCCTCTCACTGTTGTGGTCTCTCCCGTCGTGGAGCACAGGCTCTGGACACGCAGGCTCAGCAGCCATGGCTCATGGGCCCAGCTGCTCCGCGGCATGCGGGATCTTCCCGGACTGGGGCACGAACCCATGTCCCCTGCATCGGCAGGCAGACTCTCAACCACTGCGCCACTAGGGAAGCCCAATCTATGTCTTTTATTTGGTATATTTAGACCATTTACATGTAATGTAATTATTGATATGTTAGGGCTGAAGTTTGCCATTTAATTCTGTGTCTTCTGTTCTGTTTTTTGTTTCTCTATTCTCCTTTCCCTATCTTCCTGTGGGATACAGGAACCATTTTTAGAATTCAATTTTGAGGGCTCCCCTGGTGGCGCAGTGGTTGACAGTCTGCCTGCCGATGCAGGGGATGCGGGTTCGTGCCCCGGTCCAGGAAGATCCCACATGCCGTGGAGTGGCTGGGCCCGTGAGCCATGGCCGCTGAGCCTGTGCGTCCAGAGCCTGTGCTCTGAAACGGGAGAGGCCACAGCAGTGAGAGGCCCGCGTACCACAAAAAAAAAAAAAAAAGAATTCAATTTTGATTTACCTATAATGTTTTTGAGTATATATTTTTATATAGATTTTTAGTGGCTGCTCCATGTGATATGTATATAATTTATCATAATTTACTGGTGTTAACATTTTACCAGATAGCATAAAGTATAGAAACTTTATGTCCATCTCCTTATGTCAGTTTACCTTCCTACATTCATAATGTAATTGTCTTAAGTATTTCCTCTACATACCATCAGAACAATATCAGACAAATGTTATAATTTGGGGTTTCAACCATCAAACATAATTTAGAAACTCAAAAGGCAAAGGAAAGTCTATTCTATTTACCATATTTTTGCTTAATTCTTTCTTCTTTCTCAATGTTCCAAGATTCTTTTTGTTTAGAGAACTTCCCTTAACCATTCTTTTAGGGTAATTCTCCTAGTGACAAATTCACTTAGTTTTCCTTCATCTTAGAAAGTCTGAATATTTATTTTTGAGGGATAATTTTAAAGATCTGGAATTCTGGGTTAACAGTTCTTTTCTTCCAGCACTTGAAAAATGTTATGCCACTTCCTTCTGTCCTCTGTGATTTTGGATGAGAAATCTGCTGTCATTTGAATATTTTTTCCTGTATAGGTAAGGTTTTATTTCTCTCTCACTGCTTTCAGAATTTTTCTTCTTTAATTTTAGATGTATGACTAGAATGTGTCTTGGCATGGGTTTTTTGAGTTCATCCTGTTTGGAATTCATTCAGTTTCTTTGAACCTATAGGCTTATGTCCTTTGCCAAAATTGGGAAGTTTTTAGCCATTCTTTCTTTAAACACTTTTCAGTCTCAACCTCTTTTTCCTCTCCTTCTAGTATTCTAGTGACACAAATGTTAGGTGCTTTATTATAGTCATATGGGTTCCTGAGTCTCTGGTCATTTTTACTTTAGTCTATTTTCTCTCTGTTGTTAAGATTGGGTAATTTCTATTGTTATTTCTTTCAGTTTACTGCTTCTTTCCTCTGACCCCTCCTTTCAGATGTTAGTCCAACCATTGAGTTTTTTATTTTGGTTACTGTATTTTGAAGTTCTAAAGTTTAGGTTTCTTTATAGCCTCTATTTCCTTGCTGAGACTTTTGTGGGGTTTTTTTGGGGTTTTTTTTGTTTGTTTGTTTTTCATTTGTTTCAATCATGTTTGTAATTGCTCACTGAAATACTTTTATGATAGCTGCTTTAAATTTCTGTCATCTGAATGGAAGGAATAGATAAAAGAATTAGTGAACTAGAAGAAAGAATAATAAAAATTACCCAATCTGAACAACAGAGAGAATAAACTAAAAAAGAGAGAGACAGACAGACACTCAGGGACCTGTATGACTATAATAAAAGTTCTAACATTTGTGTTACCAGAATATGGAAAGAAGAGGAGAAAGAAGGTAAAGCTGAAAAAAAATAATGACTGAAGATTTCCCAAATTCTAATATCTCTGTCATCTCTGTGTTAGCATTTATTGTATTTACTCTCCCATGTTGAGATTTTTCTGGACTTGGTATGATGAATCACTTTCAACTGGAACCTGAACATTTTTGGTATTTTGTTTAAAAACTACAGATTTTATTTCAACTTTCTGTTTTAGCTGTGTTTCATGATATTGCTGTGGCAGGGGAAGAGAGGATGTTGCCCCACTGCTGCCAGGTGGGGGTAGAAGCCCAAGTTCCTCATTTGGTCTCTGCTGACACCTGAGATGGTCAGGGGACTCCACAGTACCACTGGGAGGAAATGGGAGGAATGAGGCCTCCCTTCCCTGACACCACTCTGATTGGGAGGAGTAAGAGTGCCTCATTACTGCTCCACACATGTCTTCCTATGTCAGAGCTTGTATGGCCCCATGACCACTGGATACTGGTAGTGAGTGTGAAAACCACTGGTAAAGTTTTGACTCATCACCAGGTCTCCTCTGACATCAGCCCAGTGGGGAGGGAGGGGAGAACCTCATTACTGTAAGGCAAGGGTGAAAGTCCAGGTTTCACACATGGCCCTCCTGACACTGTAGATGGAGTAAGGGACTTCATGACTACTCAGCAGGAATGAAAGTCCCATCTTCCTACTCAGCCCTCTCTGACACCACCCAGGGGTGGAGAGGTACCTTGTTACAGCCTAACGAGGGTGGAACTCTAGGCTACCCTCTTGGTCTTTGCTGACATGGGTGAAGGTGGGATCACAATTTTTTCTGTGGTGTTTGGCTCTAGTAGAGTGGTTATTGTCTAAAAGCTTTCTGTGATGTGAGCCTGCCTTTTTCTTGGTCCTTTGGCTAAAGAGAGCAAGTTTTTGTTGGGGCTTTTTTGTTGTTGTTGTTCTGCGCCTGTGGCATTTGCAGATTCTACCTTCTCCAGCTCCAATTTTCAGATAGATAAGGCAAAAAGGACACCCAAGGGTCTCACAACCTTATTGTTCCTATGGTTCCAAGGTTCCAAGACAGTTTGTCTTCTCTCTATCTTTTAGATGGTCTATGTTTACTTTATATATAATGTCCGGGCTTATTAGTAGTACTTGGTAGGAAGAATAGGAAAGATCATCTATTCTATCTTCATGGAAGCAGAAGTTCTGAACATTCATTTTTAATAACATTTTATTATAAAGACAATTTTGAGTGACATTAAATGAGATGTTAAAGCTAGAAAAAAGACTTCTTATAATGTTTACTAATATTAACATTGTAATTAAACACAAGATTAAGATTTGCAGGTGGTGTTCATTTGTCATATCTGTAGCATATTTGTCATCTGTCATATCTGTAGCAAAGGCATGTACATGTCTAGCTAAGGATCCAAGCTAAGGCTAGTCTAGTCTTGGTAGGCAGATAGATAACTGCCTATGGGTGTATGGTTTCATGGTGTTAAGTAAGCCAGACTTCTTCAAGTAAATCCTCTCTCTGGCTAGTGCATAGCATTACCAGGCTTCAACTTTATTCCATTTATTAAGCCTATGTCTATAATACCTGTTGAAATATAAACATCCATGGAGAATATATGGTTCTATTCTTGACCCCAAGAGTGCTGCATACTGTGAGCAGTCACCAGTAGAAAGGAACAAACAGATACCTAACAGAAACCAATAGATATGAAAGCAGGTCATCACAACCCCCAAATATGTTCTTTCAGATACACACACACAGTCACAAATATCCATCTCTGACAAACAACTGAATGAACAAACAAATAAAAATACCCAATTTAAAAGGAACTTTGGATTATAACTAATACATTTATTGAAAGCTACTTGATGTGTTGAAAAGGTCACAAGAAGTTGAGTACACTATATCTTCCACACTATCTGGAGGAGAGATTTGGTTTCCTCTGGTCTCCTTCTGCCATTCAGGAACTAAGCTTGATAAGTATTTACTAAGCACTTACTATGTGACAGGCACCACATTATATACTAGGGATAAAGACTTACAAGTCATTTATCTATGCTTTCTCTTACTTGAAGACTCTTATACCAAAAAGATATTCCTAGGAAATTGGCTTTCTTTATCATAAATCTGTGTTGCATTTTAGAAAATGCTTTCCCTTATCTCCACCCATTAATTCTTAAAATAAAGTAGACACATAATCTATTATTGTCCATATTTAACAAATAAGGGCAGTGAGGCCCAGAAAACTAAGTGTCTTTCCCACAGTCCCACAACAAAGAGAATTAGCCTTAAATAGTGGCCTTCTGACCCCCAAACCCAGGATGCTCTTTATATCACACCTTGATAATGCTCAGTTCCTGAGAGCCATTTTCCCCCAAAGACCTTTCAAACTTTGGTTAAAATCCCACCTTATGATTATGTTTATTTTTCTAACTCTTTCTACCAAATCCAAAACCTCATGAGAGTGGGGACTTTATTATTATAATTCACTATAATTTTACACATCTGTCCTTGTTGGCATTCCATTGATATTTGTTGAATTAACTTGAATGATGCAAGAGAATCTAGATTCTCAAATAAAAAATAATCCTTATGTTCTTCCTTGTTATCAATCAGCCTTCCTTAGTCCCTTCTTAGCTCTGTGATCTCAGGTAAATTAATAACATTTTTCTCAGCTTAGGTTTCTTTTTTGCAAAACGGGCATAATAATGCTTACTTTACAGGGCTGTTGTGACTATAGGAGTACTCAATAAATGGTAATTATTATTATAAAATATGTAAAATTCTAAGGCTAGTGTTTGGCATGCAGCAGGCCCTCCTCCCCTCACCACTGCCACCCCCACTAGATAGGGAACTTCATGAGGACAGGGACATGCCTATTTAAAAACAATAGCACATTTCTTTTTATGGCTGAGTAATATTCCATTGTATATATGTACCACATCTTCTTTATCCATTCATCTGTTGCTGGACACTTACGGTGATACAGAAAAAATAAAAAATAAAGTAAAATAAAATAAAACCAATAGCACAGTGCTTTGTACTCATCAGACGTTGGAAAGAGATTTGCTAAATGAATAGATAAATGAATACAATACTGTAAAAGGATGTTTAATTATCAGTGTTACAAAATATTTAATTTTACTAAGAGTAGGTTAATACAGAATTTTGGCAATAAAGTAAATCTATATACATCTTCTGACTAAAAGAAAATATATGATCATCAATCACTCTGAATCATTTCATTTTAAAACATTTACTCTATTATTTATTTTACTTTTAAAGTCCCCATCAGCTCCCTACTATCTGCCTTTATCATTTTCTGGGAACTAATTGTTCCTTCATGCATGTAATTAACATTTACTGAGCTCTTACTGTCTACCACAAACCAGATTGCAAAGATTCATAGGACTCTCTCTCCGTCTCTAAAGGATTTATACCCTACAAGGAAAAACCAATGCATAAACAATTTATAATTAATGGAGTTGTTATGATAGAAGTACAAAAAAGTGCTATGGTTATAAGAATGATTCATCCTTCCTGGGGACTTGGCTTACGAGAGCGTACATGTGAGAAAGTGATTCTTCTCTTTGTACACTAAGTTGACTTAGTAGTAATAAAAATAGTTTCCATTTGTATAGTACTTTGCAAAGTTCTTTCACATCCATTTCTTCTTTTAATCCTCACAATGAAGGCTCTACAGTTTAGTGGGGTTTTTTTAGTATAGTCATCAAAAAAGATAGCTATGAAGCCAAAAGGTAAATAATATGGAAATTCATTCTAAAGTCCACAGGTGGATGATATAAGCTGAAACTGGAAATACGACTTTGATGGAGCTTTACAGAAATCATTCCAAGAAAAGCTAATAGGAGATACCTGTTCCTTCCCCTTTGTCCTCAGTGTCATTGCTTACTTCAAGCCAGATCTGCCATCTTGCTCATAGATTATAACAAGCTTCTAGCTGGATTCCCTGATTTGCGTCTCATCTCCCTCCAAGCCATTTGCTACATTGGCCACAAAATGATGATAATTTTTTTTTTGCTTTATAACAAATTTAATCAGTTATACATATATATATGTTCCCATATCCCCTCCCTTTTGCGTCTCCCTCCCACCCTCCCTATCCCACCCCTCCAGGAGGTCACAAAGCACAGAGCTGATCTCCCTGTGCTATGTGGCTGCTTCCCACTAGCTATCTACCTTACGTTTGGTAGTGTATATATGTCCATGCCATGATGATAATTTTTAAATGCAAACTGAAGCATGTCAATTTCCTGCTTAAAGCTCTTTTATCCTATAGAGTGCCTCATTTCCTATAGGATAAAATTCAAATGCTTCTGTATAGTATATAAAATTCTCCATTATATAAACCTATCAAATTCTTCAAATTCTTTATTGGTCACTCTCTTCTAATAATTTTACTGTTTGCTCAAAGCTATCACACTATTTCCATCTCTACACCTTTATAATGTCTTTGGCCTATAATGCCTTTAACTCTCCATTATTCTGTCTGGTAAAATGACGGTGGACATAGAAACTGTGACTTTTTTGTTGTTGTTTATATATAGACAACAGTAACAGCAAAATCTTGGCAACAGAAATTTGGCTCTTGCTTTCTTTTCTTAATTCATCACTGCATAAAACACAGTTTGGGAGACACTAGACTAGCATTTTCTTTTAAGATCTCAGGAAGAAATCACTATGTTTTTTATTACATATCAAAGATTCATGACATTTATATTCATTTAACATAGAACTAAAATATATTCTTTTGTGAGCATATTCTGTGCTATATGCTAAGGAACCAGTTGGAGATAAGTCAAAACAAGGCAGATATGAGTCCATCGTGGATCTTACATTCAATGAATAAATAGACAATAAAATAAGTGAATAAATTAAATCTCATAAGTGATGATAAGTGCTAATAAGGAAATAAAGAATGGTCTGGGAAAGGAGGCATTTTGGAGAAAATGGTCCATGAAGGTCTCTGTGAGGAAATTACATTTCAGATGAGACTTGAAAGATGAGGAGCCAGCCATGCATTTGGGAGAAGAGTCTGCTGGGCCAAAGAAGACTTTTGGAGTGGTCGAAGAACTGAACGACCAATGTGGTTGCACACAGTGAGAGAGGGGGAGAGTGATGGGAGTTGACAGTAAATCATAAAGGACTTGGTAGGCAAAGGCAAGAAAAGCATTGAAAGATTTTTTTAGCAAGTGAATAGTGACCCTGACTGCAACACTGGCTTCAGGGTGAAAGGTGGAGAATGGATCATAAGAGAACAGGAAAGAAACAAGGAGACCAGTTATAAGGCTATCGTAATAGTCTGTTCAAGATACACTGATGAATGGACTATAGTGGTAGCAGTGGCTGTGTAGACAAGTGGATGGACTTGAGACACATTTTGGAGATGAAACCATCAAGCCCATTTTGGAGGACAGCAAAAAGAATCAAGGATGAGTTCTAGGTTTCTGGCCTGAAGCAACAGGATAGATGATGGGGCCATTTACTGAGATAAAAGAGACTGAGGGAAGAAAAAATGGAACAAAATTGAGAGTTTCTTTTTGGACATGTTATATTTGAGACATCTATGAAACATTTGTGTGAAGCTATCAGTAGGCAGCTGGATAAATAAATTCATATTTCAGAAAGGAGTTCTGAGCTAGATACATGAGCGTGGGAGGGTCTTTTTGTTTTTTTTTTTTAACATCTTTATTGGAGTATAATTGCCCCACAATGGTGTGTTAGTTTCTGCTTTATAACAAAGTGGATCAGTTATACATATACATATGTCCCCATATCTCTTCCCTCTTGCATCTCCCTCCTTCCCACCCTCCCTATTCCACCCCTCTAGGTGGTCACAAAGCACCGAGCTGATCTCCCTGTGTTATGCGGCTGTTTTCCATTAGCTATCTATTTTACGTTTGGTAGTGTATATATGTCCATGCCACTCTCTCACTTTGTCACAGCTTACCCTTCCCCCTCCCCATATCTTCAAGTACATTCTCTAGTATGTCTGTGCCTTTATTCCCATCTTACCCCTAGGTTCTTCATGGCTTTTTTTTTTTCTTAGATTCCATATATATGTGTTAGCATACGGTATTTGTTTTTCTCTTTCTGACTTACTTCACTCTGTATGACAGACTCTATATATAGATGGGTTGAGATGAATGAATGCATTAAATGTATTACTGAAATAATGCATGGAAAGTAGCAGACACTTCACTTGGCATGTAGCAAATATGCTCAAAGTATATTAGCTAGAGGATGCTGCTTACGGTTAGAAAATTCTTCACACAGTATAACCCAAATCTTTTCTACTAAGAATAAACTGCTTTTGTATCACTTTCTTCTCAGTAATAGAAAACATCCAGTAGTCTTAATAAGGTATTTACATATTTGGAGACTTATTTAGAATGTTTTATGTATTCATATGCAGAAATACAAAAGAATAAAAAGTCTACTAATATAACAAATGCATGGCATATGTAACAATATATTATATAATATAAAAATGTATATAACAGAAAAAGTATATAACTATACATAATTTGGTTTGAAAAGTATTTTTAAGAAACTGAATGGAAAGGCAGTTAAATTTTTTAAATTTTCAGCATCTTAACACCTACATATAAAATAAATAGATTCCAGGGCTTCTCTGGTGGCGCAGTAGTTGAGAATCTGCCTGCTAATGCAGGGGACACGGGTTCGAGCCCTGGTCTGGGAGGATCCCACATGTGTCAGAGCAACTAGGCCCGTGAGCCACAACTACTGAGCCTGCGCGTCTGGAGCCTGTGCTCCGCAACAAGAGAGGTTGCGATAGTGAGAGGCCCACGCACCGTGATGAAGAGTGGCCCCAGCTTGCCACAACTAGAGAAAGCCCTCTCACAGAAATGAAGACCCAACACAGCAAAAATAAATAAATTAATTAATAAAAATAAATAGATTCCAGAATGCTGATCAACTAATTTATGATACAGTATAGTAATTATTTTTATGCTATGGGATGCTCAGCCACATTATGATTAAGAAAATGTGGTTTTGCCTCATACATCCTGTCTCTGCTATTTACTAGCTGTGTGATCTTGGACAAATTATATAACCTCCTGGTTCCTCAGTGTCCTCATCTGTAAAACACCAATAATTATAATACCTATCTAATCAGGTTGTCAAGTGAAATGACAAAAATGTTAAAAATGATGTGTAAAATACGTAGCATAGTGCCTAAAGTAATCAATAAATGATCCATCTATATCAGTGGGTCTAAACCCTGGATGACATTAGAATCACCTGGGGAGTTTTTAAAATACTATGTCCAGGCTTCACCCAAACCAATTAATTTAGAATCTCTTGGAGGTACATCTCAGGCCAACAATATATATTTTTTAAAAAAGCTCCCTAGGTAATTCTAATGTGTAGCCAGAGTCAAGAACTATAACCTAAAAATAAATGTCATATATAATATATGAGAATGTAATCTTTGTATTGAAATGTTTATAAAATATAGCATGATGCCAGTTAAACAAGTGACCAAAAGAACTTCAAAACCTTCCTAATAATTTAGTTTGGAAAAAAAGTAAGTTGGAAGAGTAGATAAATGATAATTAAAAACAAAGACATGGCCTAGCATCTCTGAAGTAAGATGCCTGCACTCAACTCCCAGCTCCACCACTTACCAGCTTTGTAAATTCAGGCAAGTTACTCAACTACTGTTTCCTCATTTGTAAAATAGCGATAATGACAGTACCTACCTCTTATTGTGTTGTTAGATCATTGGATGATTTAATATTTGTAAAATGCTTAAACAACACCCGGCGTATAGTAAGCACTATGTATTGGTTTTAAAAAGAGTACTTGGATGGAAATATTTGGAATGAAATAATGCTGGCATTAATATTGAATCTTGGTAACATATTGTGCATTAAATTAGAACTGAAAACAGGTGTTATACAAAAGCTCTGGGGGTGATTGTTAAAAAAAATTCTTTACACCTTATATCAAAGATCAAACTGATCTTAACTTCACACTAGCTACTCTCCTCATAGAAGATGATGTGTTAATCTCGCCAGGACGTGTATAAAATACCACAAAATACATTAATAGAAGTATCCACTATCCCTGAAGACCTGAAGTTCAAATATTATCTGATGAACTGCAGGGAATTTTTAAAACAAGATCACCATATACAGGTGTTGTGTTGGGTTTAGGTCCTGGGGGTGGATTTTTCAGTGATTTTCCTTTCTTTGTCATACCTGGTCTGGCCCTTGCCTACTTCTTCAGCCTTATTCTAATGGTCTCACCCCACACCCTTGCCCCATCCAGGAAATCTTCTCTCCACTTCCTTCAAGTCCTACTATTTTCTCCTCCAATACTTTGCTACTCTTACTGATGATTCCTCTTCCTGGAATGCTCTTCTCATTTTCCTCTGACCATCCCACCCCCAACCTACACATCTTTTAAAACTCAGTTCAAGTACTAACCTCTTCTATGAAGCCTTTCCCAACACCCCAGGCAAGTACTAACCTCTTCTATGAAGCCTTTCCCAACACCCCAGGTGGAGGTAAGCATTCCCTCTTTTGTACCTACTTATACTACAAACAGATGGCCATTTTTCAATTTTTTTTTTTAATTTGGCCACACTGAGTGGCATGCAGGATCTTAGCTCCCTGACCAGGGATCAAACCTGGGCCCTAGCAGTGAAAGCCACTGAGTCCTAACCACTGGATCACCAGGGAATTCCCCAGATGGCCATTTTTAAAGCCACATTTGAGTCTTTTTTTTTTTTTTTTTTTACCGGTACGCAGGCCTCTCACTGTTGTGGCATCTCCCGTTGCGAAGCACAGGCTCCGGATGCGCAGGCTTAGCGGCCATGGCTCATGGAGCCAGCCGCTCCGCGGCATGTGGGATCTTCCCGGACCGGGGCACGAACCCGTGTCCCCTGCATCGGCAGGCGGACTCTCAACCACTGCGCCACCAGGGAAGCTCCACACGTTTGAGTCTTTTTTAAAGGTCAAGAACCATTGTCTTATTTTATTTACATATGTATTTAATCATCAACCCCTGGCACAGAATCAGGCTCGTTTAACTAATTTCATTGACCTAGAGAATGGAAGGAAGGGAGAAAGGGAACAACGAAGGAATGGTATCCATTTGTATGGTGTTTGACTGAGAAGAGGGGCGTCACCAGTGAGCACAAATGAAGCAGTTGGAATCTATGGTTGCTGGTTTCAGTAAGACCAACAGGAAAACCATGCTAGCACAAAGCCATCAGCTTCTCATAAACCTAAGACATCATCATGTCTCTGCTACATCGAGAGACCCTGCTCAAGATTTCAGTGAAACTCTAAGGTCGGAGAGAAGTGGAAGAAGAATCCCTCAAAGCTACACAAGAGAGCGTTCATTTACTAACTTTGTAAGTTCTCTAGCTCTCCGTTTTCCTAAATTTGCTCCCACCTTTAGAAGATTTTTATAATGTCCCACCACTTCTCAGAAGTCTTTTCCAGTTTTGTGGAGACAAAGTCATTAGACTCACAACATTTTAGCACAGTTAACATCAGGACCCCTGGGATTCTGGCTCTATCATTAGCTCTGCAGTTTTAAGCCAGATGCTTAACAGTCCTGTGCCTTAGTTCACTTGCCTTTAATATGAAAACAATAATAGTATTTATCATAGAGTTGTAAAGTAGATTAAATATTTAGAATAGCACGTTGCATGTAGAGAGTCCTAAGTTCACATTTATATTTATTATAAATTAATAGTTAATATTATATGTTAGTTAATACTATAGACAAGAACTACTAATTTAGTCCCTTCTTTAAACAGGAAAAATGTAGGTGCTTCTGTTATAATTATCAAAACAGTGCTTATTTTAGAAGTTAAGGGACTAAATATATTGGTCACACTGAGGATATACTTTCACCTTCTGTATAAATAAACACATCTACTTACAAAACAGGAGATGTCTCACCTATGAACCCTCTGTGGTATTTGCTGCTTCAGAGTCTATATTAGCAATGGTGAAACTTGAAAAGAAAACCAATCTTGTAGAATGGCAGAGAAATGACAGGCCAACCTTGCCTAGGACTCATAAAATTCAAACAAGGTAGTATCTGTCAGAGGCACCGACACTTTTCTTTTTCTAAACTGAAATGAGCTGAACACAAGTATGAAGCTTATTATCAATCTCATTTTCAGTTCCTTTGAAATCTTTCATGAGTCTCTCCTATCTAAGGAGACCAGCCATCAAAGAAGAGTCTATGTGTGGTAGGGGATTAGGTTAGACAAATGCCTATAGAAATTCAATATCCATCGTTCTCTTTTCCATTCTCCTATTAAGAGGGCAAATCTTTTCCTCCTTAATAAATGAAACATAGAGGCCTCTAAAGAGGCTGGGGTGGTTAGACTGTAGAGGGATCCCTGACATTATGCCTAAGGACAGATTCCAGGTTATGTCCCCAGCATGGGTGAATAGATAAGTCAATAGATTACTTTTCATTTACATCTACAATCAACAAACGAGTCATTTGTTTACATGTGAATTGTGCCTAAATATTGAGCATTCATGATTACTAATAAAAGAGACTATTCGTATTCACATTCACATTAGATTTCACAAGTAAGTCTGACCCACAAACACCTTATAGTCTTACCAGAATGAAGTTCCTAAATCTCTCAAGGAAACATGTCCAGCTAGTCAAGAGGTATTTCTGCTTCTTCCACAGCCCCCCTCTCCAGCCACTTGCTGATGCATTCTATCTTCTTGAGCAATAAGACAGACAACTGGACTCACAGGAAACAAGACTGAAATGGAACACAGGGTTGTAACTCAGAAGATGGTGGCTTTGCATGGTTTTTGCCACTTACTAGCTGTGTTTCCTCATGAATTCACTTAACTTTCATTTACTCAATAATAAGATTTCCCCCTCCCTCCATCTCACAAAGTTATTTTGAGGATATTAGAACTGACTATGAGAGCAACCCTAAACTGTAAAGTGACAAACGGATGTCACTCTGACTATTCATTCCAGAGCATGCATGGGAGTTTTGTGCCAGCAGCCTCTGGTGTTAGACTGTCTGAGTTCAAATCCAGGCTCCCACTCACTAATTGTGACCTTGAACAAGTACACGCTTCTGTTTCCCCATCTGTAAAATATGAAATGGAAGGGCACCTGTATGGCACTTAAAACAATGACAAGAACCTAGAAAGCATTCCATAAAAAGTTAAGATTTGATTCAGTGAGGACTTTCTTAAATTTAATTTTTATTTTATGTTAAAGTATAGTTGATTTACAATGTTATGTTAGCTTCAGGTATACGGCAAAATCATTCAGTTATGCATATGCATATAACCATTCTTTTTCAGATTCTTTTCCCGTATAGGTTATTATAGAATATTGAGTAGAGCTCCTTGTGCTAAACAGCAAGGACTTTTTAAAGTGGTTACCCCTTGACTATGTATGAGCTTTGAGAATGCTGAAGAATAGACAAGATCTAATTCCCACCTTTGGAGGTCTCACAGATTTGCGAAGGGTAGACACTGAGGTAAACAAGTGTTGTGATGAAGATAAAGTGTGGTTAAGCACAGGGCACAGATCCATTCCTAATTCCCTGTTCTGTCCTTCTGCCTTCCTCTGTTTCCCTGCTCTTCCTAGACAAATTCCCCTTATAACTGCATCTACTTTCAGAGCTAAGGCCCATAGCACAGAACTCTACCCTCACTGCAGGATATCCCCAAGTAGCTTACTCCCTTCCTCCACTCCTGAACCTATACCTCTTACAACTAATCCCTCAACCTAATCAATGACCAAACCATGATAAACTTGTCTGAGAAACATGCCCCATTTCTAACCCATATACACATCTACTGTGTTCATCTTGACATTACAGGAGCTTCCTATGTGTCTCTGGGCTTCCAATCTCAACCTCCCTACCCATCACTCCTTCCCCATTCAGCCACCTGAGTTCTTCTAAAGCTTATATCTGTTCACAATACTCCCTGTGGTAAGCCTTCAGTGGCTTCCCATTGCTGACTCAATAGCATCTTCTTAGGCCTACAGGACTCTTAACTCAAATCTTGGGCTCCTTTCTACTTTTATTCACACTTCTCAGGCCTCAACAAAAAGGAAACCCAATGTGCCTTTCCAGAACAAACATGTACCTTCCAATACTCTCTACTCTTGCTCTTGTTGATCCTATTATCTCAGATATCCTATCTGCCAGCTATCCATCCACCAACCTTCTTTTCCATCCTTCAATGTCCAGCTCAAATGCCAATGACTACATATTGCTTTCCCTGATTAACCAGAATCCCTCAGGATTTATTGCTCTTTATCCTAGATTTACATGTACCATGTAGATTGAGCCATATAATTTACCATATTTTTGGTAGGTCAAAAATGGCCAAATAACAGTAATTTCAAATAATTCAACCTATAAATTAATATGTTTCTCTTACACCACTTATCCTGCTTCAGTAGACTTCTTTATACTCTGTCTTCTTCCTTGCATGCCCAGTGCCTAGTAGTGATGGAAAAGTAGATTCTCAAAAAATGCTTATAGAATTCAAGATAATTGTTATGTATGGATCTCAATATAATACTTCATTGAGTTCCCTTAAGTCTAGGTCTCAATCTTTCTCTCATTTTGCTGGAGTCTGACAAGGGTAAAGTTACTCACTCAAGGCTGTCTTATCAAGTCAGGAGTGTAGGTATCCTTTTCTCATTTCCATCAGGACCCCACTCTCTCTACCTACCAACTAATAATTATCTAACCTAGAGAGGGAAAAATCCACCTCCAGGGTCATCCTTTCTTCAGGCAGAAAGTGTGTAATTTGTAATGTTATCCATTCAGGACATTCATTCATTCATTCAATCATGGAGATGTGATTGGCACTGGGAATATAGAAGTAAATAAGGCAACAAGAGGTGATGAATTTAGAGTGCCTTTGTTCTTTGACCTGGTCTTCAAACATTTTTCCTCGAGAATCACCCGAAGACATTTTGAACATTTAAACAATATCATGTATTTTTGAACAGCTTTAAATGTCTTGTACATTTTAAGGTATCTAAAATTTTTATCATAAGTTGACATTGTCACAAAGGATGTAATTTTCAATATATATATTTAATATTGTCACTTTAAATATAATTACTATTTCATTTTAAATGTATCAAATGAAATTTGAATATTATAATAATTTAATACCCAAGACCAGCTATTTAAAAATATATGAAAAACTATTTTGTAATATTTGGAAATTTTAGGCCTTTCCTTTGTCTATTTCAACTCACATTTCCACTATACTTTCTTCCTGGATTTTATACATATATATTAAATCAAAACTGTGGAGCTGTATATTTAGGTCAATTTACAAAAATATCCATGGCAAACAATAAGCTGAATTACACTTTCAGAAAAATTCTGCATTTATTATTTCAATTCAAATAGATATGTTAATAAGCATTGCAAGAAACATAAAAACAATGAGAAATAAGTTGCAAAATGAATCCTGTAAGACAGATTATAAAAAGTAGCCAAGGTTAAAATAATATAGATTTAATATGAATAATTAATCCATTTTCATAAATTTTAAAAAGAAGGTAAAGCAATATGTTAGCTCTCAGTATCAAATCTGTAATAAAGCAATGAGTGTACAGTTTATGAAATAATGATAATATCATTCCTCTAATAAGAATGTGTGTCTCTGTCCAGTCAAAAGGCAGAGAATGGTCAAATGAAGCAAACATGGTCCAACTACATGCCATCACAAGAGACATAATTGATTCAAAGACACAATAAGTTGAAAGTAAAAGGATAGAAAAATATATCCCATACAAAGGGTATCCAAAATAGAGCTGAAGTGGCTACAGTAGTATAAGGCAAAGTAGACTTAGAAACAAATTTTGTTACTAGTGACAAAAAAGGACATAATGATAAAAGGGTCAGTCCATCATGAAGACAAAATAATTATAAGCATAATGCATCTAACAAGAGAGTGCCCCAAAACATGACATAAAATACATACATTAAAAGGTGATATAGACAATTCAACAATAATATTTGAAAACTTCAATACCTCACTTTCAACAATGGGTAGAACAACCAGGCAGATCAACAAGGAAACAGAAAAAGTAAACACTGTAAACCAACTAAATATAACAGACTTCTACAGAACACTCCAATCAACAAAAAGCAGAATATACATTCTTCTCAAGTGCACATGGAACAATTTCCAGGTTATGTTAGGAGTATATGTTAGGAGGTCATAAAACAAACCTCAATAAATTTAAAAGTATTTAAATTATACAGTGTTCTTTGACCACAATGGAATGAAATGAAAAGTCATAATAATAGAAGGAAATTTGAGAAATTCACAGATATGTGAAAATTAAATAAAACTCTCCTAAATAACAATTGAGTCAAAGAAGAAATCACAGTGCAAATTACAAAATAATTTGAGATAAATGAAAATAAAACCACACATACCAAAACTCATGAGATGCAGCTCAAACAGCAGTCAGAGGGAAACTTATAGCTATAATGCTTATAATTATAAGAGGAATAAAGATCTCAAATCAATAACCTGAACTTCCACCTTAAGAAACTAGAAAAAAAAAGAATAAGCTAAAACAAGCAAGCAGAAGGAAGAAAATAATAAAGATTAGATCACAAATAAATAAAATAGAGAATAAAAGTAATAGTGAACATCAATGAAATCAAAAATTAGTGATTTGAAAAAGATCAACAAAATCAAACTTTAGCTAGCCTGGCCAAGAGAAAAAAGTAAGGACCCAGATTACTGAAATCAGGAATAAAAGAGGGGACCTCAGTACTAACCTCACAGAACTAAAAAAGGATTGTAAGGGAATACTATGAATAATCATATGACATCAAATTAGATAACCTAGATGAAATGGATAAATTCCAAGAAAAACACAAACAACTGAAACGGAAAAAATTAAAAATCCAAATAGACTTAGAACAAGTAAAGATATTTCATTAGCAATTTTAAATCTTCGCACAAAGAAAAGTCTAGGTCTAGATGGCTCCACTAGTGAATTCTACCACACGTTTAAAAAAGAATTAATGTGAATCCTTCAGACACTCTTACAAAGATTTTGAAGGGGAAGGAACACTTCCCAACTCATTCTATGAGACCAGTATTACCTTAAGACCAAAACCAGACAAAGACATGACAAGAAAAGAAAACTACAGATCAGTAGTCTCTACAAATAAATATCCTCAACAAAATACTAGCAATCCAAATCCGGCAATATATATATATATATATTATATATATATATATATAATATATATATATATATATTATATATATATATAAATATATATATATAAAATATATATATATATATATTTTATATATATATATATATATATATATATATATATATGAGTTTCAGATGTTAAACCGATCTTGCATTTCTGGGAGAAATTCCTCTTGGTCATGGTGTGTAATCATATATATATATATATATATATATATATATATATATATATATATATATATATATGATTGGTTTAACATCTGAAACTCAATCAGTGCAATACATTATATTAACTATATTAACAGAATAAACCACAATGATCTCAATAGATGCTGCAAATGTAGTAATAACTTCTATATAGATTACATGATGAAATAATATTTTGCATATACTGAGTTAAAAAATATATTACTCAAGTTAACTTCACCCAATTCTTTTTCATTTTTTCAGTGTGGCTTCTAAGAGATTTCACATTACATATGTAGCTTGTATTTGTAGCTCACCATATATTTCTATTGGACTGAGATGATCTGGATGGATCCTAGTTTCAAGACCAGTGGTCTCATGGTGTTAGGTATTTTTCATGTTATTTATCAGAGGAGAAAACAGACTGACAATGGTTAACCTGCCCAGGTTAACACACTCCACCCTGTAGGTGTCAGAACTAGTATTGGAATTCAGTTCTGCCCATAAAGCCTGAGTTTGCCCTGTTTACATCACTGGTTTTCCTTAGAGATTAAATAGTCATTGATGATGTTTACTATTTAACTTTTAGAATTTCTTTCTTCCTTTCAAACGTAGGAAGAATTTAGCCTCCTCACCTTTTCCATTTTTCATTTGGACTTATCCTTCCATTTCTGTTAATGGGATTTTACTACCATTATCACCATCCATTTGCATGTTTTTGGTAATTTTTTGTTTTTGTGTTTGTTATCAACCCCCCCACCCTCTGCAGGACTACCAGTGTGTTCTTCTAGCTGGCCTTCTAGTCTACTCTTTACCTTACGCAGCATGGCAGATGAGAGTCAAGATTTGTTTGTTTGTTTAAATATACATTCTGCGTCAAACGTCATAGAAGACTCTCCACTTAAAATATTGCTTAAATTTACCAAGGCTTGATTTGTGACCCAAGACACGATCTATCCTGTAGAATGTTCCATGAGCACTTGAGAAAAATGTGTATTCTGTTGTTTTTGGATGGAATGTCCTATAAATATCAATTAAGTCCATCTTGTTTAATGTATCATTTAAAGCTTGTGTTTCCTTATTTATTTTCATTTTGGATGATTTGTCCATTGGTGAAAGTGGGGTGTTAAAGTCCCCTACTATGATTGTGTTACTGTCGATTTCCCCTTTTATGGCTGTTAGTATTTGCCTTCTGTACTGAGGTGTTCCTATGTTGGGCTCATAAATATTTACAATTGTTATATCTTCTTCTTGGATCGATCCCTTGATCATTATGTACTGTCCTTCTTTGTCTCTTGTAATAGTCTTTATTTTAAAGTCTATTTTGTCTGATATGAGAATTGCTACTAATTTTCTTTTTTTTTTTTTTGCGGTATGTGGGCCTCTCACTGTTGTGGCCTCTCCCATTGTGGAGCACAGGCTCCGGACGCGCAGACTCAGCAGCCATGGCTCACAGGCCCAGCCACTCTGCGGCATGTGGGATCTTCCTGGACCAGGGCACGAACCCATGTCCCCTGCATTGGCAGGCGGACTCTCAACCACTGCGCCACCAGGGAAGTCCTCCAGCTTTCCTTTGATTTCCATTTGCATGGAATATCTTTTTCCATCCCCTCACTTTCAGTCTGTATGTGCCCCTAGATCTGAAGTGGGTCTCTTGTAGACAGCATATATATGGGTCTTGTTTTTGTATCCATTCAGCCAGTCTGTGTGTTTTGGTGGGAGTATTTATTCCATTTACATTTAAGGTAATTATTGATATGTATGTTCCTATTCCCATTTTCTTAATTGTTTTGGGTTTCTCATTGTAGGTCTTTTCCTTCTCTTGTGTTTCTTGCCTAGAGAAGTTCCATTAGCATTTGTTGTAAAGCTGGTTTGGTAGTGCTGAACTCTCTCAGCTTTTGCTTGTCTGTAAAGTGGTGCTGCGTAAACTGGATAGGTACATGCAAAAGTATGAAATTAGAACACTCCCTAACACCATACACAAAAATAAACTCAAAATGGATTAAAGACCTAAATGTAAGGCCAGACACTATAAAACTCTTAGAGGAAAACATAGGCAGAACACTCTATGACATAAATCACAGCAAGATACTTTTTGACCTACCTCCTAGAGAAATGGAAATAAAAACAAAAATAAACAAATGGGACCTAATGAAACTTAAAATCTTTTGCACAGCAAAGGAAACCA
Organism: Mesoplodon mirus; assembly: GCF_964341445.2. NCBI lineage: Eukaryota > Metazoa > Chordata > Mammalia > Artiodactyla > Ziphiidae > Mesoplodon > Mesoplodon mirus. The sequence goes on from NC_138977.1 coordinate 165,961,189, forward strand.
TAAACAAGACCAAAAGACAACCCTCAGAATGGGGGAAAATATTTACAAATGAAGCAACTGACAAAGGATTAATCTCCAAAATTTACAAGCAGCTCATGCAGCTCAATAACAAAAAAACAAACAACCCAATCCAAAAGTGGGCAGAAGACCTAAATAGACATTTCTCCAAAGAAGGTATACCGATCGCCAACAAACACATGAAAGAATGCTCAACATCATTAATCATTAGAGAAATGCAAATCAAAACTACAATGAGATATCATCTCACACCGGTCAGAATGGCCATCATCAAAAAATCTAGAAACAATAAATGCTGGAGAGGGTGTGGAGAAAAGGGAACCCTCTTGAACTGTTGGTGGGAATGTAAAGTGATAGAGCCACTACTGAGAACAGTATGGAGGTTCCTTAAAAAACTAAAAATAGAACTATCATATGACCCAGCAATCCCGCTACTGGGCATATACCCTGAGAAAACCATAATTCAAAAAGAATCATGTACCAAAATGTTCATTGCAGCTCTATTTACAATAGCCAGGACATGGAAGCAACCTAAGTGTCTACCAACAGATGAATGGATAAAGAAGATGTGGCACATATATACAATGGAATATTACTCAGCCATAAAAAGGAACGACACTGAGTTATTTGTGGTGAGGTGGATGGACCTAGAGTCTGTCATACAGAGTGAAGTAAGTCAGAAAGAGAAAAACAAATACCATACGCTAACACATATATATGGAATCTAAGAAAAAAAAAAAAGGTCATGAAGAACCTAGGGGTAAGATGGGAATAAAGATGCAGACCTACTAGAGAATGGACTTGAGGATATGGGGAGGGGGAAGGGTAAGCTGTGACAAAGTGAGAGAGTGGCATGGACATATATACACTACCAAACGTAAAATAGATAGCTAGTGGGAAGCAGTCACATAGCACAGTGAGATCAGCTCGGTGGTTTGTGACCACCAAGAGGAGTGGGATAGGGAGGGTGGGAGGGAGGCAGATGCAAGAGGGAAGAGATATGGGGATATATGTATATGTATAACTGATTCACTTTGTTATAAAGCAGATACTAACACACCATTGTAAAGCAATTATACTCCAATAAAGATGTTAAAAACAAACAAACAATAAACTACTGAGAATTTCCAGTGTGGGTGTGCATATGGGGAATCCTACGAAGTCTGATATTGCCGGTGGGGATTTCACTTAGTACAACTTTTTCAAAAAAAAATAAATATAAAAAAATAAAATATTGCTAATCATCTTCACAACAACTCCCACTTCACAGATGACGGTCATTGCTTCTTTCATTTCAAAGATGAGAAAACTGAGGTTCCCAAAGCTTAACTGCTGAAGTTACATAGTAACAGAAAGACTTGGGACTAAACGTCAGGTCTCTGACTCCATAGGCCCCACTGTGTCCAACATATCCCTTCTCCATGTCCCTTAATGTGAGTTAAATATGGATCAGCCTAAAACATAAGTATTTTCATATGAATGATTTATGCCTTTATGAAAATCTTCTAAAGTTTTTTTTTCATAAAAGTTTACCTATAATTTTTCTATTGAAAATTGACATCTATTTTTCTTTGTATTGTTATGGAATATGGTCTGCAAACTTAATACAATGATGTACACTTTATAAATGAAACTTGGATGCAAGGCGACATAAAGTCCTAGACTACTATGTAGACAAAAAGTAGAGTGAGTAAAAGTAAATTGATAGCAATCAGGTTGATGTACAAATCTGGTCTAAAATCAAACAACCCCCTTTCTTCAGAATGCTTTCCATCCACTGTCGTTACACTTAATCAGCCTTTGCACAAAGGCTGGTATCAGTGCCTCCTACCAAGTAAACCTCCTGTTTTTCTTTTTTATTGAACATTCATAGTCTCCAAAATAAATACTTACAAATTTTAATCTTCTTTCTAAGATTAAATTTGATAGATATAATACCCTTCATCTATATAAAGGTTAAATATTTAGTATTTAGTCAAAATGCATCTTCACTTTTCTCTGCATAGAATAATTTATCAATAAAAAGAGTTAGCTTTCCAGAATGTGAAAGAAAATAATTAAATGCAGTATATCAAATATATACTGTCAGACCTCATTCTTCTAATAGGAGAAAAATGAGTTAGCACATTTGAGGACTATTTCTGAATATTTATGGGATATGAATTTTGAAAATAAGATGCTTTCACTCTGAGTCACTACTGCCAATTGTTATTCATTTAGTTAGGTGTTACTGAGAATGCTTCAAGGGTTATCCTTTCCATCCTTTATCTTTTGGTAGACTAGCCACCAATGTTTTTAGCGCTTGTCACTGTAGCTCTGTTTTGCTCAAATATGTTGCATATTTCGGGTGATAGTCTTATGTCCAAGTAATGAAGCAGGAGACTGAGAAATGGGGAGATGGAGGCATTAAGCCCAGGCTATGGAAACTACCTGTGGCAAATTATTTTGTTCCTGGGTTTTGGTTTTCCAACTGTAAAATAGAAATATTATTTACTTTTGCTTTATCTACTCACAAAATATATTGTGACAAGTATGGGAGAAAACAAATGAAAATCTCATTGCAAGCCAGCATTACAATGTGTTTCAGTGTGTGGTTTCTTCTGCCTTCTTGATGAATTTGCCTTACCTCTATATCCCACATGCATCCCAGGTCTCCATCCATGACCAGACTAGCAAGGAGATGTTGTAGCATGTAGGACTCCAATTTAGTAGGCCAGTTTCAGCCTCAAATCTCACTGTTCATGAATCTGTCAAGATAATTAGGGCTGGGAATTATCATAACTAGTATCAACAGCAAACATTTATTTACAGTATCTCTGACTATGCACAGAATAATATATGTGTCTTCTGTTTTGTTCATAGTTGTACCCCCAGTGCCTGGCAGTGTCTGGCACATAGTAAGCACTCGATAGTTAATGGATACATAAAAGAATCAAGAAGAACTAGGAAAATAAATATATAAGGACACTGTCTCCAAAGATTTGTAATCTAATCAAGTTGACTAGGCCTAAAGATAAAAGGTGAGAATGGAACAATTAAGTCAGTCTACATAAGTGCCCAATAGCATCATGGCAGGAATTACTGGAGAGATTGAAGACTTCTTTCCTATATGGGAACACTGGAGTTGAATGACAAATCTCCCAGGCTTCAAAAAGGGTAACACCATCTGGAAAACCTTTTATTGTGTTTGGGGGCTACACTTTATCATCAGGGGAAGATTCTAGATACTTTCCTTTGTCAAAATGGAATGGCAGAGTAAGCAGAATGAAGACTGTAATAACAAGAATGGAGCTTTCAGTTTAGTATTATCAAAGAAAATTCTGGGAAGGGGAGTGAGATTTTTTTGTTATTTGTTATGGTCTGTTTGTTTTATTTTTTGTTCCTCCAGCAACCATAACTCAATAATGCTACAGTTTTCTAGAAAATGGTACATTTCCTTTTAAGTGTGCTTTGGAAACACTTTCTTCCTTCCCTCCCTCCCTCCCTCTTCTTTGCCTTCCTTTCTTCTTTCCCTCATTCCTTTCATCCTTCCTACAGTATTAATTGGGCAATTAATAATCAATAAAAATTTATTGGGAACCATGTTCTAGGTACTGTGGCAGGCAAGAAAGATGCAGAGATACATAAAGAAAACCATGACCTATAGCAAGTCACAGTCTAAAATGGCAGATAGCCAAGGAAACATAATTGTTTCCTTGTTATGTCCATATGACACATGTTATAACAGTAAAAAAAATTATTATGTCAATGTTAAGAGTGTAGAACAGCCCTCAACTCACTGTCCAGGGGGAGTCAGGAAAGGCTATCGCATTTGGATTGTGTCTTGAAAGGAAAGGAATCATTAGCTGATGGAAAGAGGCATTCCAGGAACTAGAAACATCATGTGCAAAGGCCCAGAATTATGAAATGACATGGCTGATTCAGAGAATCTGGTAATATGGAGAGTGACAGGTGAAAAAGGCAAAGTGGCAAGTTGCAAATAAGTTCTGAAGGGTCCTGTCTACTAGCAAGTTTGGACTTGATACTGTGGAAGCTAGAGAGTGATTATTGACAGGACAGTGTAACAGGATCATAGTTGTTTTTTGGGGGGCTATTAAAGGGAATAGATTCAGAAGAGGAGCTGGTAGGGAAGCCAGCTAAGAGGCTGTGCGCTAGAGCAGGACAGAGAAAAAATTCAGAGCTAAGACTTGGGTAGGGGAAAGGGCTAAGGGGTCTACCTTTGAGAAACATTTCTGCAGCATAATTGACAGAATATAGTAAGCAATTGTTTTTGGAGGGTGAGAGAGGGAAGAAGAGGTTAACAAATTTCCAGCTTGAGAAACTGGTTGTGTGATGATGCCATCGGCCAGATAGGGAGCAAAGAGGAGGAGCGGGTTTGGGAGAAGACAGTAAGTTCAGGTATGGACACATTGACTTCATGGGTCTGAGACAGATGATATTTGAACACATGATAGTGGATAAAGTCACTTAGAAAGAGTATGTAGAAGTAGAGAAGAAGACCAAGAATATAAGCTAAGGAACTCCAACATAAAAGAGATATGTAAAGAGAGGAGGGTAGAGGAGAGAATGAAGGAAGGTTTAGAAAAGTGGAGGAAGAACCAGAAGTAATTGAAGATGGTGTTACACTGGGATACTGTGTCAATAAAGCACCCTGAAGCTGGACAGGGTCAATCTAGACCTTAAGTTCTATTTTTTCCTCCAACCCAAAGCCAAGACTAATGAGCTCCCACCTAATGACTAATCCTTTCCCATCCTGTGGGGTCAGACACATTCACAGGCTGGGCAGCAATAAGAAACCAGCATCATGGAGGCTCAGCATCAAATTGGCCTCATTGCCATGCTGCCTAAACTGGTTCACTGTTTCTATGAGCTGGAGTCTTGATTCCCTGTCTTTGCTCAAGTTCCTGTAATGAACCCCTGTGCTGGAGGCTACATCCTTCTCCATGTTCCTAAGACAGAAGTCTTGCCTCTTGGAGTCCAGGTTTATCTATTCCCTTGTGTTAAAATCCTGAGCTGCATTGTCTGTCCTCACTCACATATCCTGTCAATGCCTGTGACTATCTTGCCTTGCTTATAATTCCTAAGAGCATCTGGGTGGTGTTTGGATAGCTCTTGCCAACAAACAAGCAACTGATAAATGGACTCTCATATTACTAGAGTATATTTATAGCTATTAGTTCTTAAAACTGCTATTTGTTAATTCCATGATGCCTTCATTCAGTGCATGAATTTGACAACTCTTGGGTGCCTACTGTGTGCCAGGATTGTTCTAGGTGCTGAGGATGCAATTGTGAACAAAACAATGTATCTTCCCTTATGTGGCTTGCGAACTAATAGGGAGGACAGATAAACAATTTAAGTACATAGTGGGCCAGATGGAGAAAAATCAAACCACCTACGGGGGGAGAAGGAGGCTGGAATGGAGGGAGGGTGCTGCTGTTTTACAATGGCGGGCAGGGAAGATATCACAGAGAAGAATGAGCTTGAGCAGAGACCTAAAAGAAGTGAGAAAGAGAGAGAGATGAGAAAACGGATAGAGTGAGCCCTGTTGGTATTGAGGAGGACAAGCATTCCAGACAAGGGAATTGCAAGAGCAAAGTCCCTGGGGCTGACTTGGCCTTGTACATTAAAGAAATAAGCATTCTATTGTGGGGTAGAAGTTGTCAGAGGGATTAGTAGAGGCAGGAGGCAAACATGAAGAACCTTTTGGTTATTGAAAATGTTTTGACTTTTATTCTGATAAGTATAAGTATTTCATCAGAGGAGATGATGTGATCTGTCTGAAAGGAGCATTCCAGCTGCTTCATGGAGAATAGATTGTAGACAAGATCAGAAGCTGGGAAACTAGTTAGGAGTTGAGAGCAACAATCCAGGGCAGAAAAAATAGTACCTGGGCCAGGTTGCTTGAGGTGGGAGTGGTGAGAGGTAGTTGGATTCTGGATATAACTTAAAGGTAGGACAAGCAGAATGTAATGATGGCTTGGATATCCTGTAACAAAAATAGAAGTCAAGAACGACTCCAAGGTTTGCGGCCTAAGCAACTACAGCAATGGAGTGGTGCTTACCCAGATGGGAATTAACAAGGTGGGGAGTTCAATTTTGGGCCTGTTAAATTTGGGATGTCTATGAAGCTGTGTCCTGAGCAAGTGGGAGGAGGAGCTGGTGTACCGGCGGAGGGGCTGGCCTTAGACGGGAAGGTGGGGTATGGACAGGCCTTCCATGTACCAGGAAGGAAGGTGAGGTGTAAAGGGACAGAGGCAGTGACTAGAAAAGGGAGCCGTGAGGACCTGGGGAAGATTTGTAACTGCTTCTATTTTCTCAGTGAAATAGAAAGCCAGCTCAGCAGCTGAGAGTGAGGACAGAAGAAGGTGTGAGGAGGCTTTAAGATAAAGTGTGAAATAGTCTTCTATGACAGTGTTCTTCAATTTCAGCTCATGACCTAAATGTGAGTCTTAAAATCAACTTAGTGATTTGAGATCAATTCAGTGATCAATTATTTTAAAAAACAATTCTTTTAAAGAGTAAAATTTTAAAAGAGCTTGTTGCATGTATCAAGAGTAAGAATTGCTTAATAAAAGCTTTATTTTAGGTGTATGTGTGTGTCCTGGGTTGCAGCAAAATATTTTTAAACACACTGGCTCAGGGCAGTGGGAGGAAATGAAAAAGGGACAGTCAAATTAAACTCAGGGAACGAGTTACTGGTCATACAATTAACATATTTTCATGTAAATATGATTAGAATATAGATTCATAAGAACTTGGCTTTAGACCTGCTAGAGGTCCATAATCCCTCTCCTCCCACCCACCCCTACCTGCACTATAGGAAACCTTTATGTTGGAATATTTTCAATGATGGGACACTCACCAGCTTAAAAGTTCTAGATTTCAGAATATAACTTTCTTTGCTATAAAAAGCAGGACCCTCACGACACTTTCTCAGATGTTAAAGCAGTGAGTAGAGGATCTGGCAGTGGAACTTCAGAATTTAGTGTACTTAATATGAAGTTTGACCTTATTACATAATACCAAACTTGATGGCTTTTTCCTTTTTGGAGAGCTCTCAATGCTCTAAAACAAAACCAGTCTCAACACACTAAGAAATCTTGTTTTTATTCAAACTTCAGCCCAGAATGGCACCATTTAGCTTTTAAACGTATGCTCTCTCTTCTTACATTGAACTAACTGCAATTTTAATGGATGATTGAGCTAACTTTCGTGCCTACATTTTCAAGATTTGTCATTGGATCTGCAGATGAGTCTAATCAAATACAACTTTACTTAGAAATAAAATTCTTCATTTCAATACGTTACATGCCTCAGTTGCTGAATATTTTCCGTGCAAAATAGGTTAATGAATAATAGTAATATGTCAATAGGTGCTGTGAAAATGGTCATTTATATTTTTAATTCTAAAGAGCTCAGGTTATCTTCTAGACATTGTAATTTAGAATAAAAAAGGAATTCTCCAGTTTTATATTTTGCTTGATTGTTAAAAATGGTTTTTAGATTATTAACTCAAACCAATTTTCTATGTACCCACTGATTTCTAAACCATTTATGACTTGTTTTTAAAAAGTACCTTTTCCTTATTTAAAGGCAATGTCACACTTAGTTTATTAGACAGGATATTAAACATAAACATTATACATGGAATGTATTTTCCCCTTGCAATGTTTTTCTCTTTCTTCTGTATTTATTCTGATTTATATAAATTTGAAACACTGAAGTAACAAAAGCAAAGTAAAAGGGGATGAAATTTAACTAATGGAGAATGAGGACTCATAAAAGTGTACACTCTTGCCTACTTATCAGTAAGAGTGTGCTAATTTATAACACTATTTAATCTTAGTTCAGTTGTAAATCCAAATCAAATAGAATCTGAACCCATTTTCAATTGCTTTTGTGATTATTAGCCTGTATTCCAGGTTTCTTTCAATAGTTTCACTTCTCTAAACGCCAAGAAAAAGTTAAAATTGCAAAACAGGAACATATCTATATCTTACTAGTATGGATCCCTCTGCTATTCCTTTTCCTAGACCCTCATATATACATACATTTTTTTTCTCTATGTAAAATGTTTCTTTAGGAAAAACACAGGTTTAGTTCCTCTTCTGTTGCTTCCAACAAGAGCTCTACCATGGAAAGCTCTCTCTCCCCTTCCATTTTGCAAGCCTCAACAAGTCTGTTGCTGAGTCAGAACCTCCCTTTCCCCCCTGATGTGAGAAATCTTTCTCCCTTGAAAATTCATAAAGCTTCGGAAATGTTTAAATTAGAGTCTCCCTAGGGGAAAGGGGCGGGGATGCCAGAATGAATGTGGTGGGGAGGAGTCCCACACACTGCAGTCCCGATGGCAGCACTCGAAACGCTTTCTGAAACAGGAGGATTTGGAGCGGGCCCAGGGTGACCAAGGGAGCTCGCCTCGGAACCCATTATATGCATGTCTGTGTGTAAATAACCGCACGGAGCCGCGGTGGGTTCCAGGGACTTTGTTCCTCATTATTTAAGTGAAAATGTATGGTATATGGCCGGGCCTTCGTGTTTACCCTACAGAAAACACTTTCACGCGGCTGCGGGAGGGTGGTTAACAGTACTCGGCACGAGAGGCTAAAAACAGAAACCGGAGCGAAAAGGACGCGCTTTCTAGGGCGACGAAGAGGGCTGCGAGTCGGGGCCATGGTGGGGCCAAGAGGTGTGGGCGACGCGCTCCGCAGTCGGCAAGGCTGGCGGAGCCCCGCACAGGCGAGTCGGCCAGAGGCCTCCCGCGCCGAGCCCGGAGGGCGGCAGGGGCCGGGTCCCCGCTCCCTCGCGCTGCGGGACACGAGCGGCCGCCGACACTGAAAGCCACTAACCGGCCTCAGTTTCCCCCGCGGGCCAGCGCCGCCTAGGGCAGCCCCTGTCCCTGCGACCAAAGCTCCTGTGACCGAGGACGAAGCGGAGGTGACAAGGAGGCAGGGTCCCGAGGGCGACTGGACGGGGGAAAAGTAGCGCGTGCGACCTGCTGCAGGTTCTACGAGGACCCAGCGCCGGGAGGGGCGGTTGCTCAGTAACCGTCCGCGCCCCCCGCGTGTGCTCGCCCTCGTGCGCGCGCGCCGGGCGCACAGGCCTCTTCGGCCGCCCGCCGCCTCAACCGACCGGCCTCTCCTTTACCCGGGCGCAGGGGAAGCCCGAGGAGACGCGCCGCTCGCGCCCGCGCTCTCCCGCCCTCCCGAGAGCGCTCGCGCGCCCCCGGCCGAGCCAGCATATTAATAAGGGGCGGGACGGGGGGCGGGGCAGCGGGGGCGCCGCGGCCTCGAGCCCGCGCGTGCCGGGACGCACCGCGGGGGGCGGTGCGATTGTGAGGTGGCGCTGACGCACGTTCCGGGGTTCTTAAGCGGCCAGGGCGGCGGCGGTAGCGGCGGCTGCGCCCGAGCAGGTCTCGGGAGGTGGCGGTCATTGCCGCGAGGGGTGGCGGGGCCGAAGTAGGTGCCCCTGGCTCAGTCACGGTGTCCCTCTCTCACTGACTCCCCCTCCTTCCACCAAGGCCGCACCGCCCCAGATCCGGCGGCTTCTTAGGCGGGGCAACGGACGGGGTGCGTCTCCTCCCGCTGCCGCCGGCCTGATAAATGAGGGACTTCGGGTTTGGGGTGCTGCAAACCGCCCGGCTCCGAAGCAGCAGTCCCGGGTCCCTGTTCAGCGGCGAGGCGTACCGTCCCTACGCCGCTGGAGCCGCGGCGGCCGCCGCCCCGCCGCCCTCCGCCACGCCTTTCGGCCCGCGCTCGCCGCCGCCGTTGCCTGTCACCGGCTTCTCGGAGGCCGCCTCCCCCTTCCCTATCCCCTTCGGCTGCGGCGGCGCGGACAGCTCGGCCGTCACCGCTTCCTCTTCCTCCCCGTTCCCGGCGCATCAGCAGACCATGCAGGATGAACTGCTGCTGAGGCTGACACAGCAGCCGGCGCGGCCACTCTCGGGGGCGGAGGCCACGGAGAAACTCCCCAACCACCAGCCCGGCGGCGGCACGAACGCGGGTGTGACCCACCTCCTCCCCTCCCAGGACTTCAAACCGAGTCTGCACCACCCCTCCTCCTCCGCCTCCTCCTGCTGCTGCTGCCGCACCTCCTCCCCGCAGGACTTCAGTAAGCGGCAGCAGCAGCAGCTGAGCAGCCAGAAGAGGAAAGAGTTCAGCCCTCCCCGCCTTCCCCACCCTCCGGACTCGAAGCCGCTGCCGCCGCTCCACTGCCCCGGCCGGTTCGGCTCGCCGCCGCCGCCCGGCCAGCTCCTCCAGCCGGCGCAGCTCGCCCAGCGCCAGCCGCAACAGCAGCAACAACAGCAGCAATTCAGCCTCCCGCACCCGCAGCACCTCCCGCCGCAGGACTTCGCCCCGCAGCAGCGCCCGGCCGACCTGCCCCCGCTCCCGCAGCTCCAGCCTTCGCCGCCTGCAGCCCCGCGGCGCCGCCACGGAGGCGCGGGCAGCCCTCGCAAGACCCCGGCCGTGGGCGAGGGCAGCGCCGCCGAGCCCCCCAATGCGGGCTTGGCCCCCTCGACGCCGCCGGTGAACCCCGCGCCGGGCTCCATGGAGTCCCCCAACCATCCTCTGCTCAACAGTCCCAGTAACCTCCTGCCTGGCGGGGCTCTCGGCGCGGGCGCCTTCAGCAGCCTGCAGAGCCCGGACCTTCCGCACCCGGGCGGCGGCGGCGGCGGCGGCAGCGGGGGCGGGGGCCCCCCCGGCGGCGGAGGGGGAGGCGGCTCCGCGTCGCCGCCGCCGCCGCTGCCCGGCTTCGGCACCCCCTGGTCGGTGCAGACCGCGTCGCCGCCGCCCCAGCCCCAGCCGCCGCCGCCCCAGCAGCAGCCGCCGCCTCCGCCCCAGCAGCCGCCGCAGCCGCAGCCGGGATCGTCGGCCGCCACCCCGGGTGGCGGCGGCGGCGGCGGCTCGCTCAGCGCCATGCCGCCGCCCAGCCCCGATTCTGAGAACGGCTTCTACCCCGGGCTGCCGTCGTCCATGAACCCGGCCTTCTTCCCGAGCTTCTCGCCCGTGTCCCCGCACGGCTGTGCTGGGCTCAGCGTGCCGGCGGGCGGCGGCGGCGGGGGCGGCGGCGGCTTCGGGGGCCCCTTCTCGGCGGCCGCCGTGCCCCCGCCACCGCCGCCCGCCATGAATTTACCTCAGCAGCAGCAGCCCCCGCCGCCCGCGGCGCCGCAGCAGCCTCAGAGCCGGAGGTCACCCGTCAGCCCGCAGCTCCAGCAGCAGCACCAGGCGGCCGCTGCCGCCTTCCTGCAGCAGAGGAACTCCTACAACCACCACCAGGTACGGCGGGCGACGGCCCGGCTGGGCCGCGGGGCCGGGGAGACCGCGGGCGGGGGCGGCCCCGAGGGGCAGCGGCGAGGGCCCCTCGCCCGACTGAGTAGGACCCGGAGGGCGGAAAAGGGCGACGGGACTCGGGACACCAGACCCCGGCGGGGCGGGAGGGCTGTGGCCACCGTGGGCTGTGGGGCTCCAGAGTCGGGTCCGGCTGCAAGTGGCCCCGGCCGGGCGCCCCCTCGAAAGCCCCGGCGTGGCGGTGGGTCTAGGGCAGGGGCGGAATGGCGCCGGGGCTGGGGCGGGGGGCGGTCGGGTGCGACGTCCCTCTCGTCCCTCGTACGGGGCGACCCCGGGCCCCGGCCGGCGCCCCCTGGCCTGGTGAGCGGCCGTCCGGCTTCCTCGAGCCCGGCGAGACGGCCGGGGTTCGGGGGTCGGAGGACCTGGGGTCGGGGACGCGGGACCAGCGGGCTCGGGCGGCGGCCTCGGGGACGGGGGGAGCGGCCGTGGGAAGCGAACCCGGGAAGGAGGAGAATGATTACCGGAGACGGTGCCTGTAGGCAGCCCGTGACCCTTCGGCGTCGTCCAATGAGGGAACGGGCGGAAAAGCTTTTTTTCTTTTGAGTTTGTTTCATTCTTAATTGGCCGGCGAGAGCTGTCGCGGGCGAGGCAGTGGCCGCCCGCACAACCTACCGGGACCAGGGTCGGCGAGGAGCGTCCCGGCCGCGCTCCTCCTGCCCACCTGCCTCCCGACGTGGGTCGGTCCCCCGAGCTGCCAGATAGTTAAGACTGAGATGCTCCAAGACGGTTTTACTTTCTGTGCTTTTTAATGTTTGGGTACTATTTTGTAGGCTTTAAAACTAAACGAGTCTGCTATTTGTGTGTTACCTTGAAAAGACTTTAACTTTTTTTTTTTTTTTTTGGTGACCTTAACCTTCTCTTGAATGATAGGGTGTGTGTATTTTAAGTGAGTAGTATAATTATGAAATCACAGCAGGCAGGTTTTTTTATTCATCCGGGTCCTTTCTGATTCAAGGTCTGTTTTGTTATCCTCTCAAAACAACGTTTGAGTGGCCGCTGGTTTGGTTAATTGACATTGAAGGAGTATTTTGTTGTTCTTTTTTGATCTAGTCAGGATTTATTATAGTGATCATTCTGTCTAAGGCCAATTTCGTGATTAAAGGTTGAGAGGGAAGCAAGATTGGACCTTAACCACTACTTACGTATTCATATAACTTTTTCCATTGTCCAGTTAAAGTTTTTAAGGGTTACCCTTTCAAAAAGGTGAATACTATCTAATTTAACCAAAGTAACAGTTGACAGTTTATTTAAATTAACCAGAATAACAACAGTTTTTGTTGAATCACTGGTTTCTTCCTGAGGAAGGAGAATGTGGCCTATAAGGGTTCAAAATAGTTAAGTTTGAAATAGTATTCCTCTTTTCCATGATTTACATAATATTGAGCAACTGTCTTTTGGGTGTCAGGGTCTTCGTTTTTTAACTGGAAACTTGCCACAGAAAATTATCTGTAGGTATTTTTGTATTCTTAAGGACTTGGTATATAATTAGAAGACCATGTACCAAGATCCATATTTAACTATAGTCTGCTTTTTGTCAAAAGATAGGTCTTGCAATGGAGTGTAAGAGGTCACAGCTGTTATATGGAATTTTAGGTCACTGGAAGAGAACTTTGAACACTGCATCAGTGACGAAAGTAAGGTCCTGAAGAATGGAATATGTCCGTGGTCCCTTAGCTATCCTTTTGAACTACACAGAGGGGGAAAGGGTAGTATATATTCATGATTATATTAGCATTAAAAAACATTTTTAATAAGTAATAGGCAGTATAGACCAGGTTTACAGAAAAAAAAAAGCAGGTTTAATATTAAGAGTGCTTGACTTAAAGTAACTTATTGACTTATAGTTAAGTGCATGACCCATACTCCCTTTGGCTAAATGTTGGCACAAAATTATTAAATTATAAGCTTATTGACTATAAAATTGCTAGCAATTAATACTTTTCAGAATTTACAGTTGTAGCCTCTTGGTGAATTTTTCATTCTTTGATGACTTAACTTTTCTTGCTATTGGTTCGAGTTTGGAATATTACTTTACTTTTGAAAATGAATAAAGTTAATGGAAACTTGTATTACTAAGATCTTTACTAGAATGATCAAAGTATATAGTTGTTTATCTTAGTGTATCCACCTATGGGTAATATCAGATAATTATTTAACAGTTCATGGATAATTAAGTGAAATAAAAACTATGAAAATTTAAAAGAAACTACATTGAAACTGGAATAAAATATCTTAAAAGTTGAATAAGCAGTGCAAAAAAAAAGACATATTTGCTGTATTTTCCCTATCTCAAAAGGCATTTTTAATCTGTGCAGTAGAATAACACCAAATGTTATATTATCCACTTTTGCAGTGGTACAGTTTGTTTTAGAAACCTAAAGTCTAGATATTTCACTCATATGATTGGTATATTTTAATTGATAACGATCATATTTTTAGTTCTGTGCTTAGCAGAACATGGTTGCTTTAAGATCATAGTGTAGGTTATATCTTTAAGGATCTTCAAAGTTAATTTCAATTTTAAAGTATTTATTTTTTTCTTCATATCTGTCATTTATACAGTTCTCTCTAAAGGGGAAAAAAAGTAACTGCATGGTTCTGTTTTAATGAGTGTCATGAAATATCTGCTTGATTCATTATAATTTATAGTAGACAAGAGTATGAAAACTCAGCTAGCATTAAATGAATATGTTTTCATAAGCAAGATGTCAAGCCTATTACTTTTTATAAACTAGTTATGATATATTCTGTTACCTTTGTATATTTCATTTTTTTTAAGATCATATAAATTCTTAACTCAGGCCTAAATTTGAATTTGAATTATAAACTCTTTGAATGCCTATAATTTAAATAGATGTATTTTCCTCAGCCTCTTCTGAAACAATCTCCTTGGAGCAACCATCAAAGCAGTGGCTGGGGCACTGGAAGTATGTCGTGGGGAGCAATGCATGGCAGAGATCATCGTAGAACTGGAAACATGGGCATTCCAGGAACTATGAATCAGATATCTCCATTGAAGAAACCGTTTTCTGGTAATGTCATAGCACCGCCGAAATTTACTCGCTCTACTCCATCACTGACTCCAAAATCTTGGATTGAAGATAATGTGTTCAGAACAGACAACAATAGTAATACGCTCTTACCCTTACAGGTAAGAATGGTATGTAAATGGCTTTATTTCTAATGTTAGTCTTTCAAAATAGGAAATTGGGGGTGGCAGTAGTAATAGTGTGGTAAAATTAACGGATTAAAAAAGAGAAAGCTCTGATTTTTAAGCATATAATTTGATTATCAAAGGATAAAATACCTATACAAAAAAATTGAGACTAAAAAAATCTCTAAACACATAATAGAAAATAAGCTTCATAAAGTGTAGAAAACCCTGCTGTATTTCTTAAATTCATATTGAAGCTTTTACTTGGCAGCTCCTTAAGAATGCCTTAATTCATTAATCTTTAACAGGCCACCAAAATGAGTTTCTCCTCCAATATAGCTGAACTAAAATGTTTCGTAATTGTGCATAAATATAACTATGGTCAGCTGTATGTATATTCAAATGTAGTTAGTACAGCTACAATCATGAAAAAATAACATTAGGGCTTTTTACATAGAATTACAATTTGTTCACTGGTTCAGTGACTATTTTTTTTCTAAATGTGGCCTAATACTTATAATGATTAGACATTTTTTCAGGGCATTTAATATTTTGCTGATATTATAGGTTAATAAAGTCCCCTTATGACTATTTAAAATGAGATATTTTCCCCTTAAAACTGTTAGAGGATGGAACAAGGATACAACATAGAAAAAACTTTGATTGTTTTTTTCTTTTCATTCTTTTTTTTTTTTTTTTTTTTGTGGGTGGGTATATGGGGAAGAGAACTGCTTATTTCTGATGAAAACTTCTATGCTATTGAAGGTGAGATCTAGTTTGCAGTTGCCAGCTTGGGGCTCAGATTCACTCCAAGATAGTTGGTGCACTGCAGCCGGAACATCCAGAATAGACCAGGTAGGCTGCACAGTGTATATTTTTCAGGATTTTGGCTAGGAGTTTAGTATTTGTATTATGAGTAGGATTTATTATTTATTTTCCAATTATACTTATTTAAGCATATGTCAGAGAGCATTAAAGCAATTTATTTTTAAAGGGTCACTTAAACTATTTAATATAAAATGCTTCATTTTAGAATTTAAAAGTAATTCATAATCATTTTGTATGTCCTAAACATAATAAATTTGTTTTTGGAGAAAGGAATCCTATACCCAAGAGCACCTGACTTTAAACATCAGTCAAACTGAACACATTTTATCTCTTTTCAGAATCATTTGCAATTAGGTATAAAATCATATGTTTACTTAACATCTAATCTTACATTTCATAAATGATTTATAAAATTTTTTGGCAAACTTTTTTCATGAAATCTGCTGTATTTGTCTTGAGATATATTTCTAAGAAAGCCCTTAGTTCAGGTTTTTACCTGTATAAAAAACTTCATAGTATTTCTCTATCCTAAATTTTGTTACTGCTATTATATACTGTCTTCTTCCAAATAATCAGTTTCCTATGGAAAAGCTCTGAGTCGAAAAGCTGAGAGTCAGTCTTAATCAAATTACCTTCAAGTCCTTTGTGGTTACAAAATGCTATCTCTCTTCTGCAGATGAAATTTGAATGCATACTGGGTACCAGCTGATGAGAATTATTACAGGACAAATAGAACACTCAGTCCTCACATAAGAGGATTCTTTCCTACAGAGCCCAAGTTTGAATGAGCATAGACTTGACATTGTGGGAGTCCACTGAATGGAGCTCTGTTATCCTTAGTTACTTTATCAACATGAAATCATTTTACAAGTAAGGACTGTATAAATAGATTAATATTACATTTGTAAATATCATTCTAACCTGGAAGGTTGGCAGTAACTTCAATAATCAGCCATTAGCACTAGTTTTAAACAAGTCCTGCCTACTTACCAAAGTAGTCCTGCCAGGGTCTCCACTTAGAAATAAGTAATTGTCTCATGTAGTTTGTAATTGATTGTCTTGTTAATGTTGTAATGTTATCCATATATTTCTATTCTCTTCTCAACTCTGGCTCGGTTAGGCCATGTTAGTGATATTTTTATGGTAGCACTTTTATGGTGTTCAAATTAAATATGTAAATGCCTAGGAGATGGTATGTTAGAAGAGGAAAATTATGATAATAATTTTGAAGGTGGCAAGGGACATGTTTTTAGACAGGAAAGGACATAATTATTTGAAAAGGTTGTGCAGGAAGAAGCAAGAGGATATGTGTGAGGGATATATATCTATGGAGAAAGAAGAAGATTAGCTGCCATGAGGATCCATGGGAGTGGGGGGCAGATGTTGAGAAATTAGGTTATTAAGATGGCTTCAGTTGGTAGAATGAACAATGCTAGAATAGATAGAGGTGAAAATGAAAGGGAAATTTTCAAACTGGGCTCTGCAGAGGTGCCCCTGGGGCTGCCACAGGATGAGGGCCACAGGATGAGGGTGAGCCCTCCCACTTAGACTTCAAAGCCTCTCTGCTCTTACCTATTTTATAACCTAGGATTTTAGGTAAATTCATTTTAGGAAAAAGGATTTTGATGCTAAAGGTTAATTTTTTTTTTTTTTTTTTTTTGGTAAACTGCTAAGATATTGGCATTCCCTGTGGACTCTTGATCCAGAGATGTGATGATAAAGTTCAAGAGAATGGTGAAGAAAAATATAGTAGAAAGTGAACTGAACTAGAAGGAAAGGAGGTCTGAAACCTGAGTCTTCTTATTCTTTCTCTCACAATCTTTGTGACACTGGATGACACAGTCTATGGGCTTTCATCTCTTGGGGTCATAGTTTCCTTATCTATAAAAGGAAGACCTTGAACTAGATCATGTAAGGCCTTTTTAGCCAGCTCTTATGATTTCTTTCATCTATTGTGGCCACTTCTTTTGCTCCCTGCTTCCTGCTCCCCGCTCCTTTATTTTTAGAATACAAGGGTCATGGTTTATTGGGGATGAAGCAGCAGGCATTGGTCCCAATCAGTGGAGGTATCCTGTATGACCTCCCACCTGGTCTTAAAAGCAATGTTGTTGTCTCCTTTGAGTACCCTAAGGGTACTAATTATACAAAATTTGTTCTGTGTTTCTATCTTTCCATAAAAGGTTGAGGTATTTGAAGTTGAGGTCTTAGAAATACAGCAAAAGCTACAAACTGCATTTGGTATCTTAAACAGTTGGGTAGTTCCTCACTATTTGACAAAGTTAAAATTATAGAAAATACTTAGATGCTTAAATATCTGGGTAGATTATTTTCAGTCCTGATATTTTTTCGTCATATATAACATTTTAATACCAATAAATTTTAGTTAACAAATACATTATTTAAAAACATTTAACTTTTTTATTTCTTTTGGTCTCAAATTGATTTAAGCCTAAAATGTACTAAATTCTAGAACCAAAGTCTTAATTCTTGTACCTGGCCTTAATTAAATATACCAAGAGCTGGACATGTAATTGAATTTAGTAAATGGCAAAGATTTTGTAGTTTTGTAGCTTTTATTTCAGTTGCATGTAAAATTTTTCAGATTGGCATTTCCTTATTTAAAATGGCCTATTTTTTTTATGGAAAAGCTTTAAATTTAAAACTTTTTAAAAACAAATGTAAATTGTTATACACACTTCTGACTTTAAAATGAATGTTAGATAGTCTTATTAATTTCTTTAAGGCTAGCTAAGAATTACTTTTCTTTAAACTGCTATTAGCTAGTTACCCTTGCAAGAAGTCGTACTCAAAAGTATAAATTCTAAATTACCTTAAAATTGAATCTTTCAGGTGGATAATAAGGCTACAGCATATTTATTCATTAATACTTGAATATTTTAAATCAAGAGTAAATATACTAGTGGTTGAGGTTATTACTTAGAAGTTTACATATGGCATATCAGTTTTCTGTAAACAAAGCAACATGATGCCTTCAAAATTGTAATATAGCCTGTGAAGCCTATGAGTGTTGGCCTGCTCTCTAGCTGGGGGATTATCTATATATTTAGCTCTAGACTTTTGGTCTTACAGAAGTTCTGCTTGCAGTTCCTGATCATGTCACATAAACTATCTTGAATTAATTGAAGATATTTTCTGCTAATCTTTAATATCCATGCTATTATGATAACATGATAAATGATAATTTGGGGACCTCTCAGAAAAATACATTATTTGGAGACTTTATTCACCTTATACAAAAAAACAAAACAAAACAAAAACAAAACAAAAAAAAAAACAAGACCAAGTCCAATTTTTCATTTAATAAAACATTCCTTAAGTTGTGATTCTTAGACTAGATGAGTTATAGGGACATTCGTTGTCAAACTGTCACACCTACTGAAAATGAGACAGAATGGGATCTCTTATACCTGCTTAAGTAATGGATCCTTTTTATGTTTCCTATCCTATGTTCAGTTCTTTAATTGTACTTGATACATTCTTACCTCAAATATTTTCTACTTACCTTTCCATTTTATTTAACCATTGTGGATACTAGATTAGCTTTGGCCATTTGGGGCTTTAAAAATTTTTTTTAATTTTTTTTGAAAATCACTGTTATAGTACTTTGTTGAGGATCAGAATAACGAAGGAAGGTCGAGAAATGTATATTCATTGTATATGTGGTAGTACTTTAATTACCCTTAGGATATATGGGGGAAATAGTGTTCTTTGCCTTTGAGAAGATGAAAGTCCAGCTGGATGAGTAAGAAATATCTGTGTGGAACAACTAGAGAATATGAGATTGAGAGCCACGCTGTATAGTGAGACAGAGCAACACATCATCTGCTAATTCAATATAGTGCAATAGCAGAATGTAATCAGAAATGAATAATCAGTGTTAAAATTGAGAACAATATGAGTACAAATTTGTTTTTTTTTATTTTAAAGGAAAAATTGGATGACTAAATACAAAAATACAACAAAAGTTGATCTTTCTACCTAGGCAGAAGAATATATGACCAAGCATTGGTATAACTTTAAATATGATGATGCAGGTTTTTTCTATAATTCACCTCCTTTTTCTTAGGAAGGATACATCACTGTCAAAAGGAAAAGCTTCTACTTAATCACTTCTTTTGAAATAAAACAGGGATTTGGATATGTCAAAGCAAAAATACAGCATCCCATAAATAAGTTCCCTTTTAATTAAGTTCAAATTCCTTTTGTTGTATTTTAATATCATTGTTGAACACATTAGTTATTTTTCACCATTTATAATCTTTCTCAGGTCATCCTTTTTAAAATTAGGGTGACTTTGTTCTTTCTATGTTTTTCAGTCTTTCTAGGACTTCATTGTTGCTTCCATAAGTCTTTACAAATGTCTGGGTTGAAGGAAATAATAAAATATTAGAATATAAGAAATTACAGTTTTTCCACCATCGTGTTCTAATTTTTGCCTGTTCGTTGTTGTGGGATACTGTAATCTCAGTTTCTGAAATCCCATTTAGTTGATTCTTTGCCACATAGCTTTCATACTTAAAGTAGATTTGGGTAAACTTTTCCTGATGGAGATTCTTACTTTTATGAAATATCTTGGCTGTTTTCAAATAGCCATGTAGTAATAAATGTAAGTTACATTGCCATGATTTTCTATATTTTTTTAATGGTAATCAGTGTTGGTGCTTTTATGGTTACTTTAAAATGGTTTCAGGATTTCCATTTAGTTTTTGAACCAATGGCAGTTTATGTGAACACAATTTTTTTCTAATATCCCTATTGCAGAAGAATGCATGAGTGTTTGTCTTATCAGATTTGTCTTTGTTTTTTTCAGAAGTCGTATTTTAATCCCCACACTTTACTTAATGGAATTATCTGTATGTTTTTACCATGAACCTCTAGGTTTCATTATCCAGAAAGTGACTTTTGAGATGTCATGAGCTCTTTGCCTGCTCAAGGCTATTTTGTGCTTAGTGATTTAAAAATCATGTGGGATGCAGCTGAGGCTTAATAAAGTATAATTTAGTTATCAGTTTTAAAATAGCTTTGCTGTTTTCTTTGCTGAAGTAGGAGTTTGTTTCATGATGAAAGACTTGATATGCAAAGGAAAATAAGGGACTTTATAAGTGGGCATCTCACTATTTCAGTTGGATGTATGCATTAAAGCTAAAGGTATAAATATATGCAGCTTTTTTTTGAATAAGAGTTATCAGAGTTGACATATAGTGGTCACTGATATTTAGAATAGCTTGCTTAAATATTTTCTCCTCATACCTTAAATATTGTCCATGGCATTGACAGTCGTGTAGGATTCTACATTAATTTTGCTGTGCTCTAAAGCAAGAGCATACCCTTTGGAATGGAAGTAGTGGCTGGCCAAAAAAATAAATAAATAGAAGTTGTGTGGGAAATATCATTTGGGTGGTATTAATAGTCACCATTAATTGAGTTCATAGGTTGACTAAAGACGGGGCATGATCTGATTCTGTTCAGAAGACATCAGCCTGAGAAGATAGCTCTGAACCATAACACATTTTCTTTGCAAGAATTTAAGTTAAATAGAATATAAAGTATCTAGAATACACTCCATCTTAGAAGCTATATGATACAGCATACCTTTTGAGATTTTTTTGCTCAATTACATGAACAATTTCTGTCATGAGTTTACTTTTTAAATTCTATTTTTTTTTTTTTTTTGCGGAACACGGATCTCTCACTGTTGTGGCCTCTCCCGTTGCGGAGCACAGGCTCCGGACGCGCAGGCTTAGCGACCATGACTCACAGGCCCAGCCGCTCCGCAGCATGTGGGATCTTCCCGGACCGGGGCACGAACCCGTGTCCCCTGCATTGGCAGGCGGACTCTCAACCACTGCGCCACCAGGGAAGCCCTAAATTCTATTTTTTTTTAATATTTTTTATTTTATTTTTTTGGCTGCGTTGGGTCTTTGTTGCTGCATGCAGGCTTTCTCTAGTTGCAGCGAGCAGGGGCTACTCTTCATTGCGGTGTGCGGGCTTCTCACTGCAGTGGCTTCTCTTGTTGCAGAGCACCGGCTCTAGGCGCATGGGCTTCAGTAATTGTGGTGCACAGGCTCAGTAGTTGCGGCTCGCAGGCTCTAGAGCGCAGGCTCAGTAGTTGTGGTGCACGGGCTCAGTTGCTCCACGGCATGTGGGATCTTCCTGGACCTGGGCTCAAACCCGTGTCCCCTGCAGTGGCAGACGGATTCTTAACCACGGCACCACCAGGGAAGCCCCTAAATTCTATTTTAAGTACATTTTGGAGCTTTGAATATAGTAGTACTTAATCTTTCATTGTGTGGTTAGAGATTCAAGTTGATAGCAAGGTCACGTTAATATCTGATACTTGTCTCAGTTTAGTCACTTAACACTTGAGTACCTATTCCATGGAGGATTCTGAGAAGGCTTTATAGTCCTTTATAATTACCATTTAAAAGTGCAGTCTTTGCCCTCACTGAGCTAAACTTAAACATTTTTGCAAAGTTTTTATGGTAAAGATAAAATACTATTCATTCAACAAACATTTGAGAGCTAGCTCTATTCCATAATTAGAAGGTCCCTACCCCTAATTAGCTTAGAAGTGTAGTGGCAGAGGCAGGAAAACCAACAAATTAGCTATGAACAAGTACAGTAGAAACACAAATGTGGACACATTTGCTCATTTTTGCTCTTCTCTATTCCGGTTTTATTTATTATATACTACTTTGAGTCTTTGCTTTTCTATTATTTCTATTATTCTTAAAGTGGACTTTAGGCATCGGCTAGTTCGACATGATTATTTTATTTTCTAGAAGATGGAACAGAGCCTAAGAAGGTTTAGTAGCTTCAAGTTAAGAAGCTCAGTGCTTCTTAAAGTATGGTCTTTGGACCAGTAGTCTCGGTATCACCTGGGTACTTACTGGAAATAGAAATGCTCAGGGGCTACTCCAAACTTACTGAATCAGACTGTTGATGAGTCCCAGCAACCTGTGTGTTTAACAAGCCTTCCAGATGTTTCTGAAGCATACTCAAGTTTGAGAACCACTGTTACAGCTCAGTGATTCTCTGTGCCTCTGTCACCAATCAAGATCATTGTTCTAGTGAACACCTATTACTGATGGGTGTGTTATATCTCAGGAGTCTTTAAGTAAAAATAAGTAAGGGGTACTAATGTAGGTAATTAGTGATAAAACTCCAGTAAGATCCTCCAAGTCTAGCAGTCTTTCCATTCACTGTTACTTTTCACACTTTCAAATTCTTTGACAGAACTTGTTTAGTCTACAGTAGTGATTCTGTCCCCCTAGCTTTAAAAAGCTCCCAACCCTGATTTAAACATCAAAGTAGAATAAAAAATCAACATATTCTCAGGAAATCTTCTTATGTTTTTCCTCAGCTTTCTAAAAGATTGGTTCTGGATCTTCTCCAGATTGTGGACTCCTTTGCAAAACTAATGAAAGCCATAAACCTTTTCAGAAAAAAAATATGTGTACATGCATGTACAGAACATTATATATACTCTCACAGATTTCATGGTCCTTCTTGAAGCTCAGAGACCCAGGTTAAGAAGTGCCTCATTCTGATTTCTGTGGAAACGTTTTTTCCACTTTTCCGGTTCTTCCCTTTCCTTTTTCTATGTTAATCATTTTTTGAGAGTTAAAAATGGCCTTCCCTGCGTCTCCTTCATTTACATACACTGCACAAGCACACATACATGCACATACCTAAATGAGTGGGGGCTGGCACTGACATATTTTGGGAATAGACTGCTTGGTGATTTGAGGAGCACAGGCCAGGGCTTGCTGTAATGGTTCCCTATATATGTATTTGTTCAAGTATATTGAGTGTATATTGAGCAGAATACAGTATATATTCATGAGCATTAAAGATCAAATTCCTTCTAGTAAGCAAGTTGAGGGATATAACATTCAGCAAAGAAAACTTCCAACTACACACAAGACTTCATTCTGAGACTTGATGATATAGGAAACTCGCTGCAGTAAGAATTCTTTCACCCTTTTCTCCCCACCTTCCTTTTTTGCAGGGGTGGGTAGAGGGGAGGGAAGATTTAGAAATGCAGAGGCCAATATGTGAGGATTTCAGAGAGCAAGATTTAAATATAAGTATTCTAGATGTTAGTCTTGGTTCCAATATTGGTATTTCTTGTTTTTGATTTTTACTGTTTAAGATGCTTATGCATTCATTATTATGAAATTCTGACTATTAAATCAAATAACATATGATGTTTGATAGATGTTTAAAGTATGGTGCACTATGGAATTAAGCCCTTTCACCTCAAATATTTATTTTTCAAGTGCCAGTGTCTGAATTCCTAGATATATATGAAAAGTTTAAAAGTTAAATAACAACTAAAAATGCTTTCTGTGCATATAACATTTCAGAAATGTTTATAAGTTGAGAATGATAACAACAAATTATTTTACTATATTGCATTAATACTGCCAATGAAATAAGATTGCTTTTGATATGTGATTTTGGAGATAAATGTATGAAATATATTGTCCTCCAGTACAAGAGATATTGTAGCTCATGAGATCCTTAGTTATTGGTATTGTCTTGGGATGCAAACTGACTAGTAATATTATATTAGTCAGATGTCCTATTTTATGTAAGAAGATTTAGATAGTGTTTAATTATCACTTTCTGAAAAAATTGCATAGATTATATTCTTTTTTTTCTTCTCTTCTAGGATCGAAGTAGAATGTATGACAGTTTGAATATGCACTCTCTGGAAAATTCCCTTATTGATATTATGAGAGCAGAGCATGATCCTCTTAAGGGTAAGTGATTTTTATTTTCTTATATTATCCACCATTTTGTCTGCTTATCATTTTTCACATGAAAATGAGCACTAAGTAACACCTATCTCATCTATAAAATTCTGTTTGTTAATAAGAACCCTTGTTTTTATGAAAGGTCATACTTTTTCCTTATTTAGCTTTATGTCAATTTATACAGAGAGAAATGTAAACCTACGTCTCTTGACTTGTTGTTTAAGAAAAAGCCACTGTTTAAAGATGCTCGTCTGTTTACCAAAGGATGAAGAATGGATCTAAAGGTGTTATAGTCACTATTCTAGAATTCTTTCAAATACAGAAATATTAAAAAATAATAATAACTTTCTTGGAATACTTGCATTCGCAGTTTGCAGTAATTCCATCCTAAAATTGTTCTAGGTTAACTTCCCTTGCCATTTTTCTTCTACGTGTCATATCATAGGGATTCGAAAGTGTTTCAAGGTAGAAAAGCTATCTGTAAAAGTTGGAGCAGATTAGGAAAAAGAATCAGCCCCACTAATCTTACACTATCAGTCTCATCACAGTTACAGTTAACTGTATCTGAAGAAATTCCATTAACATACTTGTTTTCATTTGTCTGGACATTACTTGTTAGTAATTATTTTATATTTCTTCATAAAAAATACCTCCTTGCCTTTTACATTAATGGTGAAAATCTAGCAAACTGTATGAACTTGTGATGAGAGATATTAGTTGTCTGTTGCTGCCTGATAAACAGTCCCCAAACTTAGCAGCTTAAAACAACAATAAACGTTTATCACCTCACACAGTTTCTGGGCGTCGGAAATTCAGGAGCAGCTTAACTGGTTGGTTCTGGCTTAACATCTCTCATTGAATCAAAACCACGGGTTACTTTGTAATCTTTCCGTTTTTAATTCTGTCAAGCCAAGAATTACCTTACAAGAGTTAGCCTAAAAACTCTAGAACTTCAGAGTTGGCAGCAAGATGGTGGCTCTGGCTGAGTTGGCAATATTGATCAGATATCTAAACATTTTTGTTCTGATTCTGGATTTTGCTTATGAAGGAGTTTCGTGTCTTTCTATTTCCTTTATTATTAGAGAAGCTCAGAGGATCACTGGTGATTGTCAATGATGTGTGATAATGTTAATTCTGCTCACAAACTAATAATGATAGTTATATTTTGTTTTTCATTTTTTTGAGAGTGGTTGCTTCTAACTAAAATTCAGCCTATTTTTTTGAGTATCTGTAGTTGAGGGCTTGTTTTTTTTTCACTGTTATCCCGACAGTTCCAGTGGCATTTGTCTTGGATCCACTGTTTAAGAATAGAAACCGGCAAGCAGCTTGTGATTATGAAGAATTCCCCTCTGTTTCCTTGCCTTCTGTAGATAGAAAACCCTTAGAAATTCTAATACAAGATAAAGTCAGTATTAACTGTTACCAGTGAATAATTAAAACTTTTTCATTGTTGTTTCTCCCAGTCTTCCTTAAAAAAGCCCTTTGAACATGTTAAGAGAAAACATTAATTATCTCACTATTAATTATCTCAGTTTTTCGTTTTTGCTAGCCTGTTTTTTTTTCAAAGACTTGACTTTTTTTTATTTTTTTATTTTTTTATTTATGACTGTGTTGGCTCTTCGTTTCTGTGCGAGGGCTTTCTCTAGTTGCGGCAAGTGGGGGCCACTCCTCATCGCGGTGCGCGGGCCTCTCACTATCGCAGCCTCTCTTGTTGCAGAGCACAGGCTCCAGACGCACAGGCTCAGTAATTGTGGCTCACGGGCCTAGTTGCTCCGCGGCATGTGGGATCTTCCCAGACTGGGGCTCGAACCCGTGTCCCCTGCATTGGCAGGCAGATTCTCAACCACTGCGCCACCAGGGAAGCCCGCTAGCCTGTTTTATAATAAAAGTGGAGGAAAACCTAGAAAGAAGACTTTGAAAAAGAAAATGGAAGCAGCATAAGGCTAAGAGGAATTTAATAATTAAAAAACTCAAGTTAATTCAGAATTCTTCTGTTAGAAAAATTATCTTTGGATGTGGGAAGGGGAAAAACATGCTTATCACCACCTTTAGGAATCATGGTGACAAATCTCTGTTTCCAATTGGAGTATTTTATGTTCCACACTTATTATGACAGGGAACAGAGAAAAAAAAAAAAAGAAAAGAAAAAAAACATTTTGAGAATGCTTCTCCACATAGAGTTAAGAAATAAGACTGGTACTTCTGCCAAATTGCCGTCATATACCTTTTAAAAGTTATCTTGATACCAAGTGCTTCCACTTGTTTTGTTCTTTTACTACTAGTACAAATTTCCCTGCCTTCTGGGATATCATACTGTGTATCTTCCTCCCCACACTCTGATCATTACACATCTTTGTGCTGGGCCTCAGTAAAATCTACGAAAGCAAGGTTATGACAAATAGGTGAAGCCAATCCCTGAATTTGTTTCTCCTCCCTTCCATTCCTGATCTTTAGGTCATCACTTCAGCCTCTATCCCATCTCTCTTATCTTTTCATCCCTTTCAGAAAATTCTATTCTCTATTTAATGTAAGGAAATTCTTTTCTTTTTTCTAAAAAACAGAATGAATCTTATTTTATCCTTCTAAAATATTTTCAAAAAAACCAACCATTTGCTTTGTCTTCCTTATGGGATCTAATGAACAAGGAGAAGGGAGTTGTGGGATAAACTTGAAAAAAACAAAAATAAAAATGAATTTCTTATTTCCCTTTGTGTTAATGGTGAAAGTTTCTAGAAAATTTTCTGTGTGAACTTGAGTGATGAAAGATTATATTAGTTATCTATTGCTGCATAACAAATTACCCCCAAATTTAGTAGCTAAAGCAGCAATAAACATTTATTGTCACATGCAGTTTCTGTGGGTTAGAATTCAGAAGCACTTTGGCTGGTTGGTTCTGGTGAGGATCTCAGGGGGTAGCAGTCAGGATATCAGTGAGGCTGCAGTCATCTGAAGGCTTGACTAAGGCTGTAGGATCCTTTTTCAAGATGGCTTACTTATGTGGCTGACAAGTTAGTGCAGGCTGTTGGTAGGAGAACTCAGCTCGTCACGTGGACCTCTCCACAGGACTGCTAGAGTGTCCTCAGAGCATGGTGCTGGATTCCCCCCAGAGCAAATGATAAAGCTCAAGGTGAATGCCCCAGTGTCTTCTGTGATTTAGCTTCAGAAGTCTCACACCATCATTTCCATGACATCCTACTAGCTACATAGGTCAGCCCTGCTCAGTTGGGGAGGAGTCTGCTACTCGAGCTGTGGCTACTAGGAGGCAAGGATCAGCGGAGGCCATCATGGAGGCTGCCTTCCACAGAGATGAAATGCAAAAACTAAATTTGCATTTGGTTCTACTTCTCTAAAGGAAAAGAGAAAGTACTTCAGGTAAGAGTTAATGTTGATAGACAGAAAAGCAATCAAGCAGCTCTCTGGAATCCAGAGAAAGTCTATGGCAGGTTACTGGCATGACTGATAACTGACTATACTAACAGAAGGACCCTCCCACCCTGACTTAAGCCCAGAATGCGAGCCTGATGGTTTTCACAAGTCAGTAGGTCATTGTTTAATGTTAAGGTCTTTATAGTCTAGCATAGCAGGTGGAAGGGTCTTGTCGAGGCTCTAAAGATGTGAAGTGATGGCAACCAAAGATGGGGCTCTGAATGTATTTTATTCCACTTTTGTTCCTTTTATTCTACTTTTGTACCAGGCAGTGTCCAAGATCCTGCTGTGCATTATATGACACAGACATGGTCTCTGTTCTTGCGGAATGTACAGCCTAAGGGGGAAAGAGAGACCTTATATGTGTAATATACATAGATACATAGAATATACTAATATAACATGATGTATACATGCAATACATGCAGATTATGTATAGATATAGCTACAAGTGTTAGAAATAGTATAGAGAGAGGTTATAAAGTGTTCAAGGAGGTAATAAGTGGAGGTACCTAACGTAGCTCTGGAGTAAAGAAAGCTGAGATCTGAAACCTGAGCAGCACAAAGATGAAAAAATATTGGGGGGAAAGTGTCAACTAGACAAAGGGACCAGGTTGTATTTAAGAGCTCATCACAACTGAGGAACTGAAAGCAGACTGGTCCTGGCATAGACTGTTCAGGGCTGCCTGATGCTGGTTGGGTATAACACCGCTCAGCCAGTCCAAGGGTTGGGGGGGGGGACTGCTGCCTTTTCCTCTGTACTGTGAACAGTAACACACTGTTTTATACTTTCCTTAGTATGAGTGGCACTGACTGATCTGTTTTATTTATTCTGCAGTGGTTTCTCACCATGAACATCCTATTTTCTGATGACTGTCTTGATTTTTGACAAATATTTTCCTTTTCAAAGAAAGGACAAATATGAATTCTTTTAATCATTAAAATAGATCATGCTTTGCCAAGTGCAGTTCTGTGATTTTGCAGTTTTGTGTTTGCATACCTATTTTAAATAATCTGTGATCTTTTTATGTATGTGTGGGTCAGTGCATTCCCCTTTAAACAAAAGAACAAGACAGTGATTATTGTTAATCTCTCTTCCCTCTCTGCCCTCAGCAATTTACAAAAAAAGGTCTTACTGTGTAAGCATTTTTACCAAAAATTGCTTATCCCCTCCTCCAAAGCATAAGGGCAAACAAAAAAAATTTAATTTAAGCGCATAAAAGATCATTTGAGAACAGTAGGAAGAAATGTAGCTTATATAACAATCTTAGGAGAATCTGTCTCAGCAAGTCACAATGCCTTTACTAATGTTCCCTGAACAATTCAGGGGAATTCAGGAAAAAGGATTTAGAGCGTGATTTTACAATACCAACATATTTTAGAAGTGGATGCCTTTAAAATGTTTTTATTTATTATGTGTTTTTATATATCTAGCATCATTTTTATTACTTGACTGCTAAACTCCTATTCTAAGACTCCTGAAGTAAAACTCTCTGCTTATTTTAAGGAAAATAACCCCTGAGAAAATAAGCAATGGCTTCTATAAGGTGCTAAGTGGCCCTGGTAGTACCAAGTAAATTCTTGCTGCATTTCTTCGAAGAAGACACTTCTCTTTTCCCTCTGATTCTCTTGGCCTGCCTTAGTGTAAAATTGAAATACAGAGTCACAAAATAACTTGTATAAATTTCTAGAAGTCTGGTGTGAGAACTTACACTTTGAACTTAACAACTTCTAAGCTGAACAGAGGTTCTCAAACTTGGAGAGCATGTTTAACGGGCAGGTTTCAGGACCCTGCTCCTAGAGATTGTGCATTGCAGACTATGTAACGAGTACACTTTGAGAAACTCTCGTATAGGAGAACAAGATCAAGGAGATCTATGAAGAATTTTTAAAATTTTAGTGGAATTTATTAAAATACAGCAGAGTGAAAAATAAAACTGATACCAATAATATCCATGCCAAAGTAGTTACATGGCTCCTCTTAAACTGCCCTAGCTTATTCACTCTGACAGAGAGAGGCATGCATTTCTCAGAACCAATTTTGCTTTTCTTCAGCCACTTTTGGTTCCTGAGTCAAAATTTTCACAAGTGCCAAAAAAAGTATAGACAAAAATCATTTCATTAGAATGTCTTCAAAAAAAAATAATTAAGGATGGATTGCTATATATGCTTTCAGTTTTTAAATGTTTCCTTTTATTTTAAAAAGGAGTAAGTAGAATTTACATATTCTTTTCCCTTTACTTCATTGATCTTTTTTTCTTTTTCCTGTAGATCACTGGCCTTTGATAAAGAGAAAAAAATCATTATCTTTGGAATAAATTATATTTCTATAGAAGCCATATACATTTTATTATATGTATTCTGACTTTAAGAGATATCACTGTTGTGACATACCTGATACCTTTACCCCCAACTACTCAGAATTTAGTTCATCTTAAGGAAAGTACGATTAACAAGAGCTTCCCTTCTGTCATAATGCCTGCAGATTGAAAAGGAAATTTTGAAAGTGTGGCTGTAAAAGTTCTTGTTTTAGAAGACTTATTTGAAATATGGTATCATGGATAGAGATTTAAAATTTTTATTTCCTTTTAGGTATGTGTCTTAATTAGCAAAAATATTATTAAATTTAGAGTATAGTTGAGTTGTTATTTCTTCCAAGCATCTTTGAATATTCAACTAAATGATCTGAGTTACATCAGACTGCAGTTTCTTTTTTAAAAACTAAAACCCATCACACGGAAATGACAATTAATTTTCTTAAAAATCACATTTATTTATTCAGGGAATATATGTGTTCATTAAAAGCTTGTTATTCACACAAAGCATCTTTCTTAGAACTTTAAACATGGGCTTATAACTCTTATTTTTAAATTGAAAATAAACACAAAAAGAATACTTTCTATATAGAACTTGCAGTGATAAAAGCAAGTATATGGGATAACTAGGCCTATGAATTTTAGCTGCTTATGGTATTTGAAAAGGATCTGAGAATCTCTAATGAAGGTTTTTCTTCCAGAGTATAGGACTTTATACTTTTGAAAATGTTTTTCTTATTACAAAAAGTAGTATGTATTCATTAAAAGAAATTTGGAAAAACTTGGGAAAAAAAAAAAAGTTTTGAAATCATCAATAGTTCCACAAGCTAAAATAACCACATTTGATATTTTTGGTGTAAAATTTTTCTAGTCTTTTCTTTTTAAATATATAAGCATAAGATATTTGAGATATTTCAATGTTTACCTTCCCTCCAACCGGGTTAGCTTTTAAAAAATTAGTTAAGAAAAATATATGTACATAGATTAATAAGTGAAATAGTGCCATAAGACTTACAGAGCTAAAAATAGAAGTCTTTTCCCTCATTCTTCTCTGTTTACTTCTGATTCTTGTTTCCTAGATGTAGCCACTTTCAACTTTATTTTACCAATTCTTCATGTAATTATTTGTAAATGTTAAGTGGTGTATGCTTTATATTTCCTATATTTTAGTTATTATCTTTTGACTATCTACTTTAACTTACCCATACCCCAACATTTTCCCTGCTCTGTCCTCTCAAAATTATTTTAGGACCACTTATGTTTAAATTAGAGGGCATATTTACTATGATAATGCAAATATTATTCATAGATGCACTTCGTATGTTTTGTACTATAACATTTTCTTTTTCATATAACTTTCTTTTTCCTGGAATTAATCATCGTCTCTTTTGGTTAGTTTGGTTAGTTTTCTAAGTACTAGTCACTAATTCATCCCAAAATATATTTATAGAACACTGAAGCTTCTCTCAATACATGTAAAAACATCAAATAGTCATTTAGATTGTTTTTTTTTTTCCTGCTGTTGTAGGTATCCTTGTAGCCCACCGTAACTGTCATTTTGGGACTTCCCTAATCCCAGGAATTCCTTTTTCCTTTGGAAATCAAAGGATTTGATTTGTCCTGATCTCCATGTGCTTTCTTAATGGTTTATGCCTTTGTTTTATTGGGCCTGTCTTACAGAACCTTCCTTCAGACAGGATATAAATTTTGAGACTTGTATGTACGAAAACATGTTCATTCTACCTACATAAGATGATAGGCTGGTGTGGAATTATATATTAGTAATTTAGAATATTGAAAGCAATGCTTCATTACTTCCAGGGCTACTGTAAATATAATACCATTATAAAACCTGTTCATTTGTATGATTGATTGATTGTCTTGTTTTCTGTATTTAAATTTTTGCTTTTTTTACTGGAAGCATTTAGAATATTTTCATGCCTGTGGTTCTGAAATTTTGTAATAATTAATGTGGGTCTTCCAATGTATGGTGGTGGGGAAGGGTTTACCTACCTGTCTTCTTCCCTTGTCTTCTTTCCTTTCTTCCATCTTTCCTTCCTTCCTTCCATTTCATTGTTTTATTTCTTGCACTGCACATTCATTGAGCCCTCCTATTTAAGAGATTAATTTCCTTCAGTTCTTGGAATTTTCCATATTTCTTTGATAATTTCTTCCCTTCTATTTTTTGTTACCTCTTTCTGAAACTCCTGTTCCTGAAATATTAAGGCTCCTATACTCATCATTTGCTTTTCTAATTTCCATTGCTTTATCTGTTGTTTTCCTTTTGGAAAGGTTTCCTCATCTCTTATTTTCAACCCTTCTAATGATTTTTTTATTTAAAAATTTTTCTCTGAGCAGCTTTTAAGACCCTCTTTTAAAAATTCTGAAAACGTTCCTATTTTTATTCTTTGATCTTATTTCTCTGGAGTATTTATCTTTAAACACTGTATTATAGTTTTGAAGATTATTTTTCCATTTCCTTGTATTGTCTATGCTTCTTTTAAGTTCCTCTTTTCTATTTGTTTGTTTTCTCATGCTGGAAGCTGTCGTCAAATATCTTATGATCCTTTGCTGTCCATTCATTTTTAAAGATAAGACAAAAATGGTGATTGGAAGCTGTGTATGTAGTTAGGACTTATAATCTAGTGAGCATTACTGTAAGCCAATCATGGAACTATCACAATGTCTGTATTCACATCTTTTGGTCTGTGGAATGAACCTGGATGTATGTCTTCCATTCTTCTGCCTGGGAGCTGTAGGCCTGCCTACTACTAGCCTTCTTAGAAGAGCCAAAGAAGGGGCTGCGTGTCTCTCTGGTTCATGTAGAAACTGACAAGCAATCATCAGCCTTCCTGTTTTTTTTTTTTTTTTGCTGTACGCGGGCCTCTCACTGCTGTGGCCTCTCCCGTTGCGGAGCACAGGCTCCGGACACACAGGCTCCGCGGCCATGGCTCGCGGGCCCAGCCGCTCCGCGCCATGTGGGATCTTCCGGGATCGGGGCACGAACCCGTGTCCCCTGCATCGGCAGGCGGACTCTCAACCACTGCGCCACCAGGGAAGCCCCAGCCTTCCTGTTTTCAGTTCTACTCATATCTACTCTCAGTGATAACCAGAGCTTCTTATTTCTGAACCTTTCCAGGTTTCTGCTATAATAAATTGCTTGTTTGTTGATAATCTTCCCCAGGCACACACCAGTTTTGCTTTCAGTGCTTTCAATGATTTCTGGTCTCCAAAGTCAGCTACCACTCACCCATTCATGTTTACAGCTTTTGAAAATGTTGATATGATTCTTCTGTGATCTCTTCCCATTCCTTTTTTCTAATGTGCTGTCATTTTAGTGGTTTCAGAAAGCAGCAGAGATGAGCGCATGTGTTCAGTCCTCCATGTTCAGCTGGAAGTCTCTGTAACCCCTAGTCCACTTACCTCCTTAGTGAAGCCTCCCTAACACTATAGTCAATCGTAGGTTACTTTGGTAAAGATTGTTAAGGAACCTAAGGAACCATATTTGTTTTTAATTTGAGCACCTTTCTCATTTATTTTTGATTCAGTCAGTTTTGTTTTGTTTTGTTTTTCAGGGTATAGAACTTTTCACATGATAGTGTGTCATGGGAGCAATGACCACTTCTGTTTTTGCTTTATTTTTAATCAGCATCTGTTTTAGTGCCAAGCAAATAGAAAGGGCTCAATACATTATTGGCTGAATGATTAAGCATTTTTCCACAATAATTTTTTATCATTATTTGTTTAGAACTTTAAAAATTTATTTACACACATGTAAAATAGTTTGTATAAACATTCCCCTACAGTTGGACATTTAGGTATTTCAATTTTCAAATAACACTCAGTGAGCTCTTTTTGAGTTTATTTCCATAGAATAGACTTAATACATTTGTTTTTGAGGCTCTAGATGTATACTGCAACTTATTTTTAAGTTTTATGCCAGTTTATACTGCCACTGGTAATGTTTGATTGCCCATTTGTTATTCTTAATATTATTTTTGTTAGTAAACCCTTTTACAGTTTAAAGTTTTGTGACCATTAGTGCAACTTGATTTTAACATTAATTGCATATATTAGTTAATACCAGTTTTATTGAAGTAATTTTACAATAATACATTATCTTACCAGATGATTAATGACTTTGGTTTAGCCTTTTGTGTTTTTTTGTCTTTCTTTGTGGTTCTACTTTACTTGAAATAAACTTTTTGATATTCTATGTTCCTTGGTGTTTCTTAATATATGTTCTGGTATTAATTGGATAAAAGTTTTAAAAGTTATAAATAATTATTAGGTGAAAAAATTATGATGGGATCCTGAATTAAGAGTTAGTTAACTTGATTAATTTTCCTGGAAACTAAAGTAGATTGATGGCGTTTATTAGATGTAGGTAAGGAATGATTCTGTTGCTTTCTTGGGATCTAGATCTAAGGGTATTTTCTACATTTGTATGACTTTATTCTTAGGCTTTTATGAGGCATGCATTGAGATTTGGGAGTGAGGTCAGGAATGACTGTCCTACCCGTAGGATCTGAGCAGAGATTGGAGTTATTCAAGGTTGGTAATGACCACATTCTGAGTGGCTTTTACCAGGCTTCCTATGAACCATTTTTTCTTTTTTCTAATTAGATTTCAAAGTAAAGGTGAAATGTAGATAATGAAAAAAATATGAGAAGAGTGTACCAAACCAGTGGGAGCAATGCTTTATTTAAAGCATATAAAAAGGAACTTTTCATATTAGAATTTTTCGTATTAGAATTTTTCATTTGAGGGTGTGTGTATGTGTGTGTGTTTAATATATGTATACAATATATAACATATCATTTATTGAGCACTTGTTATATGCCAAGCACTGTTCTGAGAACTCTACATGTATGTATTAACTTACTTAATTCTCACAACTAAGGGTAGATATTTACCCTTAATTTACAGTTGGATGACTGTGGTGGCTTACTAACAATAATTGTCTAAGCTTCAGTGCTAGTAAATGGTGGAATTTAATAGCTCTTGAGTTTGTGCTTTTAACCACCACACCATACTGCCTCTATTACTAGTTGGTTTAATGTTCTAACTCAAACTCTTTATGATTCTAGTATGTGATTTAAATGTTTTTTTTTCCTATTAAAAGGAGTTGGCAGAATGTGTGGCATTGTTCTTCAGCAATTTTCTCTTCAGTAATGAGGCATCATTAACTGTGAATATTGGGGCTTTGGAGATCATTTTTTGGATGTATTCATTAAGAAAAGGAAAACAGTCATGGAGAAGGAAAAAATTAATCTTGGCAAAGAGCAAAAAGCAAGACTTGTCTTTTTCCCTCCCCTCCCCATATTTAAGGGGTTTAGAAATGAACTGATAAAAGCTTGTTCTGTGATTTTTCCATTCACTGAGACAATGTCCTTTCCATGCCCCACATACAAACATATATTTAGGTACTGTGCTTTAGATTGAGCTTATGGTTCACATAACAGAATGAGCTATTTCATTCATCCATTTAATAAATATTTGAGTCTGTTATGTACTAAGCTCTGTTTTAGATGCTATAGTAGGGAATAAAAAAGGCAAAAAAAGACAAAGTCCTGCCCTTACGCATCTGTTTGATTGAAGGATAGAGACAACAGGAATCAGTGCTATGAAGGAAGAAATATAGTGTCAAGGGAATAGTGAAAGAAAGAAGCTGCTGTTTTAGACAGGATGGTCTGTGCTGGCATCTCTTAAAGACCTAAGTGAAGTGAGAGGTGCAAGCTTTTGTCATATCTAGGCAAGTGCATTTCAGACAGAAAGGAGAGGAAATAATATGGGTCCTGAAATGGGAATGTGCCTGGTATGTTTACGTAATAGCAGAAGCCAATGTGGTTAGAATGGTAGAGCACGAGGGGCCAGATATTTATTCTAAGTGTGGGAGGGTTTTAAGCAATAAAACAACATGAGCTGACTTAGGTTTTAAAAGGATCACACAGACTGCTGAATGGAGACTAGACAGTGAGGTTATTCTGGCAGTCTGAAAAGATGGGGATGGCTTGGGCCAGGGAGACAGTGAAGGAGCTGGTGAAGAGCAATCAGGTTGATCTGTATGTTGATAACAGAACAGTTGACAGATTTATACACAGACAGAGTGAGGAGTAAAGGTAACCCAAGGTTTGGGGATGAGCAAACTAATGGAAAAAAGTGCTATATACTGATCTGGGGAAATATGGAGTTGAGGTAGAAAGCTGCAGTTGCAGTCATCTGCTTGGAGATGACATATGAAGTTTTGGTAGTAGATAATATCACATAGAGAGGCAGTGTAGAAAGAGAAGTCCAAGGAGTGAACATTGGAGTTTTAGCATTTAAAGGTTGAAAAGAGGAAGAGGATATAGCAAAGCAGACTTCAGGAGTGGCTGCTGATAGAGGAGAACCAAGAGAGTATGGTATCTGGGAAAGGAAATAAGATGATACTTCATCAAATGGATATCTTCTTGTTAACTAGAGGCTTTAAAATTGAGAATACACAAACATTAGGAGATGTTGAGGAAGTGATTGCTTCATTTTATCCTTTCTAATTCATATTTCTGTAACTTAAAAGAATGTTTAAATCCAAGGAAAAAGTGATATAAGAAATGTTATAATTTTATCACTGTTTGGTAAGTTCTTTTTATTGGTAGTAAATAGTTTAGAGAAAGAACTCATATGTTGATATATATCAATAAATGTATATATGTGAATAGTCTAATATTGGCTTAACTTATTGTAGGTCTTTAAATACTGCTTTGTTAAAATTTTAGTAACTGGTAATTTTTCTTTACAATTGGTAAGTTGTATGCAGTTGTCATAGTTCTCAGTGTTTTTTGATTCTCTAATATGCATCTGAAATGGCTAACATGAATTGTCTTTTTATATATGTATTATGCATCTTAAAATCATAATAGACTAATAAGACAATTTTTTGAGACTGTAGGTCCTCTAGTTACTCACTGACACCTAAGAATAAATACATATTTTTCAAAATTGTTTATTTTAAATTTTATAGTATTTTAATGTAAAAGAAAAAGTACCAAGAGGTAGTATATACCCGTTACTTATAGATATGTTAAAACCACCATTAAATTATTATACTTTATCATATTTTCACAATAATAAATAATAGCCCATTTACCTAAAATTCAATTTGCCCAAACTCATTACTAGAGGACTTTATTTGTAAGGTTAGTTTCTTCTGGTATGACAGAAAACTCATAAGCAGCTTAAACAACATAGAAGTTTTTTTTCTTTTACATAAACATAACACTCCTAGAAGCAGTACTGTGATTTTCATGGATCTAGGGTCCTTTTGTCTTGTTGTTCTGCTGTCCTTCATACCCAGCTTCTGCCTCATGATCTAAGATGGCTGATTCAGTTGAGCCATTGCTTCTGCATTCCAACAAGCAGGAGAAAAGGTAAAAGAAAGAGGGAAGATCTTCCCTTTTAAGGATACCTTCCAGAAACTTCACTTACCAATTTTGTTTTACATCCTGTTGGCCACATCTTAGACACATGGGCATACTTAACTACAAGGAAGGCTGGGAAATTTACTTTTTTACTCTGGACAGCCCTGTGTCTGTCCATTTGGGTGTCCTAGTATCGACAGAAACAGGTGTTTGTCTACAACTACCAGTCTGTGCCACAGGCCTTTAGATAATAGGGAGAAATTGGTTTTATAACAATGCGGCTTTTTTCTATTTTTCTTTTCTATATTAAAGTATAATTTAGCTATTATGCTACATAATCATTCTGTGAATATTTTTAATGGATGAATTTACCCTACAATCAACCATGCATACTTTTCTCCAGATTATTTTATTAGCTAGGAAGTCATTATAAGATAGTGACTAAGTATGGAGCTAATCTGCCTGATTCGAATTCTGCCAGTGCCACCTGTCAGTGGGGTAACCTTGGGCAAGCTATTTAACCTTTTATGACAAAGTTTATCTTCAAGTGGGAAGATAATAGTACCTAACTCACAGGATTATTCTGAGGGTTAAATAATTGGTTGTAAAGAACTTAGAAAAGCTCCTGGCACATCATAAGCCCTCCAGTGTTAGTTATTACTGTCAATTGGCAGGTTCTTAATTAAAGTAGTTTTAATACTATCCCATGTAAAATACAGCTGTAAAAGTTGACTTGTAAAGATGTATTAGTATTTAACTGTGGTAGAGGAAAAGTAATTGGGTAATTTTAAAACAGTCTAAATTTGCTTATTTCATTTTGGAATATTTCATTAGTTATATTGAGAGATTTTCTTCTTTGGAGAATTGTATTTTAGAACATATTTACAGATGTATATCCATTTGCAAATAGATATCTGTCTTTTGAACTTTCCACATAAGGTGTGCCTTTTAAGTCCATTCAGAGACCAGAAGTCAAAAAACTATTAGTAATGAAAATATCTTGTTACCTGTGTCTTGGGACAAATAAAGTGAACAGTGAACCTATTAGAAGATAATTATGTGGCAATTGAAAGTTTAGTGTATTTTGAAGTGGAACTAGTCTTAAGGCTTTGCTTAATTTACTTTTCTTGGAAGTCTTACTTGAATCCCTGGGCTTGGTTAAATACTCCTTTGTGTTTTTTTTATATAGCATACTGTACATAACTCTTCACACTTGGCAGAGTTTATTGAAATTGCATATTTGTGTCTGTCTCTCCTACCACATCATAAGCAGAGACTGTATCTCATATGTGTATCCTCAGCATCCTGCACTATCAGTATACAAGACTTAATGAACTTGTTACACTGATCGGAGCAATACAGGTTGCCACTTTTGTAGGGATTTTGATTTTCAATCTCAAGTAAGAAATAACAGTGATTTTTTTCATGGCTTTAAGTTCTGTAAATTTGGTCAGCTGCAACAAGATGTTTAGAAATAGCATATTTCCAAAATAAACTATGATCCTTCAGACAAAGTACTGTTCCATGCTGTTGAAATCCAGTTTAAGAAAGCTCTGCTTCTTAACTCTTTCTGTCTTGTGCCTTTTGTGCATACTCTTCTATTTCTTACTCCATACTAAAGTATCACAACAATAAACTTATTTGTATGTTTTTAGAGTATGACAGCTTTATTTAAGAGGTCATTTAGTTAACTAATGTCATGCTGCATGAAACTTAGGAGTAAATGAGAGGTGGTAAATTGTCCTTTGAAGGACAGAAACATTTACTTTAACTATGTTGAGTCTGAAAACAAAATGTGTAGTTAAATTAGAGCTCAGATGAAGTGTGTGTGTATGTTTAAGTGTATATATATATATATATATATATATATATATATATATACACACACATACATAGCTATCTATTTTAATGTCAGAAGTAGCTTATCTTTGCCACTTGGCTCTTGCACTGGAGATAATCAAATTCTTTAACTTCATAATTAAAAGCCAATAGAAAATATGTTTTGCATGGGATATTTTGGAAAGGACGTTTAGTGTATAAAGTACTTGCTGAAGTGGTAAGGGTAGATGCAGTTAATCTCTACTCCTTACTAATCATGTCAAATCCATTCAGATATTGGTTCCCCCCGCTCTGGTGTCAGCGCATTACACACTATCATATTGTCTTTTTAAAGGGCTGTGCTAAAGGTTGCTGAAATGCAATCTCACAGATATTTAATTTTTAAAAGTTTTCTAAGTGGATTTTAATGTACCTTTCTAATAGACTATCAGAGATTCAGGCATTAGAGGAAAATCCTGTATTTTAATGGACTACAAACAATGATCATCCTCACGATTGGCATTTAATCAAATAAGTGTTATGATGTAAAACTGCTGGATAAACCACAGTTTGTTCATGCATACCTTTTTTCTCTTCCACAGCAGTATGTAGTACTACTGTCCCTTCCGCATTTTAGTAAGTGCAAAACTTCTAATGAAGGATGACTCAAAAGAAGTACTATGCTCTTCAGCTTTAATATTTTCATTTTTTTTATTTTTATGACATTTATAAACTTTGAACAAGTTAAATTTCCAATATCATTTGTAATAAAACATTTAAGATGTTTTTGTTTTTGTTTTTTTGCTGTATGCGGGCCTCTCACTGTTGTGGCCTCTCCCGTTGCGGAGCACAGGCTCCGGATGCGCAGGCTCAGCGGCCATGGCTCACAGGCCCAGCCGCTCTGTGGGCATGTGGGATCTTCCCGGACCAGGGCACGAACCCGTGTCCCCTGCATCGGCAGGCGGACTCTCAACCACTGTGCCACCAGGGAAGCCCTAAGATGTTTTTATTAAACTTCTTTATTTAAATGAAACTGATAAAATCATATTGAATTCAATGGTAAGTTGTGATAAGTTTTGGGGGCTTATTTTTTATTATGATATTTTGGTTTTTTATTTAAGAATGTAAGTTTCTTTCCTTCAAATATCATTTTTGGGAAAAGAGATCTTTAGCAAAAATTACAAACATATTTGAAAATATTTTTTAAAATTTCACATCCTATATTAAGTTTGAAAGACTAGGATACCTACATGATTTTCACATTAAAAACAAACAAACAAAAAAAACAAACAGGCTTTATTCTATAAGCATTGCTCCCAAATCACATTGTGCTCTTATATTCTAAGAACTAAAGTTAACTGTTTCTTTTTGTTTTCAATTTTCAAAGACAGTTTTAGTTAATACAATTTGAGCTAAACATTATTTTTTTATTCCTTAAGAACTGTACTGTGCTCAATACATTTCTCCTCCTTACTCCCCTTCCATTTTTTTGCTTTTCAAACAGTTCCGTAATCTTCAAATTTCCCTTTCCTGTCTTTTTAAAGGTCGATTGAGCTATCCACATCCAGGAACTGACAATCTGTTGATGTTAAATGGTAAGTTTTATAACAACATTTTATGTTTCCAATTGATTTATATAAATAAAGATGAATGAATACATGTTTCTCTAAACCTTCCCCATATACACAAGTTAATCATTTTATAAGTATTCAGTATAAAAATAAAGCTACAGCTCTTCCTGTACAGAAAGCAGAATTAGGAGTTTGAGTGTATTCTCACTGGCAAAGCAATCATTAAAGTGTATTTGTGACAGTATGATTTAATTCAATG
The DNA here is from genome assembly GCF_964341445.2 of Mesoplodon mirus. Classification (NCBI taxonomy): domain Eukaryota; kingdom Metazoa; phylum Chordata; class Mammalia; order Artiodactyla; family Ziphiidae; genus Mesoplodon; species Mesoplodon mirus. The sequence continues at coordinate 166,002,109 of NC_138977.1, forward strand.
ATCATGACTTTGGAGACAGCCCTGAGTTTGAATATTGGCTTTCCAGTTTATTGTATTAACTTGGTCAAGTAACTTCCGTGAGCCTTAGTTTCCCATCTGTGAAATGGGAGTAACAGTCTCAAGGTTCATTATGAAAATTAAATGAGATAATATTTGCAAAGTACATAGAGCTTGTTACTTATTATAGTACTTGTGTTTATGTTCACCTAAGGAATATACTGGTGATTCTGTAATTATGGGAGTCACACCAACTTAATTTATTCTAGCTAGAAAGTTTACACAGTGAATTTTATTCTGGTGGAAAAGAATAAATAAACTTTCATTAAAGTTGTTTTCTTTCTGTGGGGCAAACATTGCATTCAGAGTCACGGTACCTAGCACATCCATGACTGTGGGAGTACACATACAGGATTAAAATATCCTTCACAAAGGTATTTTTAAATCAGAGGGTGGGTCTGAGGAGAGGGAAGTAGGATGAAGAAGGAATGGTAAAGATAGCATAGGACTTCCTTTAAAATACATAATCAATTACTAGAATGGCTTGGCACTTCTTTTTCAGCTAAAGCTTTGTTGAAAAAAGATGGCAATGAGATTGAAAAACAAAGGCTGAAAAAACAGCCAGTGTAAAGCTAGACCATGTGAACTCTAGTGTTAAGTAAAAACTAATATTAAGTAAAGGTGAAAAGATAGGAATAAAGTCTAGGCTACCTAGGAGATTGTCAGGGTAGATAGGATTTTGGAATGAGAGAAAAATTGAAGACGCAAAACGTTAAGTGAGGTGCTAAATTGATTCATTCAACATTTGACCCTTCTGTATTGAGTCACCCACCACATGCCAGCCTAGTCTAAGCACTGGATTAACTATTAGTAAGGATCTTCAAAGATGGTTAGAGGTAGAATTGTCAAGGTATTAACAGTGAGCCCAGACTGCACTCTAGGCTGAGGCTATGTTCAGGCTAGACCTTACAACAGTCTAGTAGTCCACATTTATGAAGTTAGGGAATTTTGGTGTTTCCATAGACTTTGACCAGAAAGGCACTAGAAATTACATTCCAGGACTTCTTTTTTCTACCATGGAATTAAAAAAACATATCATTTAAGTATCTGTAACTAAAAATTAGACTGTTGAAATTGAGTTTACAAAACACAAAATAGATCATAATCTTTATTACTCTCAGGGCTTGATTTATAAAATAATGATAGCTTTAGGTAACGATAAATTTTTAATATATTGATCCTGACTTCCTTAAATTCTTTTCTTTTGGAACAGTCTATGTGGTAAATAAAGATCATTCACATTTCTGCTTTAACTTCTAAAAAAAAGCAATTTAGTTGAAAAATTTGAATTTGCCTATGTTTCACGTATTCTGTTAAAATCCATCCGAAGGAAAGTACTGTATGAGATAATTTGTTAGATCATTCACAGATGTTCTTAGACTGCTGAATACATAGTAAACTAGGATGATTCAGAAGCATATCATAATCATAGTAGAATGTGTTGGTTCTGTGTGAGCAGAGCTTAGTAGCCACACTATTTTTACAGCTTATACTTTTTGGTTGCACTAATTGTTAAACTAATTGACTTTATCAGTTGTCTAAAGCCTTTATAAATAATCTAGATGTTAGGTTGAAAGTGTTTCATAACATAGTAGACAAAAGCATATTTTATTAAATATATATTTTCAAAGTCATATTTTCAAAATGACTTTGAAAGAGTAAAAATCATGTCCTGTGAATAGATGAAGGAATTGGATCTGTTTGAGAATATAAAATTAAGGAAGGCAAGAGTTGCATCTGTGGACAAATCTGTTTTTTCATTATGTGAGCATTTTTCACAGAATGCCATTTTAGGGCTACAGTACATACTCAGTACAGTAAGCCATCCTGGAAATTCTGAACTTCTTCTGGCAAGGGACTAGGGGAGAAAAATTATAATGAAACTAGGACATCAAAAGTGTTTTGGCCAGTAGAAACAATTTGATCCAAAGAGAAAAAAAAAAAAACCACTCATTTGGGATCATTGGTTAAGAGGGAAAGCAAGAGCGGAAAATTGGGTATATTTATAGGGTAAGAAAGTATTTTAATGTTAAGGATTTAGATAATTTTTGTAGACATCAAGGTTATTGAAGAAGTGAGAATTAAGTGATGTTAATACCAAACCTCTGCCTATACTAAATTATTATTAAATATTATTGACTGATTAAAGAAATTATAGCATCTCGGCACATAGACCTGCTTTTTAAATTGTTACTCTTTTTAGTTTGTTACAGATTTCACTCACTATTAGGCAATTGATTAAGTAAGTTGTATTACTTAACCAACAAGCATAGCTAATATTACGGACTTTGTAAATCAATATTGGTAATAAATTATACATCAGTATTTCTTTTGTGTGGTGGTTTAGCAGTAGTTCATAGTGGTTAGCATCACAGACTCTGGAGCCAGGCTATCTGGGTTTACACCCAAGTTTGCTATTTCTAGCTGTGTGACCTTGGGCAGCTTCCCTTTGACTCAAGAGTCCTCATGTGTAAAAGAGAGGCAGCATGCTGCCTGCCTCTGGGGGATCGTGTGAGAAGTGAGTGAATTCATTCATGTACAATATTTAGAACAGTTCCTGAAAGTCAATGTTTGTTGTGGCAATGGGTGATGAACAGTGACAAAAATGACTTTGAAAGAGTAAAAATCATGTCCTGTGAATAGACGGAGTTGGATCTGTTTGGAGAATATAAAATTAAGAGAAGACAAAACTGATATTTTCAACTGAAGAATGTTATGTATAGTGGACAAAGAAGGCTTGTTTTATGTTATTTCAAAAAGCCAAACTAGAACCATTTGGAAGAAGCTATTTAGGGACAAAATTTGAGTCAATAAAAGTAAAATGACTTCTCAAGCAGTGTTTTCTAAAGTGTGGTACACTTGCCCCTTGTGGTACCTAAGATGATTTTTGATGGTGCACAAATACACATTAAAATAAACACATGACTATTACAGCTTAAGAACATTCCTTAGAAAATACAGAACTGGCAGAAATCTGTGATGTTACCGTGGTGCTAGGCTTGATGGAGTCCATTAAAAAATAATACATAAATATAAGTATAGTTGTTATGAAGGTAAGGCAAACATTGTAAAGATTTTGTGATTCTACCTTTCTAATTAATTAGCATTATGGCTAAACATGTAAATATTCCTATAAGGGTTAAACAGGGACTGGAATAAAGGTCAGGAAGTTGGTCAAAATAGGTAAATCTATGAACTACCCCGGCACATCCTTTAACTCTGAGCCTCTGTTTACTCAGATATAGAAAAAGTTAAAATCCCACACCTGTATGTGTCATGAAGTTGTTATATTAGATATTTTTTAATTTTAACAATAAAAAATGCCATAGAAATGTAACTGCAAATAGGCTCCTACTTCTGAACAGACCATGTTCCTCAATTCAATTAGAAATCCAGCTGAAATGACTAGTGGACACTGCCACTATTGAATAATTCAAATTTTGTAGAAGAGTCCAAATTTAACATCCAGAAGTACTTTAGGGAAGTCACATTATATAGGAATGGGTAGATTGTCTAAAAACCAAAGGTTTTACTGTCTGATGTTAGAATGACGGCTTTAATGTTTCTAAGTGTATAAATCTTATACTTTTAATTATCAATAGTGAAAAACAAAATTTTGAAAAACACCCTGTTTTCCATAGAAGTAAGGAGCAATACAAAATGATGTATTTGAGTATTTGTTTCTATTACTGTAGGAATTACTGTACTCCCTTCACATGTCTCCCAAGGAAAATAGCTTACATTTTTATTAGTACATATGATTTTTCAAAAGGAGAACAGATACAGCAGAAGTATGGGGAAGGGGTGGCATTAGCAAGCTGGTTTGAAATTCAAATTTGTCGTGATTAGCCACATACAGCCATGTTTGTAATCAAGAGCTTGCTCTACTTTGGGAGGAAGTTATGTGTATCTTTTAATTAAGAAAATTTGCTCTGTAATGGAATTGTTTTAAATATATTAAGTTATGAAAATGGGAAACTTGAGTATGCAATCAGTTATTTTTTTTATGCTGATGGACGTGAAGTAGATAGCAGCAGATTTATTTTGGATCTTGAAAAGGATTATGATTTGGGAGGCATATTTCTCTCCTGGTTTTGGCTTTTTTAGAGCAAAAAATAAGAATGGCATTAGTTTCACACCAAGAGAACTTTAACCTTTAAATATTTCCAGCTGATTTGGTATGTTTACCTATCCCTTCCTCCAGCTGCAGTAATTCAGGTACCACAAACTATAGCTAAGAGTCAATATATAAGGGCACAAAGGTCCTAAGGAGAATGTTAGAATTATGCTATTTCTTTTTTAGTAGCTGTGGGTTAGAATCTAAATAAGATCATTGGTAATCCAGGACCAAAATGTAAAGTCCCTTATATAAGAAAGGTCTTCAGGCTTTTCTCACATCGTTCTTATTACCTTCATTTAAAACAAAGAAAAAAATATATATGTGTATGTGTATAATATATATTTTAACACACATGCATAATATATATATATTTACACATGTATGTTAAATAGCCAATTCCTCACTTTTTCTAAGGCTTTATAAATTTATGTAACTGAAATTTAATATTATAAATACAGTGTTTTATACAACAAATTATTTGCTTTTTTTCTAAATCATATTCTATATGAGTTTGGGAGGAACATATTGTTTTAAGAAGTCTCTTTTAATTAAAACATAATGAATACTAGTCATCTAATGATTTTTCTTTCTCACTGAGGATTTCTGATAATTCTGATTCAGTTGCAGTGGGACATATCCCTGAAATTCACATAGAAATATCAGTAGAAAAAGTGAGTACACATACCACTGTTTAGCGTGGTGGTAGCAGATTGGTTATTTCCATGACAGGGAAGAGGAAACGTTTCACATGGTTTAGCTTCATCTGCAGTCAGTTCTATTTTTGGTAATGTAAAGACTTGGAATCTGAGAGTTGTCCAAAAAATAAGTGCAGTAGCTCTTTACAGGATTCTAAAATTCCTCAGGTATGAGATAGTTGGAGAAATTTTCTAAATAATGTGTTCAAGCCTAGGACTGAGATGAAACCTAAGATGTTGTGAGTGTTTGTGCATATTTTCACTATTTTAATATTGAGTAGCCTCAGCTAAGAAGCATAAACTGGTTATGATGTTGTTAATTTTCTCAATAGATCATGAATTATGTTACACATTATTATTTCATCATAATTCATAATTTGACTTTAAATTTGATTAAAACAGTTTCATTTACTTTATAAATGTTTGACCCTCTACAGCTATGAATGAAATTCCCCAAAGCAAATTTATACTGGATTAATGCCATTAGACCAGGCCTAAGGATAAGCAGGAAGCCCAGCTCCTAAGACATGCTGTAAAGTGTTTTGGAGCTTATTGACCATTTCCATGCTTAATACAACTAGTAAGACTTCAAGGAATTCATTCTTCTATAGCCTGTTCTTGATAGCTCCTTTTATAATTCCTATTGTCTGATTTTCCATAGTTGACTTCCATCTCTTTGAAACCCTGTTTTCCTTAAGGCCTATATATATAAGTTTTAGAAGACCTACACAACAAAATTCTAAATGCTGGTTCCACTCCTACCCTCATCCTAAACTAATATATAGGTCAGGTAAGCTATATATAATCTATATATATATACAGATTATATATACAGAAACACACACAGAGGTAAGCTATGTATAAACTAGTATACAGGTCAGGTAAATCTGCCAGGCTTTGAGGTAACTGGACGTCATGGACAGGTTTAACTCTGCAGCAGATTATATAACTAAAGACAGTAGAATGGCAGGGGTGCCAATGAAGTTACTTTATATAAAAGACTAATATTTATTGACTTATTTCTTGAAGTATAAAGAATTAAGAGTTTTCAAGTTTGATTTTCCTCCTTTTTTATTATAGGGGAACTACTGCTGTATCCTCACCTTGTAGTCACACTTCTTTATATTAAAGCCTTATTAGTATAATTTTGTAAAACCTCTATAATAGAATGTACTTAATGAGATGAAATGTTTTCCTTTGATCTTTAAGTTTTATACCTTTGGAGAAACTACATTTCTGACAACTTTTAATATATATTTTGATTTGAAATTTTTCAGTATCAGATTTTTCCCAGGCCTAAAAAAATCCATGAACATAACTTAAGATCTTGATTTTGACAGTCATTTTTGGTTTACTGTTAATTCCAGAGTGGAAATACTCATTGTATACTCAGATTTGGGGGGAGGAGGTATTTAAAAACAAGTTGCAAATTTTATCAAACTGGTACTTTCTTATGAAAAATAAATTGCTATATATTTTTTTATCCATGAGGAATTATGTAAACTGCTAATAACATAGGTTGAAATGCTTTCTGCTTTATAGTTTTACAGTATTTAACACATGTACTGTTCTTTGATGATACTACTAATAATTTGTATCTAAATCCCTCTTACTCCAGATGTAGAGATATAAGCGCTTAGTTAGCTGTTATAAATTGTACCAAAAAGATTGAAAGCATTATTAGCTATAGTATATCATTAATCATTTCTTCAGCTAAGCAAGTTTGAACATGGATTTATTTCTTTACATTCTATCTAAACTCTACAGGCTTCAGAGAATGAATTTAATGTTGTTATATATTTTCATTCTTCTGCATCTTCCATTTACTTTTTCCATGCAGGGCTTGGTATAAAGTGATTTAGACCTGAATTTCTAGTTGGACAGTATATGCTATATCACTCTTTATAATAAGTAGAAAAACAAGGATTTAATTCAAGTTATTTCCATTCGTTGAGAAAATTATTTGGGATGCTATTTAACCATAAAGTGTTACATATTCCTATCCTGATTAGATGAAACCAATACTTATTCATGAATTTTAACACGAATGAGAATAAATTATATTTTTCCTGTTAATTTCACAGTTTTTATACAGTTCAGATGATACATATATGAGTGCTTTGTAAATATTAAAACACCATGCCGATGTTATGTGATGACATTGTGGTAGCTCTTAAGGCAAAGTAGCACTGATTTCCAGATGCCCACATAGCTTTTGTATATGTGGGCTTATTTTTAGTTCTGACATTTTACAATTTGTCCTTTGTTTACATGCAGCAAGGAGTTATGGGCGAAGACGAGGTAATTCATTTCTGTTTGCTATGGTATAACTCTTTCTAATTGGGTTTTACTGATCAATGTTGTAATTAATTATCCCAGATTTATTATGCAATGTCTGGAAACTCACAGAAAAAATTGTATTTTGATTTGAGCACTTACTTGTCAAAGTTTTGAATCCTAAATATCTTAACCTTTAAAGTACATTTTCATACTAATATGGTTATTTAATAAACTTTTCCATTTTAAGCTGTCCAGATTTTAACTGTTTTTAAAGTTATTTGGTATCTTTTAAAATAAACCTGCTGTTTATAGTTTTTTTAAGAGATTTGTTTAATAAATACTAGTGAAGGTGACATGCTCTCTCAATCTGTAACTGATTGTCTTATCTATGGTATGTAATTTACAACTCTAGTTTATTAGTTTTATGTTTGACCCAGTTGAAAATGACAAATACCAAACAGATTACTGTTAACACTGATATATAGAGATCATGGTGCTAATATTTCTCTGTGTCTTCTAAGAATATAATAGTTTATCTCTCCCTGTCTCTAACACCATACACACACACACACACACACACACACACACACACACACACACACACATTCTTTTTCTCTCCCACAAAAGTCTTCCCCTCTGGGTTTTTGTTTTCTTAAGGAAAAGGCCAGGACTATATGATACTGTACTATTCAGCTTCCTAGGAAAGCAGCTGACATTTTCCGTGGCTTAAGCTTTGCTTTTCTTTTTCATGTGCAGAAATTGATGGGGAGAAAGGTAGAAGTGATGATGGGATGAGAAGAAGCAAAAGTAACTTTACACTAGATTGTCCTCTAAGTGACCAACAATCATACTATTTACAAAGTTGTTGTAAGTGCCAAACTGAATGAAAGGATTTTCCTTGACCCCTAAAATCTCCCTTGAGCCATGGAGGATAGACAGTGTTAATAGTGCCTTTTGACAAATTTTATATATGTGTGCCAGTTCTTCAATTTCTTTTTATCTAGTCAGGAGTGTGTTACTTTGAAAACAAACAAGCAAAACCATTTGTCACCGTTGACAACAGAAACTAGTATTTTATATTTGTAAGTAGTATTTCGAGTTTTATATTTCACACTGTCTGAATTTAACTTCATTTTCAGAATTTGGTTTCTTCAAATGCTTCACTGAATCTCTTGGTTCTTTATTTTTCTAACTAAGAAATTAGAGGTTATAGAAACTCAAGACTTAGAAAACTGAAGCTGAATAACTTTCTAAAGATTGTTACTAGCTACTGAGAAGCGGGGAAGAATTGAGAATTTTAGTACCTATTTTCAGTTCTATTCACTATCTTATTTCACTATGCTATTTTAATATGGAGCTTTAATTCTCTTGAAAAAACCCATTTACCGATCTGTGATTTTTTAGGCATTTTTGAAACTATAGAGCAATTTAGGATTCTTTTCTTTTTATATACTTTTCATCTTTTAACCTTAGTGTGATTTATGTTTAATCTGATTTGGTATACTCCAATGTAAATAAATATCATGATCTAGGAATTTCTTAGGAACAAGGTATAAGAAAGTCATGTTGTTTATCTTCTTTTATCTCAGTTCAATAATTGTAGACTGGGCTTCCCTGGTGGCCCAGTGGTTGAGAGTCCACCTGCCGAAACAGGGGACACGGGTTCGTGCCCCGGTCCGGGAGGATCCCACACGCCCCGGAGCGGCTGGGCCCGTGAGCTATGGCTGCTGAGCCTGCATGTCCGGAACCTGTGCTTCGCAACGGGAGAGGCCACAGCAGTGAGAGGCCCGCGTACCACAGAAAATAAATAAATAATAAAAATAATAATAATTGTAGACTGTGACTATAATATCAAGAAAAAGCAAAAATTTCTCCTTTTAGATAGGAACTTGCTACTACTCATATATATCTCTGTCCTCTGGGAGCCATAAAGATTTCCTGTACTTCAGAACTGCCTCCCAGCATTGGAAGAAAGATCTCACATGTTTTTTTTGTTTGTTTGTTTTTGTTTTTGTATTTTTTGCGGTATGCGGGCCTCTCACTGTTGTGGCCTCTCCCGTTGCGGAGCACAGGCTTCGGACACGCAGGCTCAGCGGCCATGGCTCACGGGCCCAGCCGCTCCGCATGTGGGATCTTCCCGGACCGGGGCACGAACCCGTGTCCCCTGCATCGGCAGGCAGATTCTCAACCACTGGGCCACCAGGGAAGCCCCTCACATGGTTTTAAGGCTTTTGGTAGAAGCCTTCTATGGGACAGAACTGACAGTTGTCACATTTATATGGCTTAGTTTGGGGGAGTAACACCTGAATTTTCCTCTCAAATTACATGGCATTAGTAATTCTTTTAGTTGGTCCTCTGTGAATAATTAGGAGTCTGTTTTTATAATTTTGGATTTGATGGTCAGATGAAAATATCCCATGATAAATCATAATATAAAAAAGAATATATATATTATATATATATTATATATAACTGAGTCACTTTGCTGTACAGCAGAAATTAACATTGTAAATCAACTATACTTCAATAAAATTTTTTTTTAAGTTTACCCATTAGAAATAACTATTGAGAGATTTTGAGTTTGAAAGTACTTTAACACAGTAAGTAATAAAACATTGAAAAAAAAAAAGGCCGCATACCAAAGGAATGACTCAGAAAGGACTAGAAGTAGCCTGGCTCTCTTCCTATTTTCTACTCATTTTTTCCTCTTCCTATGCTAGATGTTATATCAGTATCACATCAAAAACCTTTTAACTACCAAGGACCCCTTTTATGGGTTTCATGTTTTAGATTTGGTCCATCAAAGGAAGTACATTTATTCGTTTATTTAGTCATTTTTCTTTTCTAAAAAGAAATCTCATACACATCAGATCTGTTGATGTGGGACGTGTCACACTGAGTTGATATAATTTTTGCCAAAAAATAAGACATTGTTCTTTACCAGTGCAGTGGTGTGTGGACAGTATTATTTTCTCAAGGCATGTTGACTTTATAATCTAGTTTAGGAAGAACTATTTTTTCTTCTTTTGTCACCTTTGACTCACCTTTAAGCTCAGGCACAGAGTAGCTGTTTTCATTTAAAAGATTTCCCGCTTGACTGCAGTAAAACCAAATTACTACCAAAATGAATTTATATATTTTAATATCTTTAATAATGTCAACATAAGAACTTTAAATCAAACTGGGTACAGATATTAATATATGAAATATACCTTAGGAATAATCAAAATTTAATTATACTGAAAGTAATTAAGAAAAAGCAAAGATTTCTTACCCTGCTTTTCATTTGTATCCTCCCCAACTCCTATGTATTTCTGTACTGTGGGAGCCATAAAGAGTTCTACTTCAGTGCTGCCTGGGGGCCAGGATTAGAAAGGAGAAAGACTCTCACATCTATCTTTTGTATTTATTGTCTGTTCAATGTTTATTCCATTCTGAGAGTGAGCACACTCCTCTGAGCTTGGAGTAGGGTGGTAGGTTGTGAAGGGAGGTGTGAAATGTAACTTAAACTCTATCTCTCAATCTAAAATATTTCTATTATTGCAATATTCCCTTTAATAAAGGATTAAATGGCTGCTCTACTCCAGAAGGAGTAAAAATACATAGAATATTTTTAAAAATAATAGAAATAAAGAACCTACAGTATTTTAGTTAGTGGTACTAAACACCACAAAGCAATCTTTTCTAGCAGACAAACAAAGCTTTAGTTAGTAGATTTTAGTAGATTATATATGGAATGAGAAGAGAAATACTTTTTAAAGAGAATGAAAATATGGAGGTTTAATTAGAGAGGTTGGATTTATTCATACTGTATATGTAGCCATTCATATTCATGTGCTATAATGAATAAGGAATTATTAATAATACATTATACTTAAAATATTGCTTAATAGTTGACCTGGGATTTTCTATGATTAGATTTAATTTGAACTCATTTGACTCTTTTAACAGTCTTGTGAAGTAGCCAGAGTAAGTGTATACCCCCTAATATCACCACTACCAAACCCTTTTATGATGACATAAAGGCTGAAAATTTTCATCTTTGATAAATACTTTTTTCACATTTTTTATTGAATTATAATTTTCATACAGTATTATACTAGTTTCAGATGTACAACATAGTAATTCAGTATTTGTGTGCATTACAAAATGATCACCATGATAAGTCTGTAACCATCTGTCACCATACAAAGTTATTACAGTATTATTGACTTTATTCTCTATGCTGTACATTACATCTCTGTGACTTACTTGTTTTACAACTGGAAGTTTATACCTCTTAATCCCTTTTACAACTATTTCTATTTTGTTTATTCCCCTACCTTTCTCCCCTCTGGAAACCTCCAGTTTATTCTCTGTATCTATGAATCTGGTTCTGTTTTGTTCTGTTTATTCATTTGTGTTGTTTTTTAGATTACACATATAAGTGAAGTCATACAGTATCTATCTTTGACTTACTTCATTTAACATAATACCTTCTAGGTCATCCATGTTATTGCAAATTGCAAGATTTCATTGTGGTTTTTTTGGCTGAGTAATATTCCATGGCATATATATACCACATCTTCTTTATCCATTCATCTATTGATGGACACTTAGGTTGCTTTCATATCTTGTCTATTGTAAATAATGCTGCAGTAAACATAGGGGTACATATATCTTTTCGAATTAGTGTTTTCATTTTCTTCAGATAATACCCAGAAGTATTATTGCTAGATTGTATGGCAGCTCTATTTTTAATTTTTTGAGGAAATCTCTATACTGTTTTCCATAGTGCCGGCATAAGTTTTTGTTCCCACCAACACTGCATGAGTGTTGCCTTTTCTCCACATCCACGCCAGCACTTGTCGTTTCTTGTCTTTTTGATAACAGCCATTCTGACAGGTGTGAGTTGGTATCTCATTGTGGTTTTGATTTGCATTTCCCTGGTGATTAGTGATGCCGAGTATATTTTTGTGTATCTGTTGACCATTTGTATGTTTTCTTTGGAAAAATTTCTATTCAAGTCCTCTGCTTATTTTTGTTGTTGTTGTTGTTGTTGATAATTGAGTTGAATGAGTTCTTTATATATTTTGGATATCAACCCCTTATTGAATATATCATTTACAAATACATCTCCCATTTAGTTGATTGCCTTTTCATTTTGTTGATGACTTCCTTCACTGTGCAGAGCTTTTTACAATTTGATGTAGTCCCATTTGTTTATTTTTGCTTTTTTTATCCTTGCCTGAGGAGACATATTCAAAAAAAGTATTGCTAAGACCAATGTCAAAGAGCTTACTGCCTATGTTTTCTTCTAGGAGTTTTAGGTCTTACATTTAAGTCTTTAATCCATTTTGAGTTTATTTTTGTATATGGTGTGAGAAAGTAGTTCAGTTTCATTCTTTTGCATGTTGCTGTTCAGTTTTTCCAGCACCATATATTGAAGGGGACTATCTTTTCCCATTGTATATTCTTGCCTTCTTTGTCATATAGATTAATTGACCATATAAGCGAGGATTTATTTCTGGGCTCTCTGTTCTGTTCCATTGATCTATGTGTCTGTTTCTATGTCAGTACCATACTATTTTGATTACTCTAGCTTTTTAGTATAGCTTAAAATCAGGGAGCCTGATACCTCCAGCTTTGTTCTTCTTTCTCAAGATTGCTTTGGGTATTCAAGGCTTTTTTTTTTTTTATGGTTCTATACAAATTTTAGGATTATTTGTTCTAGTTGTGTGAAAAATGCCATTGGTATCTTAATAGAGATTGCATTGAATCTGTAGATTGCTTTGAGTAGTATGGAAATTTTAACAATATTAATTCTCCTATGAGCACAGTATATTTTTCCACTTATTTGTGTCATCTTCAATTTCTTTCATCGGTGCCTTATAGTTTTTAGAATATAGGTCTTCCACCTCCTTACTTAAGTTTATTCCTAGGTATTTTATTCTTTTTGATGTGATTGTAGGTGGGATCGTTTTCTTGCTTTCCCTTTTCTGATAGTTCATTATTAATGTGTAGAAATGCAACAGATTTCTGTATGTTAATTATTTTGATAACTGTCAGAGAATGGATGAAATCTTCAAAGTATGACCAAAAAAAAGCCAGGGTAATACTATAAGACAGGGTCAGCAAACTATAACCCACAAGCCAAGGCTTCTGGTTTTTTAAACAAAGTTTTATTACAACACAGTCATGCCCATTCAGTTACTTTTTGTCTGGTTGCTTTGGAGCTACAGTGATGACAGTTGAGTAGTTGCAACAGAGAAATGTATGGCCTACAAAGTCTAAAATATTTACTATCTGGCCCTTTATCGAAAAAAATTGCTAGTCCCTTCTCCTCGAAGAGACTGACTTACCTACTCTACACCTATACCCAGACATACCAATTTTTAAAAGAAACAAAATTTTAGTGAACTTAATTTTAAAGTAAATATATTATGTCTAGACATTAATTTACAAAGGCATACAGGGTACTAGGTTTTAATTGATTGTTTAAATTAAATATCTTATTCATTCTCTGTGAGAAAAGGACAAACCTATTATTGGGGCAAAATACTTTTAAGTAATAAATGTACCTTATAGCTCCTGTCTCAGTTCTTTGGAGAAACATGTGTGATAGTGATTCTATCTGATTAAACAGATGGCGCCTGAGAGAGATCAGTCCTGGACCTACTTCTGTTGTTTTGATAGTTTTTTTAATCCTTGCATATGAAATAAAAATCATACCATCACACTGGTGGGTTATTTAACCTAGTAGAGTGGCTGCTAGGATCTTGAGGATGGGAGGAATATTCATTCCCAATAATAATAGTTTGTTTTTGCTTTTATTTTTAAAACAACAATCAGTAAATAAAAGTATAGATATACATTGATATCAAAGAACCATGCTCAGCTTTAAGCTATAAATTGACTAATTTTGTACAAATGTTTTCTTTTCCTCTCCTGGTAATTTTAGTTTTCTTTTTTATTCATGAACTTGATGAACTTTGCTGAGAAGTATATCGATTATTTAAGTTTTCAAAGCCAACTTTTGCCTTTATTGACTTTTTTTTTTTTTTTTTTTTTTTTTTTTTTTTTTTTTTTTTTTTGCGGTATGCGGGCCTCTCACTGTTGTGGCCTCTCCCGTTGCGGAGCACAGGCTCCGGATGCGCAGGCCCAGCGGCCATGGCTCACGGGCCCAGCCGCTCCGCGGCATATGGGATCCTCCCAGACCGGGGCACGAACCCGTATCCCCTGCATCGGCAGGCGGACTCTCAACCACTGCGCCACCAGGGAGGCCCTATTGACTATTTTTAACGTTAGTTTGTTTTCTGTGTCATTGATTTTACTTTTTTCATTTCCTTGATGCTACTCTTTTTGTATTTAATTTATTCTTTTTCTATCTCTTTGTGGCAGAAACTAGGATTATTTATTTTAAGCATTTCTTATTTTCTAATATGCATTTAAAACTATAAAATCCCCTATAAGTATGAAAATTGTCCTCTAAGTAAGTAGCTCTTGCTACATCCCACAGATTTTATATTGTGATTTCATTATCAGTTTCATTCTTTTGAGGTATAAAACCTGAAAATATATCCTAGTTTCAGAGCAAAAAAGGAGAAAGGTAATTTAATTTTGGTTGAAAACTGTTGTAAATATTTTAGTCCATATCACTTTATGATCAAACTCTACTTTTCTCAACACATATAATTTTACCTTTACTGCCAGTAATTTTCATGGATCATTCTAAGAAAGTATGTTTAAAGTATATGGAAAACATAATTATTAACTGGTTCTCCTTTTATTTTCATGTTGATTTGGGTTATAGGGAAGGATAATTGGAAAGGTAAAAAATAATATTTTTGTTGGTGATATATATTTAGTTAACACCTCTTTTAAACGGGTATTTAACTCTATAACTTTTATGGCTTCTAGAAAGAAAGTGGTCATGATTTTCCAGCAATGAAGATTCTTGTTAGTATGGCCAGTATGTGACATATTCCTAGCCTTTCCATTACATCCTTTGTTCAGCTGAACTTTGGTTAATAGATTTTAGACATATAGATTATAGATTTTGATAGTTATTTTACTAACTGTAGTATTTATTATAATTAGAAATATAGAATAATTCATTAATGTATAATGAATATTCTTACAATATTATAGTTAAGAAAAAATTTTAAGTCATTTTGGGTCACTTGTGTGACATTGCTTATGTAGTGATTTTCTTTGTCACCGCATTCAATATTTATATTAAAGTATTGCCATGTCTGAAATAAGTATGAAATTTGGATTTGCCATTTTAATCAAAAACTAGTTAATGTGCATGTTGTTTCTCTACCTCATCTTATTCCTTTTAAAATATACAATTATTTACTTAAAGTCCAACCATAGAAAGTTGAACCAGTTATTCATAATTAATATTACTTTTGATGGCTATTGATGAGGTTCATTTTAAGGAAAATAGTTTCATTTTGAAGAGCTTTCTTTCCATTGATCACAAAGAATATTGACGTTTTTTTCTCATTGGTCCTTATTCCTGATAGCAAAGGTATTAGGAAAGCTAAATATCCAGAGTTACTCAGTGAACATGGGTATCTTTCAGAACGTCTTACTTAAACTGAATTTGAATCTGCAGAATAATTTCTGTTTACTATACCAAATATGATCTTTCTCCCTGTTTTTGGTCTTATAAAATTAAAATTCTTATTTCTAACATCTAGCTAGCTATAGTTCACAGACATGTAGCCCCTTCCTTCTCACCTCAACCCCAATTCTATGCAGGCCACAGAGTCTAGCATCAGGATTGCTGCAGAGGATTATACAGGCTGTGCCCATAAGAGGGTGGGTTCAGATGGGGACTGAAGTCCTAGAGGGGGTGCCTTTTTCTGTTTTGCATATGTGCAGAAGCACATATTTACACATATGTGTGTAAATATGTGCATATTTACACATGCAGTAAATTAATTCAAGGTCTTATATGCAAGTATTACTTGGTGCTTTTGTCCTTACTTACTGTAGTGTGCAAGTGGTTTTTTATTGTCTTCTTATCTGTTTAGTCTGTGCCATTTCTTTCTGCCACCAATTTCTAAAAGGTTTCTCCTAAAACCTTTCTTCTAAAAGGTTACACATCCAATCTACCCATCCCCATACATCAGATTCTTGCTGCTTTCCATAAGAAATTGAAGTGATTTAGTGTTTGTTTGTGATGTAATTGTTGTCATATGACCATGTTTATTTCTAAGTCATTCCTCAGACAACTTCTTTCTTGAATCTAGGTAATTAAACCTTTAAACTCTCTGAATTTTCCTTAATTTTTGTATGCCTATGTCACCTTCAATTTTAAGCCTTTGAATTTGTTGTTGCTCTTTTTATGCCTGACTTTAATTTATCATTTTCTTAGACCTGAGATTCAAGTTATATTTGTTCTTATATTTTAGGTCGTTCTTCCCTCTTTCCAATAGATGATGGCTTGCTGGATGATGGTCATAATGATCAAGTTGGTGTTTTAAATTCACCCACATGTTACTCAGCTCATCAAAATGGAGAGCGAATAGAACGTTTCTCTCGAAAAGTTTTTGTTGGTGGTCTTCCTCCAGATATTGATGAAGGTAAAATGATGATTTGGCATATAAAAAAACAAACCTGAAATATAATGTGAATGGGGATATGGAGTTTTTTTTACCTCTAGAGATTTTCAGTTAAAATGGATATCCATCTCTGTTTAAGTATTTTGTCACCTGTTGAAATATAAAGATAATTGAACCAATAACTTTTTTTAAGTTTGTTTTTTTACTTTATATCTTATCCATATTGTTATTGTGAGCATTTTTTGTAAATAAGATTTTCATCTAGTTCATCTCCCACTTATGTTTTTTAAATATAGAACATATTTGAATACATTAAACTTCTTGTTCTATGTATTTATTTAAAACTTTTTAAAACTTTTTGTATGAGTATAACATGCATTCATACGCACACACATGCACGCACGTGTGCACACACACACAATGAATTAAAGGTAACCAACCACAAAACTTTACCTGTAATGCATGACAGTTAAAAATTCAATTTCTTTAAGTATAAATGTGCTTTTAGAAACACGTAAGAAAAGAGGCTATAAAACCCAAGCGAATAATGAAAACAGTACATAAACAGGAAATTTAGGTTATACAAAGACTAATAAGCATATGTAAAAATTATCATGTGTAATAATAACAAAAGAAAAATAATTCAAGGTTAAAAATACTGAAACTAATATTCGCAAAGCTGTGGGAAATCTGCCACTCTCGTTCACAACTTACTAATAGAGAATATATTGCTACATTTTGGAAATTTTTTCAGTTGTGATTCAAATATCCACAAACTTATTCTATGTATTAATCAGTATAATAAAGTTTCCATGTGATAAAATAACCTAGAACATGTCATTGGATGTGACCTGTATGTCTTTCACTGAAACTACCTGGCACGTATCAGACTGTAGTATATTTTAGAAATATTATAGCTTTACATGTCTTGTTTCAGCAGCCCTTTTTTTCCTACAATATTTTACTTTATCAAGCAGTAATGGATCTCTTTATGGATCTTTAACTTGATATAATGTTGGCATGTTTTTCAAGCCAGTGATACTTATGATTTGGTATACTATAAATCCATTAGTGTCCATACATTAGTATATAAAATTATAGAAGTCACACTGAATTGATTATTCTAGCCAATGTGCTACTTAAAAACTATTTTGATTAAAATAGCTATTAAGATTTATGTATCATTTTAGTGAGGATATTAGACATGTTTCTAGTATTTATATTCTAGTTTATCTTAGGGTATTTGGTACTTTAAGTTTTTAAATCTTTAAAATAACATATAAAATATAGGAGTTTTTTAGAATGGATCATTAAAACTGATTCCTAATGCATATTATTGTACTTTTTTAAGATGAAATAACTGCTAGCTTCAGAAGATTTGGGCCTTTGGTAGTAGATTGGCCTCATAAAGCAGAAAGCAAGTCCTATTTTCCACCAAAAGGTAAGAGATTTTTTTGTTAATATTTGCTAGGGAATAAGTTATATGAGAGCTAATTTTCTCTGCCTAAAGTATCATTCTAAGTAACTTGGGTACAGACATATAATAAAGTGTCTCTGATCAGTGAACTTAAGAAATGTGTGAAGTGAGAATAAAATATAAACCTATGACTGTTTTAAGTATTGCAAGATACACATAAGTGTTCCAGATAATAGCAGATAACAAGAGAGCAGTATATACTCTTGGTGAATTCAGATAGAGAAGAAAATGAATGGTCAGAAAAAACTCAACTACATAAAGAGATAAAATGTGCAGAGGATGCCTAGTTGTGTTACTTACATATTGCCAGGATACTACTGTGACTGGTCACCAGAGGACAAGAATCACAAATTGAGCGCACATTCATTTGAGCAAAGCAATGCCACAGTCAGTGGGAACAGGAAGGATCACCTCACCCACCCAGAGTGAGGAGGGGAGGCAAGGGGAGAGAAATAAACATGAATCCAGTCAGTCAGATTGCTAATGGCACATTCTCTGAAGTGAATAAAAGAAAGGGGAGGTTGAAAGACTAAGACTTTACTTTGAATATTATTGAAATGTAATTTTAGAAATGAAAAAACACACTGTTATTCTCATGGCTGAGTGGATTTTCAAGCCTGGAAAAAAGACTCCAGTAGATCTATTGAATAATCTGATTTTGTCTCCAGGAAAGGAAACATGTTAAGAGTTATTGGCATACAAAAACTAGCTAAGGGATTGTGGTGATAAATTATATGGGCCGTCTCTACTTTTTGTCATTGAGAATTATAGAACTTCCATTAGTGGTTTATGTAGTTCCTTAGAGAAATGGAATAATGTGGTGATTTTTTTTTAATACCTTTAGATCTAATGCTTACAGAATCCTTTGAACCAGAGATTCTAGATCCCAGGCCTCCATGACAGTCTAGTTAGAGATATGGACCTGTCTCCATATACTCTAAATTTTCACATGATTTTGGAGTTTACTGGACCTGGAGGTCCTGAATCCTTGGTGTAGAGAGAAAATTAGCTCCATATTGATGTAGATGTTCATTTCTTAGCTTAGTTTTAATCTGTTGTTCAGTGTTATGATCCTGTCCTTTTATACAGTTTATTTTACTGAGTGTTCAATAAAAATGCCTGTTGGTTTCTAATGGTCCTGCCTAAACTACCATCATCCCTCGTTTGGACTATTTCAGGTGTATGACTAGTCTGTCCACATTTCTGGCTATCTCCAGTTTTTCTCCCACAGCATAGCTAGAGTAATATCTGTGAAAACAATCTGATGGTGCTACTCCTTGCTTCCAGCTTAAAACCCATCAATGGTTTCTCTTATTGTTAGGATAAAGGCAAAAATGCATTCTTCCTGCCCGCCCTCCCCATCCTGTTCCTTCTGCCAGTATTGCTTCTTGTTTCTTTCTGGCTCTGCAAACTGGCCTTGCTCTCTCCTGCCTCAGGACTTTTATGTTTGTTGTTCTCTTGACCTGAAGGCTTTCCCTGCCTCTTCATCTGCATGTCTACTTTTCTCAGCTTAAATATCAGTTGCTGGTGGGAAACTGTTAAGGACCCACCTAATGAGGTCAAATCCTCCTATTGTAGGCCCTTCTAGAACTGTGCCCTTTCAGAGCACTCCTCACAGTTGCAATATTACAGTTTTACAATTTTATAAATATGCTTTTGTTTTATTAATGTCAGATTCTTCCATTAATTTCTCAGACTGTGTCTTTACTCATCTTTGTATTCTCAGTAATTCATGGGTTGATAGTTGCCTAATAAATGATATATACAACTATAAATACTGTAGGATAGTTTATCCTTTGACCTGAAGTAGGTGGGGGAAAGCTTCATTGAGAAATTTTGAACTAAATCTAAAAGATACTGTGCAATTTAGATAGATTAAAAAGTTGTGGGCTTCCCTGGTGGCGCAGTGGTTGGGAGTCCGCCTGCCGATGCAGGGGACACGGGTTCGTGCCCCGGTCCGGGAAGATCCCACGTGCTGCGGAGCGGCTGGGCCCGTGAGCCATGGCCGCTGAGCCTGCGCGTCCGGAGCCTGTGCTCCGCAACGGGAGAGGCCACAGCAGTGACAGGCCCACGTACCGCAAAAAAAAAAAAAAAAAGTTGTTCAATAGAGTTCCAGGCAGGAGTTGAAATATAATTTTAGAAAGGTATTAGAATTAGTTTTTGTCAAGACAGATACATATTTTCTGCATATGCAGAAATGTAAGAAAGGTAGGTTGGCACTAATTTCATGAAACAGAATAGTTGCTGTCTTTGTTGCTGTTGCATTGTTATTGTTATGGTTTTTGTGGTAGTTGTTAGTTTATTTTCTCAAACTGAAAACAAGAAAAAACAACAACAAATATTAGCAGTGGCAAATCATACTATTTTGGTATAATTATAGTTAATTGTACTCATTGCCAAAGACCAATGTTCCTAAACCTTGTGCTTTCAAGCATTTTTGTCATTGATGTAATTCATCATTTTCCATGGTTTGGAAAACACTGGTGTAGAAGCATCCAGTTGACAAAGCTACCTTATAATTAAGGTAATGACTTGAGACATTGGATCCTGAGCCACACTTATACATACCTGTCCTTTGCAGTGAATAAGATTCACCCTATGTAAACATTAGCTTATGCTAATAAATTCTAAAGAACTATTAGATGGTATTTTTGGTACGAGTATTTTATAATATTTAATGGCTTGCCTTAACTAGATCATAATTTACCTGCCATGTTGCTTAATTAATTTTTGTGATACATTTCTTCCATAATAATCACAAAAATTATTAAGCAGTATTAAAATATTACTATCAGAAATTAACATCATAAAAACATAACATTAAAAATATTGACTTTAAAATACTATTTTAGTAAATCAGTCTTATATCTCCTCAATTATTACAAAACAATTACAGCTCTCAAAACCTTAGCTTGGGAACTTCCCTAGTGGTCCAGTGGTTAAGACTCGGCGCTTCCAATGCAGGGGTCACGGGTTTGATCCCTGGTTGGGGAACTAAGATCCCACATGCCATGTGGTGTAGCCAAAAAATAAAAAAATAAATTTAAAAATAAAATAAATAAAACCTTAGCTCGTATCAAAATTAAAGCCTTCATATAAAGAAAACCAGTCTTTTTAAAATTTTTTCAAGCCTATTTAAATTGTTTCTAGCAATTAAAAAGTTCTAAGATGTGGTTTTAATCTTGCATAATCATACCTTTGGAAGTTTCTATTTGTGTAGGTTGGCTTTATGGCTTATTTATGCAATCAGGTATTGTAATTTTATTAAAATGAAGTACTTTTTCTGTGTGTCACATCAGACCTTTGTGGCACTAAAAGCCATTGTTGGCAATAAGCTGTGTTTTTTGAATTCCTAGTAAAACATGACCTCTTACTTCCCATTGTTTAATGGCACAGACATGGTTCGCCTGATTGAAGACATCTTCACATTGGGACTAGGTTTCAGTGCTCTAGGTTTTGTGCATAGAAATCTTGTCAAGGAAAAGGGGTATTGTTAGGTCATTTATAGTCATCTACTGCTGGGAATAATCACATAACAGGAAACTTGTAATGTAAATTTTGATGCCTTCTTTTTATAATGAACTGTATTCTGCCTGCTAGATACATCATATTTGATTAAAATTTGACAATTGCTTGTCACAAGGAAAGGAGGAGGGGCATATTTTCAAAAGGTACAGGAATCTAAGCAAGAACTTGGATCCAAAGTGCAAACATAGTCTCCAGGCTGTTTGAAAAAAAGTGTTCTGCTGCTCATCCACCTTGAGACGGACTTGTGGACACAGAGCGGGAAGGGAAGGCTGGGGTGAATTGAGAGAGTAGCACTGACATACATGCACTGCTGTGTGTAAAATAGATAGCTAATGAGAAGTTGCTTTATAGCACAGGGAGATCAGCTCCGTGCTTTGTGACCACCTAGAGGGGTGGGATAGGGAGGGTGGGAGGGAGGCTCAAGAGCGAGAGGATATATGTATACATATAGCTGACTCACTTTGTTGTACAACAGAAACTACCACAACATTGTAAAGAGATTATAATCCAATAAAGATGTAAAAAATAAAATAAAAGTCTGACCCATCCTGAAGGAACCTGTTTCTTTTTTTAAATGAATTTATTTATTTATTTTTGGCTGCGTTGGGTCTTTGTTGTTAGGTCTTCGTTGCTGTGCGCGGGCTTTCTCTAGTTGTGGTGGGTGAGGGCTTCTCTTCGTTGTGGTGCGTAGGCTTCTCATTGCAGTAGCTTCTGTTGTTTCGGAGCTCAGGCTCTAGGCTCACGGGCTTCAGTAGTTGCAGCACATGGGCTCCGTAGTTGTGGCTCGCAGGCTCTAGAGCGCAGTCTCAGTAGTTGTGGCACATGGGCTTAGTTGCTCTGCGGCATGTGGGGTCTTCCCGGACCGGGGCTCGAACCCATGTTCCCTGCATTGGCAGGCGGATTTTTAACCACTGCACCACCAGGGAAGTCTGGAATCTGTTTCATTCCAACCTCCCTAAGGGAGTTTTCTTAGTATCCTTTGGAAGTTGTCAGGATGATTGTGGAATTTTCCCTCTACTTATGGAAATTCCTGGGCCTTTCCACATGTGCTCTTTTCCACCTGTGCAAAAGTATGCTCTAGAACTTGTCTTACCCTGAGGGCATTTGAAGGAAACTTCAGCTCCTGCTATGCTCAACTGGTTAATCCTGCCACATTCTTTAAGAAGACAGTATCATGGGAGACCTTAGAGCTGATCTAGGTTTGAAATTAATCAACCAACTACTTGCTTATGTGACTGACTTTGGGCAAGTAGTTTAACCACCTGACACCTCAGGGTTTTCTTCTGTAATTGGGAATAATGTTTCATAGACTTGTGAGCATCAAATGAAATAATTCACGTAAAGCTCTTATCACAGTATCGGATAGTAAGTGCTCTATATAAAGTAGCTAGTTATTTTACTGAGTATCTCTTTTTGTGTGTATTCCATAGGATATTATGCTCTCCTAGAGAAAGTATAATGATTGTAGTCCTATTTTATAGTTATTTTTCATCTTTTTCAAAGGCATGTATTTTCTAAACCATACTGAAATTTGGGGTGAAATCACTTACCTTGACATATTGCCTCATTCTTATGGTTATTACAGGCTATGCATTCCTTCTCTTTCAAGAAGAGAGCTCAGTCCAGGCACTAATTGATGCTTGTATTGAAGAAGATGGAAAACTCTATCTGTGTGTTTCCAGCCCTACTATCAAGGACAAACCTGTAAGTAAATGCTACTCAAACTTTAAGTTACAAATGCAAGTTTTCCAAAAACTGTTTTGAAATTATCGTTAGTGAAAAAATAAATAAACTACCATTTTGAGTTCAATTTTTAAAAATTCATATAATTTATTGTATCTGGATAAAATATTAACAGTTTGTTTCCAAACCCATCTATCCAAAATTTTGAACAGTACAGTGGCACAAAGCTCATCAGCTATTAAAGGAGTGAGACCTAATACAGTAATGTCATTTTCTTCATAGGTTCAGATCCGTCCTTGGAATTTAAGTGATAGTGATTTTGTGATGGATGGTTCTCAGCCTTTGGATCCTCGAAAAACAATTTTTGTTGGAGGTGTTCCTAGGCCATTAAGGGCTGGTAAGTAGAATGTTAACAAATTTTGGTTTTTTAAAAAAGTCATTTAAATATGAATTGATTCAGTACGCATTTGGTACTATTGTGTACATGTCACCACTGGGTGGGTGAAGGGCAGATTCTCCTGCTCCAATAGTTGCTTGCTACAGAATTTTGAGACAGATTCTGAGAATTGTTCTTAAGACCATTAAGGAACTGGAGAAGTGGACACTCATCTATGAATATTGATAGCTAACTCCAAACAGACTCTGTAAGAAGAATCCATTCAAATACTGCATTTATGACTTCTTAAGTGTAACTCTCTAAGATAATGAGAATTGGGGATCTTTTTATGGAGGTTGATTCTGATATCTGAAGAAGAAATATGGGATTTTTTTTAAAGGCACTTTATATAAGTGAATGATAAACTTCTGTTCATCAGTAATCAGGAACCAGAGATCTACCAGAAGAGGTCATATAGGAACATAATTATAGATGTAAATGCCCCCCGTACAAGCAAGTTTTTTGATACTGTGTACCCTTGTGAAGTGTGTTAGCGCCTTCCATCACTGAAAACATCCTCTTCCAGTATGGGAGGTGCATGTTAAAGAACTATTCACACATGTAAATACTTACAGACATAGCTACTACAAAGAAAGACTAAAGGGAATAGAAGAGCATACAGCAAGGAAATGTGCTGTGTCTGATATTTTAAAGATACTTGTATTTGAGCTGACATATAAAGATTGAACAGAAGGAGCAGGGTTAGGTGGTAGGAGGTTGTGAAGAGTGTTTCAGACAAAGGGAACAGCATATTCAAAGATCTTCAGTGGAGGGAAGCAGAGTGCCTCGGAGAGACTGAGGGAAGTCCAGAGTCACAGCCTTGGGTATAAGGAATGAGGTGAGAGATACGAGAAGACATTGAAAAAGTAAATAGGAGTCAGATCATACAAGTCTAATAGCTAACTTGTTATTTATCCTCAGAGAAACTGGAAACCAATGAAGAGTTTTTAAGTAAAAGAGAGACATGATCATATTTTAATTTTTAAAAGACCAGTTTAGTTAATGACTTGTGGAGAGGGGAGTCAAGTTGAGAGTAGTTATAGGTAGACCAATTTAGGAGCCTATTATTGCAGTCCAGGAGACAAATAGTGGTGTCTTGGGTTAGTGATAGTGGTGGTGGTGGAAGAGCCAAGTGAACAGATGTCACAGATATTTATAAGATAAATGCAAAGGCTGAATCTCAGTTTTCAGTCTTAAGCTACTAGGTAGACACTGATACTGCTAACTGAGAAGATAAAGAACACTGGAGAAAGAGCAGGTTGGAAGAAGATTGTGTTATTAGTTTTGAAAGCTAGTTTGTGCCACCATTCAGAGTTCCCAAGGAGAAATTTCAGTTAAGCCATTGGTATCTGCTATATTTTTAAGAGAATCACTCTTGCTGCTGTTTTGAAAATAAACTTGGGGCAGGGGAGGGGGCAGGGGGCAGAAACAAGGAGATAAGGCTATTGCCATGATCTAGAGGAAAAAGAATGATACCTTGAAACAGGATGTTAGTGATGGAGGCAAAGAGATTGGATTCTAGATATGTCTTGGAAATCAAGTTCACAGGGTTGCATATACAGTGGGGAAAAAAGAAAATAGAAAGGATGAAGCCAAGGGTCTTGAGTTGACAACTTCATCTTTTCCATTGCTCCCTGAGTCAGCAAAAACTCGCTCGAGTAGGTTTAATTGGATGGTGGAAGATCAGGAGTGCCATTTAGAACATACTGAATGGTGCAGTGTCTGTTAAATATCAATATGACTTGTCCAGTAGACAGCTGAGTTGTCCAGTTCTTCTGTGGTGAGAGCAGGTGAGCTCTAGTATACAAGAGAAAGGATTAGATTTAGAAAAGAGCATTATCCTATTGACTTTCACTTTTTAAAAAAAAAAGTACTTAAAAATTGTTGATTTACTGTGTTCTCTCCCATTTGATGTGAACTTCTTTTCCTTTTCAAGTGGAGCTTGCTATGATCATGGACCGGCTGTATGGTGGCGTTTGTTATGCAGGAATTGATACAGATCCTGAGCTAAAATATCCAAAAGGTGCTGGTCGAGTTGCTTTCTCCAATCAGCAGAGCTATATTGCTGCCATTAGTGCTCGGTTCGTTCAGCTTCAGCATGGTGATATTGATAAACGTGTAAGTTGCATATTGGGAAATCATTTAAGTCCTATCATGAGGTGCTGATCCAAAGCTTACTACCCTACAGAGTTAATAATGTAATTCAAAAACCGAGTGTTTATTTTTCTATATTCCTTTAGCTCTTAAAGAGTATTATATCAAAATATCCCTGAAATGTAAAATTCTTGAGTAGACTTTAAATTTTAGGTATAATACACAAAATATAATTTTAAAGGCATTTCAAAAAATTTTATCAGCCAATAAGGTCTTAATATCCTTTTAACTATAGAGGCAGAGCTTGTTTTAAGAACTTGTACTCTGGAGTCAGACTACCTGGGATCCCATTTCCACCATATGTTGTTCTGTAACCCTGGGCACATGAACCCTCTTTATGCCTCTTATTCCTCACTTATAAAATGGAAAACAGTAATAGTATCTCTTTCACAGTTATTTTGAGGAGTAAGTGAATTCACATATGTAGAAGCACTTAGAACAGAGCTTGGCACTAAGTGTTACTTAAGTGTTACTTATTTTTGATTTATAAAACCTAAAATAAAAACACATTTTATATATTTTCCTAAATATATGCAAAAAATAAATATGTAAATAAAGTAAATATATAGATGATTGTCCTAAACTTTAAAACATTTACTCTTTAGTAGCATTGCTTAGGTCATCACAGTAAGAACTTTTAGGAAGTGTTACGGATGATAACTGTGAGAGCTACCCTATTGAATAATTTCTAATACTGATTACCATCTAAAATAAGAGAAAGGAGTGAACAAAACTCAATTGTTCCTTTACAAATCTATCTCATGCTAAAATCTGTGAATAGTTCCTGAATAATCATGTTTACATTTTTAGTACAGATGAGATATACTAAAAATATGAGGTAAATTAACTTTTTTATACCCATTATAGTAGATATAACTTGAGTGAGTACTTATTTTACCAGTGTAACAGTTTATTGAAGCTTCTTCTCTGAGGCTTTACTGTTTTGGGGGCAGGGGAGCTGGTTAACTAATACCTACAGACCATAGACTCTAGTAGTAGTCCCCAAAATTTAATTATCAAATCATACCATTTAGAAAAGACGTACAGCATAAATTCAGTTCACATTTGCAAAGTGGCATTTTTGTTTGCATTGTTACTTAAAATGTTGCCCCCCAATAAAGAAAGAAAAAAATTAACTATCTAAGAAAAAGGGCTCTGCTTTTACTCAGACATGCTATGAAATTTTGTTTAACTGATTTGAGCCTTAAAGTTCCTCTCATTCAGTAGTTTCCACCCTCCACTGCACATTAAAGTTACCTGGGAACTTAGGAAAACCTTGACATCTGGGTCCCACCCCCAGAGATTCTGCTGTAATTGGTCTGGGATGCAGCATGGGCAGCAGTAGTTTGTAAAGCCCCCAGGGTGATTCTGATGTCCAGCCATGCTTTAGACCAGCGGTCCCCAACCTTTTTGACACCAGGAACCAGTTTCGTGGAAGAGTTTTTCCACGGACGGGCGTAGGTGGGGTGGGGGCGATACTTTAGGCAGCAATGTGAGCGATGGAGGGGATGGTTCAGGTGGTATTGCGAGCTGGGGAGCAGCAGGTGAAGCTTTGCTCGCTCTTGCTCCCTTGCTTGCTCGCTTGCTTGCCCGCCGCTCAGCTCCTGCTGTGCAGCCTGGTTCCTAACAGGCCACAGACTGGTACTGGGCCACGGACCGGGGTTTGGGGACCTCTGCTTTAGCCCACTGATCTAGTCTAACCCCCTACTTTTGCAGAGAGGTGATAGGGTCACAGAGGAAGTTATTTACATATTATATAATTGTAGTTGTTTAATATGCAGAAGCAGAGGGAAAAGATTATTGCAGTGCCATGCTTCATACCTCTTTGTTTCCAAAATGATAGTGGAGGACCAATTATTTGGGGCAACGTATTGATTCTTAAAGAGAAACCCTGATAGAAAGCAAGTGAATTGAGAAACACTTGCCTTCTTAAAAAGGCATTGAACTACCTGAGAGAAAAGTTTACTTTTTTAAGATATGTGCTACTAAGGTATGTTTTGAACTTTATTTGAAAGAATTTGAGCCTTAAATATTTTACAAGTTGTTAGTTTTGCTTATACAAAAAAACCAAACCCTTAATCTTTATACCTTTCATCTCTCTAATAAGAATATAGTTATTAAACCATAAAAACAGATTAAATTTAAATTTATAGCTGATAATCCAAGGGTACACAGGATGCTTATTTGGAGGGAATTAAAATTGTTTATTCAACTCACCTTTAGGCTCATGAACACTTTGAATTTTACTTTCATCTCCCTGATAGCCATGAAGAACAGTCACCACAAATGTGTAAATCATTTTAAATTTTATATGTTATTCCATGAGTAGTATAATTCATTGTGACTTCTGGTAGTTACTGAGTGAATTGTGATATACTTCAAGTTGGCTAATTAATTATTAATCATTTTATTAGTTATGACTCCAGGTGATTGTGTATCACAGATAGCTCCTCTGAAGTGAAAAAGGGAAAATAATGGAGAATAAGAATAGTGAAGAATCAATGAAACTCCCTTTCACACATTCAAGAGCTGTTAGAGATTATTATTAATCGCAAATAGGTTTTGACTGTATTCTAAAATCATAAATTTGAAATCCAGTTTTTCATCTTTGAAGTTTTGATTTTGAGTTAAGTAGATTAGCTTCATAAAATAATATCTAGAATTTAAAAATATGCAAAAGATACAATTTAGGACAATAAAATGTCCAATATATATAAAATACGTTTATCCTAACCCTAACCATGAAATACAAATGCAAAACGTACAATACAATACAAATATAAATACAAAAACAAAAATGTAATTTTATTACCCTCCTGTCAAATGTTTGTTTTACAGTTCTTTTCATCAGTCAACTAGGTTGTTTCTAGTTTGCTGTTATTGTTTTTGTTCAAAATAATACTGAAGAAAAATACCCTTATATATTCATTTTTTGCACACATGCAAGTATTTCAGTAGAATACATTCAAAATAGAAATTGTTGGGTCATTATTTTTTACCTTGGGCAAACCAAGCCCTTTAAACGCTCAATTTTCTCTCCTCTCCCGAGGAAAGGCAGAGATCATAGGCTGCCTGGCACTATTCAGTCAAACAAAAGTAGTAACCTTTCATTCATAAAGTTATTACAAGCCAGAAAACAAGGCTGTTGCAGCTAATAGTAGCTAATGCTGATATACAGAGTATTTGCCATGTGCCACACTATCTTCAGGGCTTTTACTTGCATAATCTAATCCTTACAGCTCTATAAAGCAGGTTCTATTGCCTTTCTCATCTCACAGATACAGAAACTGAGGTTAAAAAGTTTAGTATTTAGAGCTGACCTAAGTCTGAGGTCTTCTTCTGAGTCAGGCTTTCACAGTGGGACTTTGACTTCATATCTTATAAATTCACAGAAGTCTAGACATACCCTTAATAAGGTTATCCACAGTTCTGGTTTGTCTGTACCAGTTATTTACAAGCAGGGTATCGCTCTCACCTGTAGTAGAGACACGTTGCCATGATCAGTGGCTGCTGGGTTATGCCATCTCACAAGTGGCACTGGAATAAGAAAACAAAGGTGTAAATACTATTTGTCTTCCAAACCCTTCTGTTTTTCACTCACAGTCACCCCCACCTCTGAAAATATTAACACACAGGTGTTTTAAAGATGTTACTTCAAGAAAGGTGAGGGTGGAATGTTTTGCGAATCAATTAGGATTATATAGTTTTTTTAAATTATTTTTTGTCTTTGGAAAAGAGAGTTATTTAAATACTATTCAGTTTATAGTTCTCAGAAGAAAACATATCAAAATACAATAAAATTACCAAACTAAGAGCTCATTTAATCATATGGTCAATTATGAACATGAAACATAAAAAAGATTAGTATAAGAACAAAATGATTTAATTTTTTTTAACCTACTATATGGTGAAGCTATTACCCAGGGAAGAGGCCTTCTTTCTCAGCATTGAATGTTGGTCCTTTTCTCTAGAACATTGTATGAACCTTTTAAAGCATTGCTAAAGTGACTTTTGAAGCAGACCTAATGGGATATGTTTTCTCTCTTTTTCTAGGTGGAGGTAAAGCCATATGTGCTAGATGACCAGATGTGTGATGAATGCCAGGGCGCACGCTGTGGTGGAAA
Source organism: Mesoplodon mirus (assembly GCF_964341445.2). Lineage (NCBI taxonomy): Eukaryota > Metazoa > Chordata > Mammalia > Artiodactyla > Ziphiidae > Mesoplodon > Mesoplodon mirus. Next base: position 166,032,217 of record NC_138977.1, read on the forward strand.
ATTTGCTCCCTTTTTTTGTGCCAATGTCACTTGCCTGCAGTATTACTGTGAGTTTTGTTGGGCAAATATCCACTCTCGTGCAGGACGTGAGTTCCATAAGCCATTGGTAAAGGAAGGTGCTGATCGCCCACGTCAGATCCACTTCCGCTGGAACTAAGAATAGCAAACCTGCCTCTGTTTAACAAGGAAAGAAAGGGTGCATGTGGCTTACTGTGTCTGAAGATACTGACATGCAGAAGAAATAAGTGCATTCTTCTGCTTTCACCCCAGCTATCAATACATGCATCTTTATCAGCAGCCAAAACACTACAAGCCTCTTGTTTTTCACCAAAACCCTACATCTCAGGCTTACTAATTTTTGTGATATTTTCATGTTAATATAAAATGTTTTTTTGTATTTTCTCCAAGTTATTTTTATATGTAAAGTTAAAATTAGATATGAGAATGTTTTGCGTAGGGGCAAACAGTCTGCTGCTATATAGTGGGTGAAGCGTGCACTTATTTCTAAACGTGGGTTTTTAACTTCAAGATCTGCCCCAGTAATTTACCAAAGGTAGCAAAATAATAGTGAAGATGGAATATGTCTGCTACAAATGCTTATTTTTATTGTTGCTATTTTCAGTGTATACATAAACTAAAAATTAGGGTTGATTTTTTTGCTCTCCATTTTGACTTGCAAGAAATAATACCTCAAGATAATCTGATTTATTAGCTATTTTTAAACATTTTTAATCACAAGCTGTATTAGCTTTGCTGCTATATAGGTGTTATGTGTAAATGCCACCTATTAATACGGGATTGAAAACGTTAGAGACACACTGCATTGCAGATAAAATGCAGGCAGCACAATATGGCCTAAACTGCCATAGTTTTAGAATGTGAAAAAAAAAATGCATGTTTACTTACCTGTATACACCATATGCATGCACTAGAATTATTAACTAACAAGAGGTGAGGTATTGCAAATGTTCAAAAAAGCTCTCTTGAATCTAGGTAGCATGAACAAATTATAAAATTTGTTTAAAAAAAGCAAACTTGCATGCATTATTGTGACTTCAAGTTAAAAAAAAATGTCCTACATGTGTACAATATGCAAATTAGTTTTAGATTAGAGAGTGCAGCCATTTTGTGATCTGGTCAGTAGTGGAATTTGATTTTATGCAGACTGGATGTAATATTTGTAATCCCTGTGCAATTTTGTGATGTGCGGTTCTAATTCATGTGCAGTGATATAGTATAGATAAAAGACTGAGTAAAAGAAAATTACTAGAATTTTAAAGAAAGTTGATTTTAGCCCCTTTGATAGTTCATGGTTAAGACATCCTTTATAAACCAAAGATGGCCAGCACACTGCTAACTGGTCACCAAATGTAAGACCCGCAGGAAGCCCATATTTAAACAAAGGAACTTTATCAAAGAATGCAAAACTTTAGTAAACCTAAGTAAAGTCAAAATGGAGATGGGGAAATATACAGATGGCTAGTTGCATAAAATTCAATTTTACCTTAAAGATAATGGTGAAATCTGGCTTAAACTTGCATACATGTTTGACCTATGTATATTGGGGTCTTCTGTCTAAACTGGGGTCACTGTTGCATGGAAATTGTTGTTCTTAATGGTTAAGAATTGCTTTTTTAAAAAAAAATTTTGATGAAGGAATTTTGGTAATGACTTTGCTTGCAGTTTTTTTGAGAAAGTGGCATGGAAACATGCAATAGTTAATGAGTTTCTTTTGGTACTGAACACTATTAGAATATCATTAGTGATATTTTTTCTCTTTAGAGCATTTTTAATGCAACTAGCCCCTATATTTTAATGTAAGAGTTACTCTGCAATCTAAGCAAAGCACCCAGCAATGGTAGATGTTTTTTTTAAAATGCTGAAATAAGATTCTTGACTCTAAAGAGAGAAAATTACAAGGGTGTTGCCGTATTGCAGCCCCTTGGGACAATCCTTCATGTGAGCAAAGTGTTGATCTTAATACTGGTTGTCTATGGTGTGCTTTTTTGTACTGTAAAAATATGTGGTTCATGTCTAACTCTGCTGTTTTATTGTGGTTGTGGTTCAAGTTTTTAATGTTTAAAGTTGATGCTGTTTTCAGAAGAGCTTTTTACTAATTTATTTGTCAATGTTCCCTATTTGTTACTTAACCATGATCCTCCAGATTTTTGGAGCATTCTTTTCTAACCCTAACCCTGCCAACCTTGATCCATTTGACATTTGTTATGCACTATTTTTATATCTCTGTGAGAGATTTTTCCAACAGTCAGCTATTTTATGGCACACTTTTTTTGACTGATGACATCTCCTTTGCTATACCTCAATTTTTGGAATTTAGAAAAGAAATCAGTAGTTTTGCAATGTTAATTATTTAGATATTTAATTTCGCAGATTTTTAAACTTTATTTTCATAATTTCTGCTTAATGTTTAAAATTGAAGAGCCTTTTCATGTATTAAATAGTGAACACTAAAATAAATTATATGATGA